>NC_051314.1:87097566-87400899 GCF_015220235.1 Choloepus didactylus
ATAGATGGCTACAAACAAGATGACTCCCAAGTCTGGCTTGCCAGCCAATTTCCAAAGCACTGAATGCCACTCTTTATTAATCTAATTATTCAATACTTAGGCCTCTAAACTTTTTATTAGCTGAGTATCCGCTTATTTATTTTACTGAGTTGAGTCCTTCAGAAGCTAACTGCATTGTCTATGAACTAGGGGAAGGCAAAAGAAGTGGAGGAAGTCAATATTACCAACATCATCAACAGCTCCATCTCCAGCTTCAAACGAAAGATCAGCTTTGCTGGCATTGAAATCTCCGGTGATAATGTGGATTACAGCAACTTGACAATGAAAACCAGTGACAAGTTCAAGTTCGTCTTCAGGGACAAAATGGGCAGGATTGTTGATTATTTCACGATTCAAAACCCTAGTAATGTTGATCGATATTCCAAATTACTGTTTCCTTTGATTTTTATGCTGGCCAATGTATTTTACTGGGCATATTACATGTATTTTTGAGACTTGTACCTTGAATTTTGGATATATCATAGATCTTCGATAGGATAAGGCAATGATGAAATGGCATGCTAATCCAAGTGTGTTCACTAGCCTAATGGTGCTACAAGTGACTATATTAATATCTAAGCATTTCTCCACAAACACAAAAAATGGACCTCCAACCATTTCCCTGAGCTGTGTAGAAGTGCTAGCATTACAGAATCCTGTGATGAAAAAATCAGCCCATTCCTGTTTTATCTTTATGAAGGACATCCCTGTGGAGCCTGAGATTACAGAACTTCTCAGAGCTAACGATTTGCTCACTGGTTCCCTGGTCTGCATTTTTGACTTATACAAAAAAGAGAAGACCATTGCATATATTGGGTAACCCTCAAGTGCCATGGGTTGTTTCTAAATTAATAATACATGATATTTACTGAATCTCTGCAATGCTTATAAAATGCCTTGTTGCTTTTTTAGGGAGCAACATTTTTTACTTTTTATTTTTGATTAAAATGAAATGTGGCCCTAAGTCAATTCACTTAAGTCACTGCACTAACTTGATACTAAAATGAGTATTTATTATTTTTGTCCCCCAAAATCACCCCCAAATTCTGCTAAGTCCTCCCCTTGAAAAATCAAATGTAAGTGAAGAAAAATTATGTTTTTAATCTCAAACATAAATTTCTTGCTTCCAAGAAATAATGGATTCCCCAAACTGGAAGGACCCTGGGGTTTCAGCCCCTACTATATGTATCTTATCATTTTGCTATTATATGCACCAGTCCTACACAATGCTAAAGCTCTTTCCCCACATCAGGGATAAAAATGGAAGAAAAAAATTTTTTTTTTACTTATACTAAGCGTTTTAATATGAGCTATTTCATGAAGACTCTCAAAATCGAGTCCATTTCCTAGTTGCCTTTACTTGCATACTGGTGAAGTGCTAAAAGTACTGGGTTGACACATTCAGAGAGTCCCCTGTCATTTCTACTACGCTGACATTGAGCAACACTTTCCCCAGCAGCAAGATCCCTGCATCCTTCCAAGAGGAGCATTTATTCCTGTGTTATAATCATCAGGAGTGATGCTTAGCAGGTAATGAGCTGTATTATCCAGGAAAATTGACTTAGCTGAAGTAAGCTGGTCTTTGATCAGATCCCTGATCCTCCTGGCTGGACTGCTTTGAGTGACTCATCATTGCAAGAGCTGGAGAATGTGCCCCTGGGTGCAGAACTTTCTTAGTAATATGGGACATGTTATAGAACCCATGTTCAGACTGAAGATGGGGTATCTTCTCATTTTAATATAAGAAGAAGCACAATTATACATCTCCCTCATGCTCTTCGGCCAAGCTCAGCCAACAGCACCACAACTGGTGATTTGTGAGTGTGTCATGGTGGAAAGTGTCCAGATCAGCCTCAATCATTTTAAAGAATCTTGCCATCTTCGACTCTTTTGCTCCCTTTTCTAGCAAATGCATGTCTTTAGCCTTCCTTTCAGCAATAAACCATTGCTTTGGAAGACCATTTCTCTTCTGTAGGTCCCTATATCCACAGGCTCTCATTCTTTTTCCTTTATGATAACGTCTCACAATTCAGTTTCTATGGATTTGATTATCTGAGTTTTTAGCAGTAAAATGTTTCAAATGGGGATGTGGAGGGGGGGAGTTTAAAAGAGGTGGAATGTAGTTTTAGAGTTCAATTGTATTTGTGATTTTTTTTAAGGCCTAATAGGAAATATTTCCTCTCTGAAATCCCACTCAAGCAGTATATAAACAAAAATGTAAAGATGTGAAACTGTGAAATAAATACACCATATGAGTTACCCACCAAATCAAGTAATCTATGGAATGAGTGTTGTACGATAACATATGGAAAAAATACATTATAGTGCAAATTCAGTGGGCTCACACTTTTCTATCCTCATGTTCCCCCCACCTGCGATAGTACACATAGACATTTGTGCCCATGCACACATGAGCGCACACATATTCACATTCCTTACTATTTCCCAATTTTTCAGTTGGCTAAAGCTGTCGGAATGCAATACTAGAAATGGGTTGGTTTTTTCAACTGAGGACTTATTAAGTTGCAGATGTACAGTTCTAAGGCCATGAAAATGCCCAAATTAAGGCATCAAGAGGTTGATCCCTTCTCTGAGGAAAGGCCGATAGCATCTGGGGTTCCTCTGTCACATATGAAGGAAGGCACATGGCTGGCTCTGCTGAGTCTTCTCTCTGAGGTTTAGCTTCTGGTTTCTGTGGTTTTCTCCAAAATGTCTCTGGGCTTCCATCTCAGCTTCTCTGAGCACTCTCAAAATGTCTCTTCCTTTTATTCTCTCACAGAGGACTCCAGCAAGGAGAGTAAGACCCACCTTGAATGGGCAGGGTCACATCTCCGTGGAAACAACCTAATCAAAAGGTCCCACCATGGTAGGTCTGCCCCCACAAGATTGGATTAAAAGAACACAGTCTTTTCTGGGGTACATAACAGATCCAAACCAGCACACCTACCAAGGAAGATCAACACTGGTGACACCGTTGATGTTTTCATTTGACATAATTGCACCACAGCACTTGCCTCATAGTTAAACAACTAGGCCTGGAGATATTGAAAGATCCAATTCCCAGAAAATGTCACAAATTTCCTTCTATGTTGTTGCATAATATTTTCATAGTTTGAGAATACACTTTGGGAAAAAACATTGTATCACTCTGGGCTTTATGTAAACTACAAATAGATCTGCCCATATATCCTACCTAAGATTCACTTTATTCACACATTTATTTCTTGGATGAAAATATCAAGACTAACCTCAGCACGTTTCCCAAGGACATGAAACTAAGAGGGGTTGGAAATATTCAGAGTCAAGGAAATACAAATTTAAGCTACCTTGTAACAGAGAATAATCAGTCCTATCAATATAGGAAGACACTCAATAACAATTATATGGCAGAGGTTTACCTTCAAATGAAACAGAAGCGGAAATGGAGAGATGAACATAGCAGAAAAGAGCTTGAACATCCAGTAGACCGTGAGCTGCAAATGATTACATGGTGCAGGGGACAACCATTAGGAGAAAAAGTACAGTATGGGCTTCCAATGCCATGCAAGCACAGTGACAATCTGTAGTTAGGGGGAGTTTAATGTCCAGGGTCAAGATATGATCCTTCTTCAATGCTATGCATCACTCTTACACATACAGGGCATTCTTTTCAGCTGCTGACCTGTAGGAGGTGCTCATCAGCCCATAATACATTTACTGCCAGAGGCCCTTGCTTCTTTTTTTGTTTTTAATTTAATAAATTTCATTTTAAAATAAACTCAATTTTACAGGAAGAGTTGTAAAAACAGTACAAACCCCATACATAGAACTCCAGCATACCCCGACCCCCCTCCCCCGATACCCTGATCTACCACCTTTAACATCCTGTCACACCACCATTTCTTTCTTTCCCTCCCTCTCTCCCTCCCTCCCTCCCTATCATCCATCATCTATTGCTTTGTCCTCTGAACATATGAGAGCAAGCTGCACATATCTTTGAACAGACAATATAATTCACATATACCTTTCCCATGGACAAGAACATTCTTTTATGCAATCTCATTAAGTGCAGCTAAGAAGTTCAAGAAATTCAACATTGATACAAAGCTTACATTCTATGTTTCCTTTTGTGTGTATGTGTGTGTGTTCCATCTGTGTCCCTTTGAGCCTCCTCTCCTCCATCCTCAGATCCCATCCAGGATCATCCTTGGCATTTAATTATCATCTATTTAGACTGTCTATTTTTTTTTTCAATTGTGGAAACATTTATATAGCCTAGATCTTCCCATTCTACCCCCTCCCTAGCATTCCATTAGTGGGATTAATCACATTTAGAATGTTGCAATGCTATCACCTTCCTGCCATCCCTTTCTAGAAGTTTCCCTTCACCCCAAACAGAAGCCCTACTCTCATTTCTTAACTCCCCATTGCCCCTTCCCCTTCTTCTTGTAACCCATACTCTACTTTTCATCTCTATGGTCATATTCTCTGATACTTTCTTTGTGTTTATTGTGGGGCTTAAATTTAATATCTTAAATCTATAACAATCTTGTTTTTCTTTGATACCAACTTAACTTCAATAGGACACATAAACTATGTTCCCATACTCCATCATTCCCCCACCTTTATGTAGTTCTTGTCAAAAATTACATATTTTACATTGAGTCCAAAACCACTGATTTAGCATTATAGTTTATGTATTTTAGATCCTGTAGGAAGTAAACAGTGGAGTTATAAATCAGAATACAGTGGTATTGGTATTTATATTTACCATGTGATCTTTACTGGAAATCTTTATTTCTTCATGTAGTTTCAGTCAATTGTTTAGTGTCCCTTCCTTTCAGCCTGCTCAACTCCCTTTAGCATTTCTTATAGGACTGATTACTGGTGATGAAGTCCCTCAGCTTTTGATTATCCAGGAATGTTTTTACCTCCCCCTCATTTTTATCTTCCAGGTATTTGTGAATTCTCCAAGTCTCTGATGATTATTGACTTCTATTTGTATTCCATTGTGGTCAGAGAATGTGCTTTGAACAAATTCATTTTTTTTTTTTATTTATTGAGGCTTGTTTTTATGTCCCAGCATATGGTCCATTCTGGAGAAAGATCCGTGATCACTGGAGAAGAATGTGTGTCCCGGTGACCTGGGATGTAATATTCTATATATGTCTGTTAAAATTTCTCTCTCTCTCTCTCCTTTCTTTGTTTCTCTGTTGGTAGGGCTCCCTTTCGTATCTGAAGTAAGGCAGGTCTTTTATTAGCAAAATCTCTCAGCATTTGTTTGTCTGTGAAAAATTTAAGCTCTCCTTCAAATTTGAAGGAAAGTTTTGCTGGATAAAGTATTCTTGGTTGGAAATTTTTCTCTCTCAGAATTTTAAATATGTCATGCCACTGCCTTCTCGCCTCCATGGTGGCCACTGAGTAGTCACTACTTAGTCTTACGTTGTTTCCTTTGTATGTGGTGAATTGCTTTTCTCTTGCTGCTTTCAGAACTTGCTCCTTCTCTTCAGTATTTGACAGTCTGATCAGAATATGTCTTGGAGTGGGTTTATTTGGATTTATTCTATTTGGAGTTTGCTGGGCATTTATGCTTTGTGTATTTATATTGTGTATAAGGTTTGGGAAGTTTTCCCCAACAATTTCTTTGAATACTCTTTCTAGACCTTTACCCTTCTCTTCCCCTTCTGGGACACCAATGAGTCTTAAATTAGGATGTTTTATTTTATTTATCATATCCCCGAGATCCATTTCGATTTTTTCAATTTTTTTCCCCATTCTTTCTTTTGTTCTTTCATTTTCTGTTCTGTGGTCCTCGAAGAGGCTGAGTTGTTGTTCAACTTCCTCTAATCTTGTATTATGAGTATCCAGAGTCTTTTTAATTTGGCCTACAATTTCTTTCATTTCCATAAGACCTTCTATTTTTTTATTTACTCTTGCAGTTTCTTCTTTATGCTTTTCTAGGGTCTTCTTTATGTCTTTTATATCCTGTGCCATGCTCTTCTTCATGTCCTTTATATCCTGTGCCATGCTTTCATTGCCTGTCTGTAGTTCTTTGATTAATTGCGCCAAGTACTGTGTGTCTTCTGATCTTTTGGTTTGGGTGTTTAGGTTTGTGTTCTCCATATCATCTGGTTTTATCATATGCTTTAAGATTTTCTGTTGTTTTTGGCCTCTTGGCCTTTGCTTTACTTGATCTCTAATATGTCAGAACTGCAGCTTGGTGGTGTACACTTTATCTATCTAACTAGCAGATGGTGTCCATGAGTCACCTATTCCCTTCAAGTCAGTTCTCCCTAACTTTGTCTTTGTGCTGTGTGGGAATCTGACTCTTTTGGGGTCCAACTGGTGCACTTAATTTGGGTGTGTTTTTGGTGCTGTCTGCCCTGAATGAGGGGCACGCGTCTGAGCAGTTAGGGAGGAAGGGCAGTTTTAATAATCAAACCTCAGGTGTTCCCAGAGATTTAAGGCTGTTCTCTGCCACTGACCCACAAGTCGTTGGTATTGGCATAGGTTCCCAGGGATTTCCAAGTGGTTCCCCCTTCCCTGCTGTGCTCTTCCAGGACTCTGCTGAGGGAGGGCCGCACCATGTCACAAGTGCGCGCTGGCCTCCAGGGAAGCCCTGGACACCGGGCCATGCAGGGGCGCTCCCAGCCCACTTCAAAGATGGTTGAATGGAGCGCATTAACTTCCCCTTTTCCGCACGGCACCACCCTCCCAGATCCAGGACAATCAGCCGTGGGTGTATTAAAGCTCACTGTCCACAGCCGACACTGTGGTGTGTGCGCGGTGCTGCAGGAAAGACTCCCCATCACACTGGGCTTCCCAGCGCGACTCTGGGCTGTGGGTCCGGCCCTGGGCAGGAGTGTCCCCTGCCCGCCGGGGAGATGGCTGCAAGTCATGCAGTCCTTTCTCCCTTTGGCTCCCCTTTGCTCCCCTGGGCCTGAGACAATCAGCAGCTGGTGTGGGAAGGGGTATCCTCCATGCCAGATACCAAGGCATTAGCCCAGCCCACTCCCACCATGCTTCACTGCACGGCTCTCCCTGTCATATCTGCAGCTGCTCCCGGGATTTTTTTTTTTTTTTTTAATTAGTCCGTCTCCAAACGCCAGCCCACCATTTCCCCACACTGCAGCATGGCCGAGGGACTTCAGCTGACTCACTCACTCGTTTCAGAATGCAGACTCCTGTTTTCACCAAATGCACGGTCCCTGTAGATTTAGCAGACCTTGTCTGGCTGGTGCTACTCTGAAACAGGTGTTCTGGGTCACTTTCTGGTTTTTATCTACTATTTTTCACAGAGGTGTTTTTTTGCCCTGTCTCACCTAGCTGCCATCTTAGGTTCTCCCCCCTTGCTGCTTAAAACATATACGGTTTTTTAAATGGACTTAAAAGACAAGGGGATTACACTACAATATATGGCCAATGTGATTTGTGTTTTGTACCAATGACTTTTTAAAATGAATGAAAGAATATTTAGATACATATTTCATCTGGTTTTGAACAATTTATTATACCTGTATACACACATATAAAATGCATGTAATTTTCAATGGATTTTGTAGAGAATTTAGATATCTAACAGACTGTGATACAGTGGTATATTGGGGTAGAAAAACATTGAGTCCAGTTTTGGTCACCACACTTTTAAGAAGGATGTACAAAATAGGAAAGAGAGAAAAGTGATAGAGAGTGATTAAAATCATGAAACACAGGTGCAATAAGAAGGAACTTTTGTATCTTGAAAGCAAGACTGAGTGATAATGACTGTCATTACTATGTTCGAGAAAGGTTTTGTACAAGGGACATGCTGTTCCACAATGCCCATGAATAAATGAACTGAATAAAAGTAAATAGACTAAATGAACTTAAGAGAAAGTCAAATTGTTTAGAGAAAGAAAATGTGCAAGTTGAATATGCAATGCTCTGATAAACTTCCAGTCCCCATCTGGAAATTTCCCACGAGAATAAACAATCGTCTCCTTTGATTTTGCCACCCGTCTGCCTGAAAGCAGACAACTCTATTCTACCAGGTAATCTTGGGAGGTTGTAGATGCAGGGAGATGCCTCTGGCCACAGAAAATTAAAGTGTCACACAAAGTATTGCTAACATAAAATGCATGCCTAAGACCATTCCTGGCTGCTCATGAGGTTGATCTCTAAAATTATGGGGTTTTTTCACTGGGGACTTTAGGAGGAGTCATGTGATTCACAGCCTTCAGTGACTTGGATGTGGGATAGGCCTTGACCATCCAGTCTCATTACTTAAAATTGTGCCTTTCCAGAAATTAGAGACACAATACCATTTGGAAAACTGGAAAGGAGAACAAAGCATAAAAAGTGAGTTGCTGCATGATGGTCCAAAGTCCCTGTGATGTTTGAAGACATCGGCATCTACAAACTAGCTCTCTCTCCTGCTTAAGCCCAAACTAGAGCCAAGAACTAGAAAGGTCTTGAAGAATCAGGTGGTCCATATCCTGCATTCGTGGCCCAATTCCTGATTAAGCCAGGGCATCTTATTGTTAAAATCCTCAAGGAATAGGATGTCATACATCATCAGCTGAATATTCAATTTCATCTGGAAGTTTCTCCTCCTACCCAATACAGAAACTTGGGTAATGTGCTGTGTAGAAAAGGGTTAGCATAGCCGGCGTGACTGCTATCTTTAGAAAAGCCTGCTTGCAAGGTTGGCCTTGGCCAGAGTCTTGGAATTTGGATTTTGAGAGGGTCTCCCCACCTCACCAACTGATAAGAGTGGCTCACTGTACCTAAACTGTTTGTACAAACAATGCAGTTTATGCTGAACATCTACTTTCCTTCTGGGAGTCTGGAATTTCGATATGTGCCAGGCAGAGGGTGACTACATGAACAGTCCCCAATAAAAACCTTGGGTACTGAGTCATTAGGAGCTCCCCTGGTAAACAGCATTTCACACATATTGTCATAATTCAATGCTGGAAGATTTAAGCATGTCCTGTGTGACCCCTAGGAGAAGACCCTTGGAAGCTTGCCCCTGGTTTCCTCCAAACTTTCCCCATGAATCTTTTCCATGAGCTCATTTTGCTTTGTATCCATTTACTTCATATATATCATAGCCATGAGTATCACTATATGCTAAGTCCAGTGAGTCCCCCTAGTGAATGATCAAACCTAGGGATGGCCTTAGGGACCCCTGACACACTTGCCTTGGAGAAGTGTTTCCCAAACCAGGCTGCACATAAGAGTCACCGGTGGAGATGGATAACTGACAGGTCCCTGGGCCTCATTCCAGAACTATGAACTCAAGGTCTGAACTTTTCCAAGCTCTCCAGATGTTTCTGGCATGCAGCCAGATGGGAAGAAATATGCCAAATGGTGGGAAAAGAGAACAGCTGTATACAGACTATATTTTCTAGGAAAAAATAATATAGTGTGCCTGCCACATGGAGGGAGACAGTCCAACTGAATATGATTATTGAATATGAATAATGAATGGAGCATCCAGAAAGCAAATTTTCTCTTTGTCTCATTGAATCTTACAATTTAGTGCTAGGAAGGAACGGGACAACTTTTATCTCTGATATGAACTCAGCATGACAGAAAGGTGTCCAGTAATAAAGGGACAGGCAGGTGGATGGGGATGCAGTAGTGCTTCGCTGCACCCTCCCAGGAAAGCAAAAGTTAGATCACAGGAACCAAAGAGTTTGGCTTCTTCAGTGGGTAGGAGGGTTGGTTGGTTTGAATAATGCTTCTGAGGCAGCTCTCACAGAGGTCTGGGGTATGACCCCAAAGTCTCATTAAGAACTCTCAGCCTGACAAAGGGAGAAGACTTGGCTGACAAATGCAGGAACATCAGAGCAATGAGATAAAAGGGATTCTCCCCTCTTGGACTCCTTTCTCATTCTTACCATCTCTTTCTCCGTCCCACCAACTCAATCTACATCTACACCCAAGGCAGAGGCCTTGCAAGTTTAGCCAGAACTTGAATTACATTATGCTTATTTTCTTGATACTTGTTTAATTTCCAAATTTTAAGAGAAGTCTTGGAGCTGGCTTTTTAGGTGAACATTTTTATGAGCTCATTTAAACAAAATGTGGATATGAACATACAGAAACGTGGCATGACTGATGAATAAGCAGTTGGTCTCTATGAGAGACTTTTTTTTTTTAGAGGAAGTAGGCAAATATGTCCCTGATGAATTTTGCTTTTCAATAACAAGTTATTGAACCAATCCACCAAACTATATCTTGAAGAATCAAAAAGCTCTCATTCATAAATCAAATCGTATCTACAGAGCAAAACAAAAGAAATGAGAGAGGATGACAGTGGAAAGTGATAACCACAAATATCACCAATAAAAGTTAGACTCAGATGCCATGGCATTTAAAGCCACAAACCTTGGAATGTAATAATAAAGTAAATTTTTGGAGTGTAAAGAAGTCCCAGGAAAAATTACCCATCTAAAAGAATATGAGCTTTACCTTTTCTGGGTTTGTATATTTCTTGAATCCTAACAAAACATTCTAATCTATTTCACAGAGGGATTCAAAGTCAACTTCTCAACAAGAGAAATAGGACTTTATATATATTCTTGCAGTAATTTAACATAAACTATCAAGTTATTTTTTTCACACTTCACACTTATACCAAAAGACTAACCCAGTTTAGTTTCGTGCGGGAGCCCAGGAAAGACAGGGCAGAGACTGAGGCAATGCCATTAACTTAATCTCTATTTGCCTAAATTTCTTATTATGTCAAGTGTAATAAAAATATTTACTCTTCTGACTCACAGGGTTGTAGTAAGGTTAAAATTGAGATTATAAATGTGAAAGTATTTTGGAAATGTGTGATATAAATAGGTCCTAATTAATTTGACACCTGATTAGGCACTCACAGACCTCTAGAACATTAGAATCTGGTCGGATCTAGGATATCATGAAGTCCAACCAGTGGATATGATAGATTCGTAGATCAGGATCACAGATGTCAAAGATGCATCCCGACATCAAGCACAGGGTACAGCCAGGAATGGAACTCACATCTCCTAAGCCCAGCGTTCTTTCTGTTGATACCATCAGCAACTCAAATGTTTCTTTGCAGGTGATCTCATACTCTGTCTGTGCAGAAGCAGCACTGCCAGATTATAGCATCTACAGTATATCAAAAAGCCCCAACCCCATCAATATTTAATGGCTATCTGCGGCTTATGTCACGAAGATCTCAATCTGCCAGGGCCATTCTACCCCCTAATTTTGGAGGCAGTGGTATCTCTGGAATATTTGCCACAAAATCAGATCAGATCATTCTTCCCCAGAAAGGACTTAAAAAAAAAAAAAATCATTCTTTAGCCTTCAGGACCCAGCTTTTCACCCCTTCCTTCCCTCTAAAAGCCTCTGCAGCAGAGATCACAAAAGTTGGCATCCTGCCCCCAAAACATACCTCTGACCTGGTCAGTTGCTCCACGAACGCACTTAGCAAGAAAATCCTATTTCATTTCCACAGGGCCAAAAGATCTCTGATCATGAATCCTTTCGGCACTACCCAGGTGGATTGTTTTAAAAATGCATTTGTATGTATAAGCAATGCCTTCCATTGCCATGAATCTTTTGCATTTTTAAAGGTAAGTTGTATGTTCTGCACTATAAATGATAGTAAAGGTATTTCAAATTATCTCCCATTTGCTTACTGTATTAACCAAGAGCGCACATAAGGGCAATAAAGTTATATCTTTATCAGAAAAGCATACAGTGCTTCAGTAAGCACTGCACTATCACAGAACTTGTTGTCGGCTCAAAGTTTTATAATGTTTTCCAAATAGAACATAGGCATACAATAACTTTTATTCAGTTTGCTGCAGGAAAAGTGTTAAGAATAATCACCACAAGACAGTCTATCAGTGGTTTCCTCATTTTGCTTCTTCCCAGATATTTTAGAAAGAGTTGAGGTTATGAGTTGAATCCAAGGACCAGTTAACAGGCACAATTAATTATCAACTATGCACTAGGCATCTGTGCCAGTTTGGAGGTATTATGTCCCCCAAAACACCATTATCTTTGACGCAGTCCTGTGTGGGCAAATGTTTTAGCGTTGATTAGATTGGAATTCTTTGACTGAGTGTTTCCATGAAGATGTGACCCACCCAAGTGTTGGTGATGCTCTGATTGGATAATTTCCATGGAGGTGTGGCCCCGCCCATTCAGTGTGGGCCTTGAATAGTTCACTGGAGCACTATGAAAGCTCAGACAGAAGGAGAAAGCTTGCTACAGCCAAGAGGTACAGTTTGAAGAAGGCACAGGAGCTGAGAGAGGAGCTTCAGCTTACAGTGACATTTTGGAGATGGCCTTTGGAAGCAGAGTTTTGCTCCGGAGAGCTAAGAAAGGACAAATACCCCAAGAGCAACTCAGAGTGACATTTTTGAGGAGCTGAAGCTTAGGGAGGAACATCCTGGGAGAAAGCCATTTTGGAACTAGAACTCTGGAGCAGACGCCAGCTACGTGCCTTCCCAGCTAACAGAGGTTTTCCGGACACCACTGGCCATCCTCCAGTGAAGGTACCCAATTGTTGATGTGTTACCTTGGACACTTTATGGCCTTAAGACTGTAACTGTGTAACCAAATAAACCCCTGGCAGCATTAGCAAACCAGAACAGCATCTAACCTACCCTGTCTCTCATCCTGACAACAATCCTGTAAGATAAATATTATTAATCCATTTTGCAGATGAGAAAAGTGCTTCCATGAGATTAAGTGGCTGGTTCAAGGTTATACAGTTGTTAAGTGGCAGAACTGGGATTTGAACCCAGTTCTATTTGGCCTCAAGACCCCTGGTTCAGCCACAACACCATACTGTCTCCCACTTACAAGTTGTTAGAAGTCTCCAGAATCTGGATCTGCAAACAGTAATAAGAACATACTACCTTCAACTTCCAACCTTGGAAATATGCCCCGAATTTTCCATCTCCAAAACCAACTCACATGAGGGGTGAGAAAAAGCAAACTGATGCTGTGAGAAATTCCAACAGTGTACTGGAAAGGTTAAGAGCTGTGGCTTTGGCCTGAGTCAGCTTGGGTCTGAGCCCTGGCTCTGCCTGTGACTGGTTAGTTGCGTGACCTGACTTAACCTCTTTGAACCTTAAATCCTTCTCTGTAAAACAGGAAAAACAACCTCATAGTCTTGAATGATACAGTGTGTGCAAAGCACTTACAGTGCCTGGCATATTGTTGCATGCTCAATAAATGTTAGCTATATTTTATTGGAACTTCGGCTGTTAAGTTGCTATATAAAAATAAAAGACACATTATGGGTAAAAACTCACAGTCCTGGTTTAACTCTGCTTTTCCTTGGCACTTCCTGGCTCCACGCCCCTTGGTTTAAGAGTGCCTTAAAAACAAAGAGTGGGTATAAGCACTGGGTTTCTATTTTTAAGAACAGAAGCTCTTGCTCACTTTCTGCTAAAAATGAAGTCTAGGCAGATGGTCCCAAATAAATCCCATTAGATAGATTTCCCCTGCCAGTTTAAGTCAGAAATCGGTGCTGCTGAGAGGGTGAAGTTAGAGTCTACAGAATTTCTAATTAATACATTAGTCCCTGAAATGCAGACTCCACTTGTTGTGGGTTGAATTGTGTTCCCCCAAAAGATATGTTGAAGTCATAACCCCCCAGGGCCTCAGAATGTAAACTGGTTAGGAGATAGGACCATTACAGATGGAATTAGTTAAGATCAGGGCATGCTGCAGTAGGGTGGGCCTTACATCCGATATGGTGGCCTTACAAGAAAGGAGATAGAGAGAGAGAAGGTGGCTGAGTGAAGACAGAGGCTGAGATTGGAGAGTTGCAGCCACTATCCAAGGAAAGCCTGGGGCCACCAGAAGTTGGAAGAGCAAGGAAGGATCCTCCCCCTGCCAATATTGTTTTTTAAAAGCAGTTTTACTGAGATATATTCACATACCATCCAATCCATCCAGACTGTACAATCATTGGCTTTTAATATATTCACACAGTTGTGCATTCATCACCGCCATCAATTTTAGAACATTTTCATCACTCCAAAAAGAAAAACCCTATACCCCTCAGCAGTCGCTTGTCAATCCCTCTATCCTTCCCAGCCCTACACAACCACTAATCTATTCCTGTCTCTATAGATTTATTTATATTTACATTTTATATAAATGGAATTATACGATATTTAGTAATTTGTGTCTGTTTTCTTCACATTTGCAAAATGTTTTTTAAATTATCACTATTATTTTAAGTAGAGAAGTTGTAGGTTTACAGAAAAGTCATGTAAAAAATGCAGCATTCCCATATATCCCCCTACTGTTAACACTTTGCATTGGTGTGGTACCTTTTTACAGTTGATGAAAGAATATTAAAATAGTACAATTAACTATAGTGCATAGTTTACATTTAGTGTATTTCTACCATATAGCATCCTTTATTAACACTTTGTATTAGTGTCATACAATTGTTATAATTCATGAAAGAACATTCTTATACTTGTACTATTAACCCCAGGCTATCATCCACAACAGGGTTTACTGTGTTATGCAGTCCCATGTTTTATCTTCTAACATTCATTTTAGTAACACTCAAGACCCAAAAATTCCCCTTTCAACCACATTCACATTCATAATTAAGTGCTGCTAATTACACTCATGATAATGTGCTACCATCATCATCATCATCTTTTCCAAACTTTTGCAATCAACCTAAATAAAAATTCTGTACAAATTAAGCATCAGCTCCCCATTCCCTACCCCCAATCTATCCTCTGGTAACCTATATTCTAGATTCTAACACTATGAGTTTACTTATTATAATCAGTTCATAGTAGTGAGATCATACAATATTTGTCATTTTGTGTCTGGCTTATTTCACTCAGCATAATGTTCTCAAGGTTCATCCATGTTGTTGCATGCTTCAGAACTTCATTCCTTTTTATAGCTGAATAATATTCCATCATATGTATATACGTTTTCTTTATCCATTCATGGGTTGATGGACATTCGGGTTGCTTCCATCTTTTGGCAATGGTGATTAATGCCACTATGAACATCAGTGTGCAAATGTATGTTCACATCTCTGCTCTCAATTCTTCTGAGTATACATCTAGTAGCAGGATTGCCAGGCCATAAGGTACATTATTTAGCTTCCTGAGAACTGTCAAACTGTCTTCCACAGTGGCTGCACCATTTTACATTCCCACCAATGAATGAGTGTTCCTGTTTCTCTACATCCTCTCCAACACTTTAGTTTCTTGGTTTTTTTAACAGTAGCATTCTGATGGGTGTGAAATGATGTCACATCGTGGTTTTGATTTGCATTTCCCTAATAGCTAGTGATATTGAGCATCTTTTCATGTGATTTTTAGCCATTTGTATATCCTCTTTGCAGGAATGTCTACTCAAGTTTTTGCTCATTTTTAAATTGGATTTTTGTCTTCTTATTGTTGAGTTGTAGGATTTCTTTATATATTGTAGATATTAAACCCTTACCAAATATGTGGTTTCCAAATATTTTCTCCCATTGTGTAGGTTGTCTTTTCACTTCATGACAAAGTCCTTGGATACACAAAAGTTTTCAATTTTGAGGAGGTCCCATTTATCTATTTTTTCTTTCATTGCTTGTGCTCTGGGTATAAAGGCTAAGAAACCACTGCTTAACAAGATCCTGAAGATGCTGCCCTACATTTTCTTCTAGGAGATTTATAGTCCTGGCTATTATATTTAGGTTTATGATCCATTTTGAGTTAATTTTTGTATATGGTGTGAGATAGGATTTTTCTTTTGTATGTGGCTATCCAGTTCTCCCAGCACCATTTATAGAAGAGACTATTCTTTCCCCACTGAGTAGACTTAGCAGCCTTGTCCAAAATCAATTGACCAGCTTCAGGCCCATGTGCAATTGAAAGCAGAGGCATCCTTGAACTTTAAAGCATTGAACAAACTGGAAAATGCAACATACCACATACTGACATGAAAGAAAGAAGTCTATGTTTTTTAAATAAAAGTTTTCAAAAAAAAAAAAAATTCAGGTTGATTAAAGGAAAAAAAAAAGGCTCCGGTTTGTTTTATAGGTCTTAAAGTTCTGCTGTGCGTTCAATCGCCTTGTGTAACCGCTTCTCGCCTTCAGGCCAGATTCTTTTTTTTTCCGAAAGTCCATTTTACTTGCCTGGGATTTTAAAGCTCTTCTGGCTCACAACTCACAAGAAGTTTTCTGTGGTTTGTGACAAACAGAGATTGAATGAATATGTATTTAAAAAAATAAAATAAAAACCATAACAGTCTACATCTGAATTGAGCTTTTTAATTTAGAAGCAATACTTACTTTAAAAAAAAAAACTGTAAAAAATTGTGGCTTTCCAACTTCCCTTCCATATCCCTCAGGCCTCCATGTTCAGAGAAGGCAAAAAGAATATGCGTCCCTTCTCTATTTGTCCAAAGGTTCTTGAGAGTCTCACTTCTAAATAAAACAATGCAACATTTCATTCTGAGTTTTCCACTAAAATTTCCTTGATTATATGGCTAGAGGTATATAGTTAGGAATGTCTCCTTAACTTTCTAAGAACCCTAGTGCTCCATCATATTAACTGTCAGTATTTTTTGGGCATTGGGTTAATTGCCTAGGTACAAGTAGGACTTTGGGACAGGTCTCCTTGTGCTGTATTATAACATTTAGCTATATACTTGTCACTCTCTTTCTCTGTAGGTCCGCACACAATTCTTTACAGAGCACTTTTTTTTAATTAAATTCAGTTTTATTGAAATATATTCACATACCATGCAATCATCCATGGTGTACAATCAACTGTTCACAATATCATCATACAGTTATGCATTCATCACCCCAATCCATTTTTGAACATTTTCCTTACATCAGAAAGAATAAAAATAAGAATAAAAGTAAAAGTAAAAAACAACACCCCAAATCATCCCATCCCCCATCCCACCCTATTTTTCATTTAGATTCTGTCCCCATTTTTCTATTCATCCATCCATACACTGGATAAAGGGAATGCGATCCACAAGGTTTCACTATCACACCATCACCCCTTATAATCCACATTGTTATACAATCATCTTCAAGAATCACAGTTACTGGGTTGGAGTTTGGTAGTTTCAGGTATTTACTTCTAGCTATTCCAATACATTAAAACCTAAGATTGCCCACCAGAGTGACCTCTCAACTCCATTTGAAATCTCTCAGTCACTGAAGGTTTATTTCATTTAATTTCGCATCCCCCTTTTGGTCAAGAAGATGTTTTCAATCCGACGATGCCAGATCCAGATTCATCCCCAGGAGTCATATCCTGCATTGCCAGGGAGATTTACACCCCTGGGAGTCAGGTCCCACAATGGAGGAGGGCAGTGAGTTCACCTGCCGAGTTGGCTTAGCTAGAGAGAGAGAGACTTGCCACCTTTTAAAAAAATATTTTTAAAAAATCAATTGGCCATAGGTGTGAGGGTCTATTTGTGAACTCTCAACTCAATTCCATTGGTCAATATATCTATGCTTGGGCCAGGACCATGCTGTTTTGACCACTGTAGCCTTGTAATATGCCTTAAAGTCAGGAAGTGTGAGTCCTACAACTTTGTTCTTCCTTTTCAAGATATTTTTGGCAATTCAAGATCCCTTACTCTTCCAAGTAAATTTGATAATTGGATTTTCCATTTCTGCAAAATAGGCTGTTGGAATTTTGATTGGGATTGTGTTGAATCTGTAAATCATTTGGGTAGGATTGACATCTTAATGCTATTTAGTCTTCCAATCCACAAACACAGCATATCCTTCCATTTACTTAGGTCTTCTTTGATTTCTTTAGCACTGTTTTGTAGTTTTCTGGGTACGCATCCTTCAAGGCTCAGTTAAATCTATTCCTAGAAATTTGATTCTTTTATTTCCTATTGTAAAATAAATTTTTTTTCTTGATTTCCTTCTCACCTTGCTCATTATTAGTGTATTGAAACACGACTGACTTTCGGATGCTCATCTTGTTCCCTGCTGCTTTGCTGAATTTGTTTTTTAGCTCTAGTAGGTTTGTTATGGTTTTTCAGGACTTTCTATATAAAGGATCATGTGATCTGCAAATAGTGAAAGTTTTACTTCTTCCTTTCCAAATTGGATGCCTTTTATTTCTTTTTCTTACCTTATAGCTCTGGCTAGGACTTCTAGGTCAATGTTGAATAAGAGTGGTGACAGGTGGAATCCTTGTCTTGTTCCTGATCTTAGAGAGAAAGCTTTCAATCTCTCACCATTTAGTACATTGTTAGCTGTGTGTTTTTTTCTTATATGCCCTTTATCATGTTGAGGAAGTTTCCTTCAATTCCTATCTTTTAAATGTTTTTATCAAGAACGGATGCTGAATTTTGTCAAATGCCTTTTCTGTATCAATTGAGATTATCATGTGTCTCTCCCCATCATTTTGTTCATGTGATGTTTTACATTAATTGATTTTCTTATGTTGAACCACCCTTGCGTATCTGGGATAAAAACCAATTTGATACACACATGGTGTATAATTCTTTTGAAGTACTGTCGGATTCAACTTGCAAGTTCTTTTTGGGGATTTTTGCATCTGTATTCACAAGAGAATTTTCTTTTCTTGTAGTATCTTGACCTGCATTTGGTATTAGGGTGATGTTGGCCTCATAGAATGAGATGATAGTGTTCTGCTCTCTTCACTTTTTTGAAGAGTTTGAGCAGGATTGGTATTAATTCTTGGAATGATTGGTAGAATTCACCTGGAATACAATCTCATCCTGGGTTTTATATGTTGGGAAGTTTTCAATCTCTTTGCTCATAATTGGTCTTCGAGGTTTTCTACTCTTGTAGAGTCAGTGTAGGTTGTTAGTGTGTTTCTAGGACTTTGTCCATTTCATCTAGGATTATCTAATTTGTTAACATACGGTTGTTCATAATGTCCTCTTATGATCTTTTTAAGTGGTGTCAATAGTAATGCCCCTCCCCCCCATTTCTGATTTTATTTGCATCTGCTCTCTTTTTTCCTTTGTCAGTCTATCTAAGGGTTGGTCAATTTCATTGATCTTTTAAAAAAACCAACTTTTGACTTTGTCAATTCTATCATTTTTTAATTCTCAATTTCATTTATTTCTGCTCTAATCTTTGTTATTTTTTTCCTTCTGCTTACTTTGGGATTATTTTGCTGTTCTTTTTCTGGTCCCTCCAGGTGTACAGTTAGATCTTCACTTTTAGCTCTTTCTTCTTTTTTCATGTAAGCATTTAGGGCTATAATTTTCCCTGTAAGCATTGCCTTCACTACATACCATAAGTTTGATATGTTGTGTTCTCATTTTTGTTCATCTCAAGATATTTACTGATTTCCCTTGAAATTTCTTCTTTGACCCATTGATCGTTTAAGAAACCATTCTTCAACTTTCAAATATTTGTAGATTTTTCCAGTTCTCCACTTGTTATTGGTTTCCAGCCTCATTCCATTATGGTCAGAGAAGATGCTTTGTATGATTTCAATCTTCCCAAAATTATTGAGACTTGTTTTGTGACCCAACAAGTGGACTATCCTGGCAAACAATCCATGTGCACTTGAGAAGAATGTATATCCTGTATATCCTGCTGTTCTGGGGTGCAATGTTCCCTATATGCCTATTAGGTTAATTCATTTATCATATCATTCAAATTCTCTTTTCCTTATTGATCTTCTGTCTAAATGTTCTATCTAATGATGATAAGTGGTGTATTGAAGTCTCCCACAATTGTTGTGGAGATGTCTATTTCTCCCTTCAGTTTTGCCAGTGTTTGTCTCATGTATTTTGTGGCACCTTGATTGGGTTCATAAATATTTATGATTGTCATTTCTTCTTGGTGGATTGTCTCTTTTATTAATATATACTGCCCTTTGTCTCATAACAGTTTTTGGCTTAACGTCTATTTTGTCTGATATTAGTAAACTACCCCAGTTCTTGTCTGGTTACTATTTGCATGGAATATCTTTTTCCACCCTTTCACTTTTTTTTTTTTTTTTTTGTTATTTATTGTATTTTTTTAATTTTATTTTGAAATAAATTCAAAGTTATAGGAACAGTTGCAAAAACAATACAAACCCCATACACAGAATTCCAGCATTCCCTGACTCCCTCCCCCGATACCCCAATCCACTAACTTTAACATGTTGTCACACCGCTGTTTCTTTCCCTCCCTCCCTCCCTCCCTCCCTCCCTCTCTTCCTATCTATCATCCATCAACTATTGCTCTGTCTTCTGAACATATGAGAGCAAGCTGCACACATCCTTGAACAAACACTATAATTCACATATACAATTCCCATGAACAAGAACATTCTTTATGCAATCCCATTAAGCACAGCTAAGAAGTACAAGAGATTCAACAATGATACGAAGCTTATATTCTATATTTCCTTTTCTTTATGTCTCAACTGTGTCCCTTTGAGCCTCCTGTCCTCCATCCTCAGATCCCATCCAAGGTCATCCTTGGCATTCAATTGTCATCTATTTAGACTGTCTTTTTTTTTTTTCCCCTCAATTGTGGAAACATATATACAGCCTAAATCTTCCCATTCCACCCCCTCCCTAGCATTCCATTAGTGGGATTAATCACATTTAGAATGTTGTAATGCTATCACCTTCCCACCATCCATTACTCGAAATTTCCCTTCACCTCAAACAGCAACCCTACACTCATTTCTTAACTCTCCATTGCCCCTTCCCCCATTTCTCTTAACCTATACTCTACTTTTCATTTCTGTGGTCATATTCTCTGATAATTTCTTTATGTATACTGTGGGGCTTAAAATTAAACTCTTAAATCTGTAACAATCTTGTTTTTCTTTGATACCAACTTAATTTCAATAGGACACATAAACTATGTACCTATACTCCTCTGTTCCCACACCTTTATAGTTCTTGTCAAAAATTACATATTTTACATTGAGTTCAAAACCATTGATTTGTCATTAGAATTTGTGTATTTTGTATCATGTAGGAAGTAAACAGTGGAGTTACAATTCAAAAATTATTGACTTCTATTTGTATTCCATTGTGGTCAGAGATTGTGCTTTGAATATGTTCAATGGTGGTTATTTGTTTGTTTGTTTTAATTTATTGAGGCTTGTTTTATGTCCCAGCATATGGTCCATTCTGGAGAAAGATCCGTGATCACTAGAGAAAAATGAGTGTCCTGATGATTTGGGATGTAAGGTTCTATACGTGTCTGTTAAAATTCTCTATATCTCTTTCTCCTTTCTTTGTTTCTCTGTCAGTAGGGCTCCCTTTATTATCTGAAGTAGGGCAGGTCTTTTATTAGCAAACTCTCTCAGCATTTGTTTGTCTGTGAAAAATTTAAGCTCTCCCTCAAATTTGAAGGAGAGTTTTGCTGGATAAAGTATTCTTGGTTGGAAATTTTTCTCTCTCAGAGTTTTAAATATGTCATGCCACTGCCTTCTCGCCTCCATGGTGGCTGTTGAGTAGTCACAACTTAGTCTTATGTTGTTTCCTTTGTATGTGGTGAATTGCTTTTCTTTTTCTGCTTTCAGAAGTTGCTCCTTCTCTTCAGTATTTGCAAGTTTGATCAGAATATGTCTTGGAGTGGGTTTATTTGGATTTACTCTATTTGGAGTTTGCTGGGCATTTATGCTTTGTGTATTTATATTGTGTAGAAAGTTGGGGAAGTTTTCCCCAATTTCTTTGAATACTCTTTCTAGACCTTTACCCTTCTCTTCCCCTTCTGGGACACCAAAGAGTCTTAAATTTGGAAGTTTTTTTTGTCTATCGTATCCCTGAAATCCTTTTCAATTTTTTCAATTTTTTCTCCATTCTTTCTTTTGTTCTTTCATTTTCTGTTCTGTGGACCTCTAGGACACTGAGTCATTGTTCAACTTCCTCTAATCTTGTATTATGAGTATCCAGAATCTTTTTAGTTTGGCCAACAATTTCTTTTATTTCCATAAGAGCTTCTTTTTTTATTTAATCTTGCAATTTCTTCTTTATGCTCTTCTAGGTTCTTCTGTATGTCCCTTTTATCCGGTTCCATGGTCTTCTTCATGTCTTTTTATCCTGTGCCATGTTTTCGTTCCTCGATTGTGATTGTTTGATTAATTGTGCCAAGTACAGTGTCTCTTCTGATATTTTGATTTGGGTGTTTGGGTTTGGGTTCTCCATATCATCTGGCTTTATCATATGCATTAAGATTTTCTGTTGTTTTTGGCCTCTTGGCATTTGCTTTGCTTGATAGGGTTCTTTCAAGTTGTAAAAAAAAAAAAAATACCAATCTAATTTTTCAGAAATACAATATGGTGGCATACACTTTCTCCAACTAACCAGCAGATGGCATCTGCGAGTCACCTATACCCCTCAAGTCAGTTCTCCCCAACTCTGTCTCTGTGGTGTGTGGGGAAATGATTTTTGTTGGTTTCAGTTGGTGAACTCAGTTTGGGTTTGTTGTTGGGGCTGTCTGCCCTGAATGTGGTGTGTGTCTGGGTGGTCAGAGAGGCAGGGCAGCTTTAATATTCAAACCTCCCAGGTGTTCCCGGAGTTTCAATGCTGTTGCAAGAGTCTAAGACTTCATTTCAGTTTTGTTCCAGATTTTCTCTGTCGCTGATCCACAAACCACCAGCATTGATGTAGCATCCCTGGGTTTTCCGAGCGGGCCCCCCTTCTCAGCTGTGATCTTCCAGGACCTCTGTTGAGGGAAGGATGTGCTATATCACTAGTGCGCATCATCCCTCAAGGGAAGCCCTGGGCTGCCGGACCGTGCAGGGGCGCTCTCTGCCTGATGCAAAGATTAGCCTATAATTCTTGACTGGTGTAAATTCTCAATGAAAGGCAGGTAGTAGAGCTGGGCCCCACCCCTTTCCTCTTAGAGAAGATAGATGCCCTAGGGGGAGGTCATTAGCATTTCAGTGGTCTCTCTCTGCCTGTGCTATACCCCTGTCTGGGTCACAGAACTGGGAACTGAAAATGGCTGATGCTTTCTCCACTGAGTCGAAAAAAAACAGAGCTAGTCCGAGGCAACCCTCCAGCTCTCAAGGTTAGTCATCACCCAAAGCCTCTGTCTACTGTTGGGGATTCGTACCTTGTAGTGAGCAGTTCACACTCACTAATTAAAACCCCAGTTGGAGCTCAGCTGAGCTATATTTGCTTGCTGGGAGAAAGCTTCTCTCTGGTACCACGAGGCTTTGTAGCTCAGGCTGTGGGGGAGGGGTCTCCCAATTTGACTCCACAGTTTTTACTTACAGATTTTATGCTGTGATCTCGGGCATTCCTCCAATTCAGATTGGTGTATGATGAGTGGACGGTCACATCTGTCCCCTGCAGTTATTCCAGGTTATTTACTAGTTGTTTCTGGTTTTTTTTAGTTGTTCCAGGGGGACTACTTAGCTTCCACTCCTCTCTATGCTGCCATCTAGATCCTCTCCTCCACACTTTCACTTTTAACATAATTGTGTCTTTGGGTCTAAGGTGAGTCTCTGGTAAACAACATACAGTGATATGATGCTTCTTGATCCATTCTGCCAACCTGTGTCTTTTGATTGAGGAGTTTAATACATTATCATTCAGTGTTATTACTGTGAAAGCAGTACTTACTTCAGCCATTTTGTCCTTTGATTTTTATATGTCATGTATTTTTTGTCTTTCTTTTCCTTTATTGCAACCTCCTTTTCTGTGTAGTTGATCTTTTGTGTTGTATTTGCCTGATCCCTTTCTTGTTTCAGTTTCTGTATATATTTTAAATACTTGATTTGTGGTTACCCTTTGTTTCATATTACACAACCTACATCTATAACCTACTAATTTGAAAAGATGACAATTAACTTCAATAACATACATGTTCTCTGCTCCCATATCTCTCTGTTTCCCCTCTTTATATTGTTTTTGTCCCACTTTATCACTTTATGTTTTGCACATCTGTTATCAGGAAATAACGCCTTTTCCTTGTTCGATTGTATTCTGATTCTTATATGAATTAAAGAGTAGATTTGTAAATTGTGGATAAAGTACTATTGGGTTTTGCATTTACCTTTTTAGTTACCTTTACTGATGATCTTCATTTCTTCACATTACTCCAAGCCACTCTCTCCTGTCTTTTCGTTTCAACTTGCAGAACTCCCTTTAGTAATTCTTTTTTTAACTTTATTTATCAAAAAATTAAAAAACAAACAATAAACATTTCAAACAAAACAAAACAAAGAATAAAGAAAAACAAATAACCTAAAGTAGCTACTTTGCTTCCAACATGTTCCTACCATACCCCCCAAAAATTAAACCATAGTCGTTCCTGAGCATTCCCATAATATTAAGATTACCCTCCATAACTTATCTGTTCATATTAGATTATTGTTCCCTCTTTACTAGTTGCTGTCTATCGCTAGGTCCCAGACATTCTACAATGTAAAACATTTATTTTACATTTTTCACACCTTTATATATATAAATAAAATATAATATATATATATATATATATATATATAAAATATATATATATATAATTCTTATATGGCAATTTTCTTGTTGATGAACTCTTTCAGTTTCTGTTTATCTGTGAATATTTTAAAACTCTCCCTCATTTTTGAAGGATAGTTATGCTGGATAAAGCATTTTTAGTGGGCCACTTTTATCTTTCAGTACCTTAAATACATCATCACTGCCTTCTCACCTCCATGGCTTCTGATGAGAAATGGACACTTAGTCTTCTTGAGAATCCCTTGTGTGTGGTGAATTGCTTTTCTCTTGCTGCTTTCAGAATTCTCTCTTTATCTTTGGAATTTGACATTTTGATTTGCCTTTACAAATATATCCTACTGTTTTAACAGTATTATATTTCTTGAAATACCACTTTGGCTAGATGATCTAGGGATAAAAGGCATTTTAGTCAAATAATTTGAAGACACTGGAATATATAAAGTTAAAGGGCTTCCTTGCTGGCGTACTTCTCTGAGCTTTTAATACGCTAATGAACAATATGAATATCTAAGGTAGTCAAAGTACACAGGGTTTTGTTTCCCTAACTTATTGAGAGTAGAACCCTTTTTGAGAGAAAAATCTATTAGAGTATCAAACAGATATTTTATGGAACACACCTGGAAATGCTGAATTGGGTTCTTTAGAAGCAAAATCAAAAAATAGAATTTGGAATCAAATATTTTTCAATATTGTAACTATTGAAAAATGCTGGCTATTATAAAGTAGTCTTTTAAAAACCTAATTAGTAAGGCATAAAACACATGAAAAACAGACCTGTCCTTAAACTCTTAGATGCCAACATTTTACTTGGGTCAACTTAACAGACCCCTGTCTCACCCGAGTGCATTCTATAGCTGAAGCCTAATGCAGTTTGTAGAAGAGTCTGGGTACAAGAAATGGAAGCTGGTGGAAACAACCCAAGTGGCCATCATGATCTATTCATCATCATGAATAGATAAACAAAATGTGGAATAATATTCAACCATACAAAGGAATGAAGTACTGAGGCAGGCTAAAATAGGGATGAACCTTGAAAACATTATGCTAAGTGAAAGAAGCCAGAAGCAAAAGGCCACTTGGTATATGATTCCATTTATATGACATATCCAGAATAGGCAAATCTATAGGGACAGAAAGCAGATTAGTGGAAAAAAGATTGGGTTCCGGAGGGAGTTGGTGAATGATAAAAGTGAGTGATAAGGAGTGATGAAAATGGTCTAGAACTAGATAGTGGTTTTGGTTGCACAACATTGTGAGTGTACTAAATGCCACTGAATTGTATACTTTAAAATGGTTGAAATGGTGAATTTTATGTAATGTGTATTTTCCAGTGAAAAAGTGGTGAAATGTAGAAAGAGAGCATGAGAGAGAGTGAGAGTGAGAGAGCAAGAGAGAAGAAAGAGAGAAGGAGGGAGGGAGGGAGGGAGGAAAGAAAGAAGGAAGGAAGGAGGGAAGGAAGGATAGTTGGAGTTCCCATTTAATGGTGTGTACTTTGAAAAAAGGTACACACTATATGTGGTGATATATACAGTTACAAATTAGACTCTGCTCTTCTTTTCCTTTTTCCCAAATAACTTAGCCTGGCATAAATCCTCTCACTGTCCTAGTAGAAAGAGGGGTTGCTACATTTCCTGCATCACAAATATACACAAAAATATTAAAGCCCTCTGTTATCTGTCACCCTGGTTTCATGCCTAACTTTTCCCCAACCATTTTATCTTTTATTCTGTTTCCCCCAGACTACAGAGTTCCCATGGCTCTTGTCCTTTTATGCCATTCATCTGTGCTTGGAGAAAAGCTGCCAAGGCAAGGTGCTTCCCTGCTGTGCCGGTTTGAATATATTATGTCCCCTAAAAGACCATTTTCTTTGAAGTAATCTTGTGTGGGCAGACATATCAGTGTGATTAGATGGTAATTCTATTGGTTGAGTGTTTCCATGGAGATGTGACTCAATCAACTGTGGACAAGAACTTGATTGGATAATTTCCATGCAGGTGTGACCCCATCCATTCAGGGTGGGTCTGAATTAGTTTGCTGGAGCACTATATAAGCTCAGACAGAAGGAGCAAGCTTGCTACAGCCAAAAGGGACACTTTGAAGAAGGCACAGAAGCTGAGAATGTAGCTGCAGATGAGAGACAGTTTGAAGATGGCTGTTGAAAGCAGACTCTCGCTCCGGAGAAGCTAAGAGAGGACAAATACCCCAAGAGCAACTAAGAGTGACATTTTTGAGGAACTGCTGCAGCCTAGAGAGGAACTTCCTGGGAGAAAGCCATTTTGAAACCAGAACTTTGGAGCAGACGCCAGCCATGTGCCTTCCCAGCTAACAGAGTAACAGAGGTTTTCCGGACACCATTGGCCATCCTCCAGTGAAGGTACCCGGTTGTTGATGCATTACCTTGGACACTTTATGACCTTAAGACTGTAACTGTGTAGCCAAATAAACCCCCTTTTATAAAAGCCAATCCACTTTTTGTGTTTTGCATTCCAGAGCACTAGCAAACTAGAACACCTGCCTATTGCTGCATCCATCCTTAAAGAATCTTTGTGCCTTTCTTCTACCCATTCATCTTTTCCAGACCTGTGGAACTTCCTCATCTGCCAAAGATCCTCCATCACATTACAAAGATTTGAGATCCACAGAACACCAAGTGGTGTTCCAATGGGGGCAGTCTTTTATCACATCCGGGAAAACGGAGGATTTAACATGATTTGTTGATGATTTACAGGGCTGGGAGCAGCGCCAAGTCAGCAGAGGCCTGAAAACCGCACACAGCAAAGACTTTTGTCCTGGAACGGGGGTGGGGGTGGGGTGGGGAATGGACTGCACCAGCTCACCTCAGAGCTGGGACCTAGCTGGAGGGCATGGCAAGGTGTTTGGTTTCTGAAATGGAAAGGAGACTTTTTTTCCTTTTTAATTACCTTGTTATGTGATAGAAGTCATAAGGTGAAAGAAAAGTATGAAAAGTTGCTTTTTTTATATACCTGACCTTCTGATTGCCTATATGTTTTAGAGACAGATAACTTCCTAATGAGACTTTTTATAAGCTTTCATTGCTTTGAAAAATATTAACTTCTCCAGTTCTTCCAGGTAGATCAAACAGACTCTGAAGTTATGGTTACAATAGCCTAAAGATTTAGCTTCTCAGTAATAACAGGTAAGAGCTTTAGCATTGCCAGGGGCCAAAGCTATATTATTTGAAATGAAACCTCTCATAAATATCCGACTATAAAGTCACTATCTATCAACTACAACTACTGTTACATAAACAGGACAGAGCTAAATCTCCTCTGCCAATATCAGACCTGTTGTGATTTTGTGTCCAGAGCTCAAATATTAAACAAGCTCTTGCTCCATCGGCCAATTCAGGGAGCCACATTTGGTTTGGGGAAGCCACCGAGTAGGAGGGTCCAAGTAAGGAAGCCTGTTAAGGTCTGAATTCTTCATGCATTTCTCTCTTGCCAACAGCTTAGACCTCCTGGGTGTTGTAAAAGACGTGACCAACTCTTAAGAAAGAACACTGTAGTTCCTGGTCCCACTTCCTACCTCTCTCCTTTTCCACAGCATTCTCCATACTCTTGTGACAGAGTCAAGACTTGGATTTCTAGAGCCAAGCTGGGGCTCCACTTTCCTGAGAAACTGTTCTATGTTGCCCTCACTTGGCTCTGAGCATTTGTGGCCTGGTTCACTGCAGCTTTGTTCAGCACCGTGAATGCTGACGTGGAGTCTGTGGACCATACTTTGAGAAACACTGCCTGAAGCATGGGCAGCCATCAGAAGAATACCCTTCTAAGAGCAGGGATTGCTTTTATTGATCTTTTCACATCTTTTGTTCCAGGGCCTGGAACGTGATAGTCACATAGTAAACATACAGTCATCTAAACTCAAGCCAAGATTCCTTTTTCAAGCCAAAGGTTTTTAAGTTGGGAAGTAACATGAGTTTGGTTTTAGAAAGTGAACAGTAGTAGCTTAGAAGTTAGAGAGAAGGGAGTAGCGGCCAAAATCAACGAAGCTGTTAGACATTTTGCCTCCTCTAATTAGAATAAAAAAATACATTACACTAATAGCCACCAAATTGAGGTAATATTTATATGCCAGACACTGATGTAAAAGTTTTCTTACGTTAACTCCTTTAATCCTCTCAACAACCTAAGAGGTAGGAGCTATTATTATCCTCATTCAAAGGTAAGGAAACAGAGACCCAGAGAAGTTAAGTCACTTACCCAACATCACTTGGCTAGTTAGTGGGAGGTATGATTCCAACCAGTCCATCTGGTTTCCAAGTTCAGAGTGCAAATCTCTTCCATGTGTATTATTTCAGTTAAGCCCCCCACCCTACCCCACCTGTGAGCTAGTGGCCAGTGTGGTGTCTCTCCTTGCTAGCCTGCTGTGCCAGTTTGGATGTATTATGTCCCCCAAAATGCCATGTTCTTTAATATAGTCTTGTGGGGCGATGTATTAGTGTTGATTAGGTTAGAATCTTTGGATTAGGCTGTTTCCATGGAAATGTGACCCACCCAACTGTGGGTAATACCTTTGATTAGATTATTTCCACAGAGATGTGGCCCCCCATTCAACATGGGTCTTGATTAGTTCACTGGAGCCCTATAAAAGCTCACCAACAGAAGGACCTTGGAGCAGCTGCAGCTAAGAGAGACATTTTGGAGAATGCCATTTTGAAATGCAACCTGGGAGCAAGCAGACACCAACCACGTGCCTTCCAAGGCTAACAGAGGTTTTCCAGATGCCAATGGTCTTTCTCCAGTGAAGGTATACTCGTGTTTATGCCTTGGTTTGGACACTTTTATGGCTGTAGAACTGTAAATTTGTAACCAAATAAATGCTCTTTATAAAAGCCAATCCATTTCTGGTATTTTGCATAACAGCAGCATTAGCAAACTGGAACACCTGCCTCCCTAACTTTGCCAAGGCTCTGGCCTACAATTAGAGGCTCACCATGACCAAAACTTACTTGACATTTGTCTCATTCCCATGGGCTCACTGGGTCCATTTATTGGCTTTGGTAGTTTCACGTGTTGCCCATGCCAGGATGACACATTCATTCTTTCAACCAACATGCAAAGAGCCCCCACCCACTATGGGCCAGGCACTGTGCTGGGTGCAGGGCATAGAGCAGTCAACACACTTTCAAGGGCTCACTATCAAGGGGAAGACAGACAATAGAGAAATAAAGACATAAATGAATTAAATAATTACAGATCCTGCTTGGTGTCATTAAAGCTAATAAAAGAGAATGTCATCTATAGGACAATGACCCAAAGGAATATTTCTTTGGTCCTGAGAATTTCAGGTGCTGTGACAAGTCACATAAGGAATATTTTGGAGCAACAATGTTTTTTTTCCATTGGGCACCTACATAAACCACTTCTTTTAAAAAGCAAATCTGATCTCACCGTTCCCCAGCATAGCATCTGTCAGTGGTTCCCTCCAGCCTTCTTCAGGATAAAGCCCTGCCCACCTGCCATTCTCAACATTATGTTAGGCCCTTCTCCTGCCTCCTTGTACACTACACTCCAGCTATTCTCAAGGCTAAGGGGTACTCATTGCCCTCCCCACCTGGAGGGCCTAACACCTTTTCCCCACCTTTTACCTGAATAACTCCTCTTTATCTTTCAAGCCTCAGACTAGATTCACCCCTTCAAGAAGCCATACCCACCCTAGACTGTGCTGGGTGCGTATCCTTAGCGATCCCTTGGCATCACCTCACTAGCTAAGGAAGTGAAATTGCAAGTCAAGGAACCTCATTTTTTTTTTTTTAACCTTTGCACCTCCAGAATTGAGCTCAGGACCGGGCACTTGGTAAACCCTAAGTGTTTGCCGAATGAACAAAGGAATGAATGAACCACTTATTCTGCTTGTGTGGAGGGCATCCTCAGGGCAATGTTACTTTGAAAACTGGAAAGCAATGTGGAATCGTGCAACCATCTCAGAAAATGCTTGGCTCGCTCTGAGGGGAGGAATGCGGTTGCAGTTGATTCGTCTGGGGGGGGGGTGGCGGCCGGTTGCTAAATCCTAGGCTCTTGGGATTGCTCAGAGGGTACCGGCAGTGGGGGCTCTTTCCCGGAGGCGAGGGCGAGGCGGGGGACTGGGCCCGGTCCCCGGCGGTGGCGTGCAAGGTGTGGAGGGCGGCGAGAAGGAACAGGCGGGACACGTTTCTTTGAGGGTGAGGAAGCCAAGAGAGTTTATTAGGGGAGAGTACAAACTTATATCGGGCGGTTTAGAGGGCGGGGTAGCTGTAGGGGTTAAAGGCTTGGATTGGTTCTGAGAGGGCGCGGAGGTTGATTGAAAAGGGGCGGGAGTTGCTCCGGTAACGAAGAGGGTGGAGGGTGCGGGTAAGGCACGGGGGGGGGGGGGTTTCTCCGGCAAGCCCTCCCCAACGGTTGTACTTTGGGGTGAGGAAATGGGGCCTGCATTCGGCTCCACTTTCTCAGGCCCGGGCGGCCGTGGAGGGCGCTACCACCCGTGCCCCACTACCTTTCCTAGGGGCTGATCAGTTCCCCTGGCCCAGGCCCGCCAAGTCGGAACTCGATAACAGTGTCCCGCATTTCCCCCTTCTTTTCTAATTAGAGGAAGAAGCTTACCGGAGAGATCCGCCAAGGGATGAGGGAAAGGGGAGGTGGGGGAAGGGATAGGGGTAGATGGTAGTTAGAGAGGCTGGAGCTCGACGTTGGTGTGGCGCCCGGGCGTTCGAGAGGGGCCTCGCTGCTTGCGGGATGGACGAGGGTGGCGACGCTGCGGAGGGTCAGCTTTTTCAGTGGAGGCAAGTTGTTGATACTGGACTTGCACAAATGATGAAAAGACAGCATTGGCTTGGTTCTTAGCAAGCTGGACAATTCTGAGGATAATGCAGGGCCCTAGGGTGAGAGCTAGAATAATCATTAGTAGGGGGCCGATGAGAGGGAGGAGGTATGGGAGGAGGGGGGTAAAGATGTGGGACCAATAGTTGGTGGCTTCACGTTTTTTTTTGCGTTGTTCTAGTCCCTCTCAGACCTTCTTTAGGCTGTCTTCGGCGAGACCTGTGGAATTGGCATATACACAGCACTCTTCTCCTAGGGCGGCGCAAAGGCCTCCTTCTTTGAGGAGGAGAAGGTCGAGACCTCGGCGGTTTTGGAGCACGACCTCAGAGAGGGAATTGACAGAATTTTTAAGATGGGAAATAGCGTCTTGTAGGTGACGAATGTCCTCGTCAACGGCTGCCCGGAGGTGAGTTAGGGCGGAGCCTTGACTGGCTAGCGCAGCGATTCCGGTGCCAGCGCCTGCAAGACCTAGGAGGGAGGTAATCGTGAGGGCGGTGATGGGCTCTTGTTTTTGCAGAGTGGCAGGAACTGCAGTTCTTTCCAGGCGGAGGAAGAAATCTTCCTCGCTGTGGTATAAGACCCTAGGGATAAGGATAATTAGGAGGCAAGTTTCATGAGTTGTATTGAGGGTTTGCACGTTAAGGCAGGGGGTAAGTCCTGTAGAGGAGCAGAGCCATTGGGAGGAGTTGTGGGGAATAAGAAACTTGGCAGAGCTGCTGGGAGATGAGTAGTTGGCACAGGCTGTGAGGTTGGGAGAGTTACTTGAGCGAGGGCGGATGCACTTTCCTGTAAAGGAGACTGAATGAAAGGTTAGGGGGACGGCTGAGGTATTTCAATTGCATTCCGAGGGGTTGTCTTTTGCATTTTCTGAAAAGGAGAGGTTGGAGGCGACGGGCTCATACAGTGAGGAAGAGGTGGAGAGGCAAAGCCAACAAGAGGAGGTAAGATTGGGGTAGGAGACATTTAGTGAGGTGAAGGTTGCTTGGATAAGGCTGAAGAGGGGAGAGGAGTAATGAGAGGGGGGTAGAAAAGGTTGGGGTGGTGGGGTTGGCGATGCGTTGTTTGCAGCTGAGGTGCGGCTGGTTGAAGCTAAGGTGCGGCTGGAGGGCTGTGGAAAAAGGGGGTTAATGACTTTATTGGGGCCAATGCCCGAAGATGAATGTTGAGCTGCTTCCTTTTTTATGAGAATGAGGGATCTCGGATTGGACCCCGCTAGATAAATTCGGAAGCCCCAGGTTCGACCCATGAGCCAAGACGCATCGGTAGGGTTTTGTATGGTGAGCATTAGCCTTTTAGGACAAAGGTACCTGTCGAAATAGCGATTGCCTGAGTTTAGGCAAGTATAAGGGATTACTGTAAGATTTAGAAATTTGTCAGGGACAGAAGGTTTCCAGCCAGTGGCTAATGTTTCACACCCCCAGTATGCACAGTAGTGCTCATAGGGGGAATTGCAGTATGATTTTCCAGGATTTGAAGATGGACACATATAATAATTTTGTGTATTTAGGCTGCCTGGATAACCAATAGGTTTTGGATTAGGAGGGGGGAACAGATCAGTGGCATTAAAAACAAAGGAGGGGGATCCTGCTGTGGTAATGCAAAGAATTATTTTGGAGTCTTCCCAATGCGCAAGGGTCCACTTCCAAGGCTGGTGGGGGTTGGCCTGGGTAGAAGAGGCAAGGGCCAACATGACCATTAGAAGGGAAGCTATGCTTGGGTGAGGATTGTGGAGGTGTAGGGGGCTGGCTTTTGCCTGTCTATAGAGGCGCATGATTTGGACGATTTCTTGTCTTTCCTCTTGCGAGTTTTCAGGTCTCTCCGGGGGTACTCTCGGACGGCCTTCCTGGTCCAGTTGCAAGGTTGTCATCTGGTATGTTAGGCTGCGGAGACTGGTCCAGTTGCAAGGTTGTCATCTGGTATGTTAGGCTGCGGAGACGGCGGCGTTCTCGTCTTGTCGGCCGTTTGGCTGCTGGTGGCGGGTCGGATTGCTTTTCCCGGGATCCAGATTGGTTGTGATGCATCATCTGGGAAAATACAAGCAAATCCACGCCCCTGGGCGAGGAGTGGGGAGGGACCCTTCCAGGCATTATTTTCTGGGTCCTTCCAGTAGACCATCGGGGCCTGGGTGGGCCTATACGAGGGCCCCCAATGTTTATGTAGGGGCGAAAGTCCTTCTTTATTGAATGTGAGTAGATTAAGGTGAATAAGGGCTGCTAAGATAAGGTCCCCTGGAGTTGCCTGGGGGAGCATTGCCCTTTCTTTTTCAATTTGTGTTTTTAAGCGGCGATGGACTGCTTCCACAATGGCTTGTCCCTGTGGATTATAAGGGATGCCGAAATGATGGGTGATGTTATATAACTGAAGAAAGGCCGCAAAGGAGGCACTGCGATAGGCAGGCCCATTGTTCGTTTTTATGTCCCAGGGGACTCCCATGAAGAGAATTCCCTGTCTTAGGGCCTTGATACAGTGTTTGGCCGTTTCCCCGGTGAGGGGGACTGCATAACACATGGCTGAGAAGGTGTCAATCATTACATGTACTTACTTGAGGCGCCCAAAGGACGGAACATGAGTTACGTCCATTTGCCATCTAGAATTGGGTTTTAGGCCTTGTGGGTTGACTCCCTGAGGTTGCAAGGGGCTAAGCGGCGCAAAGGGCGCACAAGTTGCACAATTGCGGACAAGATGTTTACAGGTATCTAGGGGGAGGCCACATAAATGATGCAACGACGTAGCCGAAAAGTGAAATCTAGAATGCAATAACTTAGCCTGGTTAACAGCATCCCCCGGAGGGGCTGCCGTGTGAGTTAGCATAGCTTGGGTAGTCTGAGCTGAGACCGCTTGGTCTACTATACTGTTGCCATTAGCCAAGGGCCCCGGAAGGCCTGAGTGACTACGAATATGGCTAATGAACCAAGGATCCTGTCGATGCTCCAGGATGCTCCTGAGGTTAGAAAGTGCTTTATCAATGGCCGAGTCCCCGGGGAAAAAGGTGGAAAACGCGAGGACTCGGCAGACCTGATAAGTGTAGAGGCTGTCAGTGAAAATGTTTACTGGGTGGTTACAGTGGGCGTTTAGCGCGTATGACACCGCCAGAATTTCCCCCACTTGGACTGAATGAAGGTTGACATAACTGAATAGGCGGGGTTCCGGGTGGTCCTGTGAATAAGAGAGGAAGGCGAAACGGGTTTTGGAGGTGTCAGTAAAGACGGTGGTGGCACCCGGGATGGGTGCAGAGGAGGGGAAAGGATGGAAGGGGCTGCGGAAGGGAAGCTTGGCGAGCCCCTGTAACAGTCGATGGCTAGGATAGTGGCAGCTGAATTCTCCCTGAAATCCTTTTAAGAGGATTTGCATGTCTGGGTTATCACGTATAAGCAGGCGGGTTTGGCCTGCGTCTAGGGGCCAAACAATTTTTTCTGGCGGCTCTCCAAATACATGAACAGCCAGGGTGACTAGATCTGAAGCTAGGCTGATTCAGAGCCACACTGCGGGGCAAATTTTTCTAAGCCGGCTTTTAGCAGGGTGCACCCAAAGTAGAGGGCCTTCCTGCCACAGGCAGCCCATGGGTGTGCCGGGCGTAGGAAGGATGAGTGCTATAAGATTGCCCTCTTTAGTGCTGAACCTGTTGAGACAGCAGGCGGCGAGTGCCTTGTTAATTGCGGCAATGGCTTCTTTTGCCTCCCGGGTGAGCTTAATGCGCCGGGAGATTGCTAGCGGCGGGGCTTCAGGGACACTCAGCAGCATAAAGAGTGGTTGGAGCTGCGCGGTGGTGATTGGCAACGCAGAGCGGAGCCAATTGATCTGACTGCAGAGCTGTTGAAGCTCAGTGATAGTGACCCGATCCGGTATGTCCAGCTGGGGAGCGGACGGGGCAATGGTTTTATTAATACTAAACCCTAAGAAGGCTAATGGTGGCACAATCTGAACTTTATCAGGCTGAACCGTAAGGCGAGGTTAGCTAAATTAGTGGTGAGGTCTTTAAGGATTAGAGGAAGCGCTTCGGCGTCCTCAGAGGCCACCAAGATGTCATCCATGTAATGGATGAGCATGGCCCGCTTTTGCAGGGGGGCCACTGCGTGATTAACATACATTTGGCAGATGGCCGGACTGTTACGCATCCCTTGAGGGAGGACTTTCCATTGGTACCTGCTAGCCGCGCCCGCGTGATTGGGAATGGGAACTGTAAAGGCAAAGCGCGGGCGGTCTCGCTTATGTAGTGGGATGGAAAAGAAACAGTCTTTGATGTTAATGGTGGCTACATGATAGTGGGCTGGGATTGCCACCGGATGGGGGAGGCCAGGCTGCGGGGAACCCATGGGAAGAATATGCTTATTGATCTCCCGCAGATCATTGAGGAGCCTAAATTTCCCTGTGGCTTTTTTATGAATAACAAACACTGGTGAATTATAGGGACTAGTAGAAGGTTCTATGTGGTTAGCGTCCAATTGTTTTTGGACAAGGGCTTGAAGTGCCACTAATTTATGCGTGGGAAGGGGCCACTGCTCCACCCATATAGGTTCCTCAGTATCCCACTGCAGAGGAACGGGCGCTGGAGGTGTTAAACGAGCAGTGGCGCACATTATTGGGGGGGCTGTGTGGTAAGCACTGCCCTGGAGGCGGCGAGGATGTCGCGGCCCCATAAAATTTGGTCTATGGTGTGTAGAAATAACGGGCGGAAGGTGCCTGAGTGGCCCTTTTCATCCTCCCACTTAATGGGCCCTATGGCCTGGAGAGAGGTGGAGGTACCAGTGGCTCCCACTACTGAGGGACCATCGAGAACCATGCACATGGTGGCATACTGAGCGGGCATGCAAGAGACTTCTGCCCCTGAATTGAGCGTGCCCGTGTACCATTGCCCCCCTATTCTTAACTTACGAGTAGGCTTTTCTGGAGTGATAGGGACTGTTCAGAGAAGCGTTTTACTGCCGGTGAAGTGATTAGTTTTATTAGAACCGGCCGGCACGCTGCCTCTTAGGGGCGGGGCTGAGGCTTGCCCCGCTTGGAGTTTAAAGCTTGCTCAGCGTTTTGGCGCTGATTGACACCAGGGCAGCGGCAGAGGGTTTTGGGGTTATTTTTGCAATCGTGCGCCCAGTGATAGCCACGCTGGCAGCGTGGGCAAGGAGTGGGAGGGGGGCGCCCATTGCGCTGCATGAAAGGCGGGCGGTTGACCTCCGCATTGGGGCACTCCCGGGCAAAATGACCGCTCTGCCCGCACTTAAAGCAACCGGTGGTGGCGGCTAAGGCGGCAGTGACAGCGCCAGAGACAGCCTGGGCTAGGGACGCGGCAGCTGGGTCAAAGGCGCTGCAGGCGAGTACCCAATCGTATAGGCTTTTCTCCCGCAAGGGAAGAATAGCCTGCTTGCAAGGGGGATTGGCTCCCTTGAGAACGAGTTCTCGAGCGAGAGCCAGTTGGGCCTGGGGATTACTAACCTTTCGAGTGCAGGTTTCTTCAACCCTAGAGACAAAGGTGGCAAAAGGCTCATTTGGCTCCTGGAGGAGCTTGGTGAATTTAGTAGGCCGACAGGCGGAACAGTTGGCAAAAGCTCGCAAGGCGATTCCCCGAAGGATAGGCCAAAAGGTGGCAGGCGCATTAATATAGGCGGATGCATTTATAAACGCTCCCGTGCCCAAGTAGGCTTCGGGGTGATGATAGACTCCAGTAGCTGCGTCTTGCTCGCTTTGCTTAGCTGCTTCCGCCTGGAAGTGAGCACGCCAATCAACGAACTGGCCGGGGTTAAGGATGGTACGGGCAAGTGAGGCCCAGTCTTGGGGGAGGCAAAAGTCCATGGCGAGATCCTGCAGTAATTGGGAAGCGTATGGGCTACCTAACCCGTCCTCCTTGACGGCCCTGCGAAGCTGCTTGATAGTATCTGAGTCAATGGGATACCAGTCGTATGGTTTCTGCGGTGTGGGGGTAAGGTTAAGAGGAAAGCAGCGAAAAGCACGAGAGAAAGGAGGACGCGCTTGCAGAGGGCCTGGCACAGGGGTGGGGGCAGGGGCAGCGTTGCCCCAAGGGTTGCCGTGAGGTGTAGAAGGCAGCCAGGGGTTGTTAGTCGGCAGGGTGGGAGGAGCGGCGGCAGCTGCCGGTAGCGGCTCCGAGGGGGAGCTTGTCGAAGGGGAAGGCGGAAGTGGGAGGCCCCAAGCGTCGCAAGATGGCGGTGCGGTAGGCGTGGTTAAGACACAAGATGGTGGACTAGCTCCGCCCTGTGAAAGGGCGGGGCCTAAGGCATAAGATGGCGGACTAGCTCCGCCCTGTGAAAGGGCGGGGCCTAAGGCATAAGATGGCGGACTAGCTCCGCCCTGTGAAAGGGCGGGGCCTAAGGCATAAGATGGCGGACTAACTCCGCCCTGTGAAAGGGCGGGGTAAAGCGCATGCGGTTTCCGGCCCGGCTTAGGGCTGACGTCATCACTAGAGTACTTCCTCCCCTCAGTGGAAGAAGAAGGAGGAAGTTCGCCATTTTGGAGAGGCTTAGTATTGCTTTGTTTTTGGGGGGCGACTTCAAGCGCGTTGTTAATCTGCTCGACTAAGGATTCTGTGTCCGAATCGTGGTCAACATTAGTATCGCTGTCTGAATCTGTTGACTGAATTGATAGGGCCTCTTTGGATTTAATGGGGCCTCGATCAGGGGGGAGGGAGCCTTGAAGGCAGGAGCGGACGGTTATTAAGGTGGGGAGCAAGCCGGGAGGGAAGCGCTTGCTCTCATGTTCCATGGCGTTGGTGACCCGATCAATAAGGCGATTATAAGTAACAGGGTTCCAAAGATGGCAAGTGGTGAGCCATGGGTTAAAGGGCAGCAGGAGGTCCCAGTATACTTGCAGCTGCCGGACAAACACCTTACAGCGATGTGTGTCTAGGAGACCCGCTAGAGCGCAAACTTGAGGTGCTTGGCGTGCAGATAGACGATTACCCATAGCGGAGGGAGAAAAAAAAAAGGGGGGTTGATTATTGAGTAAAGAAAATGAGGTAAACTGTGGCCGCGAGGCCGAAGGAGATGGCGAGAATAGAAAGCAGGACCCTCTGGTAGCGGGAGCAGTTTGGGGGGAGGGGCGGTTGCAAAGAGGCACACGGCGCCAAACAAAGAAGCAAAGACACAAAGGACCACAGCAAAGTAATGGAGGGGAAGAGGGAAAGCTACTGGAGGAAGAGTGTTAGGAGGAATGGGGGGGACATAGGAAGAGAAGACGAAAGGTAGTCGGGGGCAAGAGCCAGGTTAATGCGGGAAAGGAAGAGCTGCCCGGGCGCGGAGCGGCGTGGGAGAGGCGGCTCCAGACGTGGAGCGGCGAGGGAGAGGCGGCTCCGCGGGGCGGCGAGGGAGAGGCGGCCCTTACCTTGCAGGCGAGGAGAAGGGGAGTTGGAGAGGCGTCCGGGCGAGCGGGTGGTTTTACTGGACCGCTGCGTGGAGAGGACTTTTAATCCCAGGGTCGTGGGTTCGTGCCCCACGTTGGGCGCCAGTTGCGGTCGCAGTTGATTCGTCTGGGGGGGGGGTGGTGGCCGGTTGCTAAATCCTAGGCTCTCGGGATTGCTCGGAGGGTATCGGCGGCGGGGGCTCTTTCCCGGAGGCGAGGGCGAGGCGGGGGACTGGGCCCGGTCCCCGGCGGTGGCGTGCAAGGTGTGGAGGGCGGCGAGAAGGAACAGGCGGGACACGTTTCTTTGAGGGTGAGGAAGCCAAGAGAGTTTATTAGGGGAGAGTACAAACTTATATCGGGCGGTTTAGAGGGCGGGGTAGCTGTAGGGGTTAAAGGCTTGGATTGGTTCTGAGAGGGCGCGGAGGTTGATTGAAAAGGGGCGGGAGTTGCTCCGGTAACGAAGAGGGTGGAGGGTGCGGGTAAGGCACGGGGGGGGGGTTTTCTCCGGCAAGCCCTCCCCAACGGTTGTACTTTGGGGTGAGGAAATGGGGCCTGCATTCGGCTCCACTTTCTCAGGCCCGGGGGGCCGTGGAGGGCGCTACCACCCGTGCCCCACTACCTTTCCTAGGGGCTGATCAGTTCCCCTGGCCCAGGCCCGCCAAGTCGGAACTCGATAACAGTGTCCCGCATTTTCATATATTGCCTTTATCATATTGAGAAAATTCCTTTCTATTCCTATCCCTTGAAATGTTTTCATCAGGAAAGAATGTTGAATTTTGTCAAATGCCTTTTCTGCATTGATCAAGATGATCATGTGGTTCTTCTGCTTTGATTTATTGATGTGGTGTATTACATTAATTGTTTTTCTTGTGTTGAACCAGCCTTGCATACCTGGAATAAACCCCATCTGGTGCTGCTGGATTCGATTTGTGAGTATTTTGTTGAGGATTTTTGCATCTATATTCATTAAAGAGATAGGTTTATAATTTTCTTTTTTTGTAGTATCTTTGTCTGATTTTGGTATTAGGGTGATGTTGACTTCATAGAATGAGTTAGGTAGCTTTCCCTATTCTTCAATTTTTTTGAAGAGTTTGAGCAGGATTGGTACTAATTCTTTCTTGAACACTTGGTAGAATTCACATGTGAAGCCATCTGGTCCTGGGCTTTTATTTTTTAGGAGCTTTTTGCTGACTGACTCAATCTCTTTACTTGTGATTGGTTTGTTGAGGTCATATATTTCATCCTGAGTCAATGTTGGTTTTTTATGCTTTTCTAGGAAGTTGTCCATTTCATCTGTTCATGTTGTTGTCAAGTTTATTAGCATATAGTTGCTCATAGTATCTTCTCATTATCTCCTTTATTTCTGCAGGGTCAGTGGTTATGTTTCCTTTCCCATTTATGATTGCATTTACTTGCGTCTGCTCTCTTTTTGTTTTTTTTTGTTAGCTTAGCTAGGGGTCCATCAATTTTGTTGATTTTCTCAAAGAACCAACTTCTGGTTTTGTTTGATTCTCTCTATTGTTTTCCTGTTCTCAATTTCATTTATTTCTCTGTGCTAGTCTTTGTTATTTCTTTCCTTCTGTTTGCTTTGGAGTTAGTTTGCTGTTCTCTCTCTAGTTCCCCCAGGTGAACAGTTAATTCCTCAACTTTTGCTCTCTCTTCTCTTTTTTTTTAATTTTTAATTTTTAATTTTTTTATTGAGATTGTTCAGATACCATACAACTATCCAAAGATCCAAAGTATTCAATCAATTGCCCATAGCACCACCATGCAGCTGTGCATCCATCAACATAATTATTTTTTTTTCAATTTTTAGAACATTTTCACTACTCCAGAAAAGAAACAAAGACACAAAAAAAGGAAACTCACATCCTCCCATACCCCTAACCACATCCCCCCTTCCATTATTGATTCATAGTTTTGGTATAGTACATTTGTTACTGTTGCTGAAAGAATGTTAAAATACTACTAACTGTAGTATATAGTTTGCAATAGCTATATATTTTTTCCCTATATGCCTCTCTATTATTAACTTCTAGTTACAGTGACATACATTTGTTCTAGTTCATGAGAGAGATTTCTAATACTTGTATAGTTAATCATGGACACTGTCCACCACAAGATTCACTGTTATATACATTCCATCTTTTAACCTCCAACTTTCATTCTGGTGACATGCGTGATTCTGAGCTTACCCTTTCCACCACCTTCACACACCTTTTAGCACTGTTAGTTATTCTCATTACATGCTACCATCACCCCTGTCCATTTCCAAATATTTAAGTTCACCCTAGGTGAACATTCAGCTCATAATAAGCAACCACTCCCCATTCTTTAGCCTCATTCTATATCTTGGTAACTTATATTTCATGTCTATGAGTTTACATTTTATAATTAGTTCATATCAGTGAGACCCTGCAATATTTGCCTTTATGTGTCTGTCTTATTTCACTCAATATAGTGCCCTCAAGGTTTCTTCATCAACCCATTTCTTTTAAGATGGTTTTGTTCAAACACTATACATTCTGTCCTAAGTAAACAATCATTGGTTCCCCGTATAGTCATGTATTTATGTATTCAGCACCATCGCCACTCTCTATATTAGGACATTTCTTCCACAAAGAAGGAGGAAGAGTCAAAGAAGGCAGAGACGCAAAAGAAAAAGGCAAGAGAAGGAGAGAAAAACAGACAAACAAACAAACAAAAACTTCATAGCTAGAAGGTGACAAAAGGAAAGATAGCTTTAACCTAAAGTAGAATCAGGAGTCAGACAATATCACCAATGCCTGGAGTCCCATACCCTTCCCCTATTCCCCACCTCCCCCTTTTGCATTTAGCTTTGGTATATTTCTTTTGTTACATTAAAGGAAGCATATTACAGTGTTTCTGTTAATTCTAGCTTCCAGTTTGCATTGACTGTATTTTCCCCCCAATCCCACCCTATTTTTAACACCTTGCAATGTTGACATTTGTTTGTTCTACCTCATGTAAAAACATATTTGTACCTTTTATTACAATCATTGAGCATCCTAGGTTTCCCTGAGTTACACAGACCCAGTCTTTATCATTCTTCTTTTGTTCTGGTGTCCCACATGATCCCAGCCTTCCTCTTTCAACCATAGTCACAGTCATCTTTGTTCAGTGTACTTACATTGCCGTGCTACTATCTCCCAAAATTGTTTTCCAAACCTCTCACTGCTGTCTTTTCCTTTCTGTCTGCAGTGCTTCCTTTAGTGTTTCCTGTAGAACAGGTTTCTTGCTCACAAACTCAGTCATTGTCTATTTGTCAGAGAATATTTTAAGATTTCCCTCATATCTGAAGGATAGTTTTGCCAGATATAGGATTCTTGGTTGGTGGTTTTTCTCTTTCAGTATCTTAAGTATATCGCACCACTTCCTTGCCTCCATGGTTTCTATTGAGAAATCCACACATAGTCTTATCAAGCTTCCTTTGTATGTGATAGATCATTTCTCTCTTGCTGCTTTCAGGATTCTCTCTTTGTCTTTGATGTTTGATAATCTGATTATTAAGTGTCTTGGCATAGGCCTATTCAGATCTGTTCTGTTTGGGGTATGCTGCACTTCTTGGATCCGTAATTTTATGTCTTTCATAAGAGATGGGGAATTTTCATTGATTATTTCCTCTATTATTGCTTCTGCCCCTTTTCCCTTCTGTTCTCCTTCTGGGACACCAATGACATGTAAATTCTTGGTTTTTGTTTTGTCTTTAAGTTCCTGGAGATGATGCTCGTATTTTTCCATCCTTTTCTCTATCTGTTCTTTTGTGTGTAGGCTTTCAGGTGCCTTGTTCTCTAGTTCCTGAGTGTTTTCTTCTGCCTCTTGAGATCTGCTGTTGTATGTTTCCAGTGTGTCTTTCATCTCTCGTGTTGTGCCTTTCATTTCCATAGGTTCCGCCAGTTGGTTTTTTGAACTTTCAATTTCTACCTTATGTACGTCCTGTGTTTTCATTATACAGTTCATCTCTTTTGCCCTATGTTCCCTAAACTTTTTGAATTCAGTTATTATTAGTTGTTTCAATTCCTGCATCACAGTTGAAGTGCAAGTTTGTTCCCCTGACTGGGCCATAACCTCATTTTTCTTGGTGTAGGTTGTAGTTTTCTGTTGTCTAGGCATGGTTTCCTTGGTTACCCCAATCAGGCCTCCCCAGACCAGAATGGGCTAAGGTCCCAGAAGGAAGAAATATTCAGTATCCGGTTTCCCTGAGGGTGTGTCTTAGAAAATTGGTACACAGTGTGATGCCTCCGGTCACTGTGCTTCTCTGCCCAGCAGGTGGCACCTGTTAGCCTATAATTCTTGACTGGTGTAAGTTCTGAATGAAAGGCAGGTAGTAGAGCTGGGCCCCACCCCTTTCCGATTAGAGAAGATAGACGCCCTAGGGGGAGATCATTAGCACTTCAATGGTCTCTCTCTGCCTGTGCTATACCCTTGTCTGGGTCACAGAACTGGGAACTGAAAATGGCTGAGGCTTTCTCCACTGAGTTGAAAAAGGAACAGAGCTAGTCCAAGGTGACCCTCTGACTCTCCAAGGTCAGTCATCACCCAAAGCCTCTGTCTGCTTGTTGGGGATTCATACCTCGTAGTGAGCAGTTCACACTTGCTAATTAAAACCCCAGTTGGAACTCAGCTGAGCTATATTCACTTGCTGGGAGAAAGCTTCTCTCTGGCACCACAAGGCTTTGTAGCTCAGGCTGTGGGGGAGGGGTCTCCCGATTTGGATCCGCAGTTTTTACTTACAGATTTTATGCTGTGATCTCGGGCATTCTTCCCAATTCAGGTTGGTGTATGATGAGTGGATGGTCATGTTTGTCCCCCTGCAGTTATTCCAGATTATTTACTAGTTGTTTCTGTTTTTTTTAGTTGTTCCAGGGGTACTACTTAGCTTCCACTCCTCTCTATGCCACCATCTTAGATCCTCTTCCTCTCTCTTCTCCTTTAATATAGGCATTTAGGGCAATACATTTCCCTTTCAGCACCACCTTTGCTGCATCCCTTAAGTTTTGAGATGTTGTGTTTTCATTGTCATTTGCCTCGAGGTATTTACTAATTTCTCTTGTAATTTCTTCCTTTACCTACTGATTTTCTAAGAGGGTGTTGTTTACCCTCCATATATTTGTGAATTTTATGACCTTATGCCTGTTATTTATTTCCAACTTCATTCTATTATGGGCCGAGAAGGTGTTTTATATGATATCAGTTTTTTTAAATTTATTGAGACTTGTTTTGTGACTGAATATGTGGTCTGTCCTAGAGAATGTTCCATGAGCACTTGAGGAAAATGTGTATCCTTCTGTTGTGGGGTGTAGTGTTCTATAAATGTCTGTCAAGTCTAGTTCATTTATCATAGAATTCAACATCTCCATTTCTTTATTGATACTCTGTCTAGATGTTCTATCCATTGATGAGAGCAGTGTATTGAAGTCTCCAACTATTATTGTAGAGGTATCTACTTCTCCTTTCAGGGTTCTCAGTGTTTGACTCATGAATTATGGGGCACTGTGGCTTGGTGCATAAATATTTATGATTGTTATGTTTTCTTGATGAATTGACCCATTTATTAATACATAGTGTCCTTCTTTGTCTCTTTTAATTGTCTTACTTTTGAAGTCTAATTTGTCTGATATTAATGTAGCTCCTTCCGCTTTTTTCTGGTTGTTGTTTGCTGAAATATCTTTTTCCAACCTTTGACTTTCAGCTTATATTTGTCCTTGTGTCTAAAGTGAGTTTCTTGTAGACAGCATATAGATGGGTCCTGTTTTTAAATCCATTCTGCCAGTCTATGTCTTTTTTTATTTTTTATTGAGATTGTTCACATTCCATACAATTATCCAGAGATCCAAAGTGTACACTCAGTTGCCCACAGAACCATCATACAGCTGTGCATCCATCACCATGATTAATTTTTAGAACATTCTCATTACTCCAGAAAAGAAATAAAGAAAAAAAAGAGGAAACTTAAATCCTCCCATACCTCTAAACAACCCCCCTCCATTATTGACTTGTACTATCGGTAGAATACATTCGTTACTGTTGATGAAAGAATGCTAAAGTACTACTAACTGTAGTATATAGTTTGCAATAGGCATACTTTTCTCCCTATATGCCCCTTAATTACTAACTTCCAGTTATAATGTCATACATTTGTTCTAGTTCATGAAAGAGATTTCTAATATTTGCACAGTTAATCATGGACATTGCCCACCACAGAATTCACTGTTTTATACATTCCCATCTTTTAACCTCTAACTTTCCTTCTGGTGATATATGTGACTCTGAGCGTCCCCTTTCCACCATATTCACACACCATTCAGCACTATTTGTTATTCTCAAAGTGCTACCATCACCTCTGTCCATTTTCAAACACTTAAGTTCAACATAGTTGAACATTCTATTCATAATAAGCATCTGCTCCCCATTCTTTAGCCTCATTCTATATCCTGGCAACTTATATTTCATGTCAATGAGACCCTGCAATATTTGTCCTTATGTGTCTGACTTATTGCACTCAATATATTGTCCTCAAGGTTTCTTCTTCAACCTATTTTTCTACAATGTTTTTGATCACACACCATTATTCCATCCTAAGTAAACAATCGATGGTTCCCTATATTGTCACATATTTATGTATTCACCATCTTCACCACTATCTATATAAGGACATCTCCATTTCTTCCACAAAGAAGGAGCAAGAATCAAATAAGTTAGAGAGACAAAAGAAAAAAAGAAAACGGAAACAAAACAAAACAAAACATGACAGCTAGGAAGCACCAAAAGGAAAGATAGCACTAAACTAAAGTAGAATAAAGAGTCAGACAACATCTCCAATGCCAAGAGTCCCATACCCCTTCTTATGTCCCCCTCTTATATGTATTTAGCTTTGGTATATTGCCTTTGTTACATTAAAGGAAGCGTAGCACAATGTGTGCCAGTTTGAATGTATTATGTCCATTATCTTTGATGTAATCTGGTATGGGCAGACCTCTCAGTGTTAATTAGATTGTAATTCTTTGAGTGTTTCTATGGAGATGTGCCCCACCCAACTGTGGGTGATGACTCTGATTGGATAATTTCCATGGAGGTGTTACCCTGTCCATTCAGGGTGGGTCTAAATTAAATCACTGGAGCCATATAAATGAGCTGGCAAACAGAAGGAACTCAGTGCAGCGCAGTGCAGTGTAGCTGTGAGTGACATTTTGAAGAGGAGCTACAGCCAAGAGGGACACTTTGAAGAATGCACAGAAGCTGAGAGAGTAGCTGCAGATGAGAGACAGTTTGAAGATGGCTGTTGAAAGCAGACTTTTGCTACAGAGAAGCTAAGAGTGGACAAACACCCCAAGGGCAACTGAGAGTGACATTTTTGAGGAACTGCAGCCTAGAGAGGAACATCCTGGGAGAAAGCCATTTTGAACCCAGAACTTTGGAGCAGACGCCAGCCATGTGCCTTCCCAGTTTACAGAGGTTTTCTGGACACCATTGGCCATCCTCCAGTGAAGGTACCCAATTGCTGATGTGTTATCTTGGACACTTTGTGGTCTTAAGATGGTGACTGTGTAACCAAATAAACCCCCTTTTATAAAAGCCAATCTGGAAGCCCAGGTCAAGATGGCGGCACTGGGGCTCCCGGCCTGCTCCGTCTCCGGATCCTCGGGCTGGGGTGAGTGCCGCATCCGTGACTCCTGACCTCCTGTCGGGAGGCCTCAAGCGAGGGGTCTCATGGAAACTCAGAGCTCCGACGGCCCGTCACCGGCATCCAGCCCAAAGCGCTCGGCCCAGAGTGGGCGAGGCACGTGTTGAAGGTCACACTGCAAGTTAGGGAACAGCTTGTGCAGACCCAAGATGGAGCCCCCGGCCACCCAGCTCAGCGCCCACAGAACTCACTTTTTACCTGTCGAGGGAAAGGATTTGCACGCACTCATCCAGACTCCTGACCTCCTTGGGATTCTGTCAGGGCAGGAGGCAGGCCCTTGCCACCGTCCTCGTGGGACCAGGGACACGACGGGAAGGAGCAGAGAGAGTTCTCTTGAGAGAAGGGCATCTGGAAGCCGACAGGGAGGGGATGGATGTGGACAGATTTTGGTTTTATGTTTTGTTTTTTTTTAAATGCAATTATATTGAGATATAGTCACACACCAGATAATCCATGCAAAGTATGCAATCAGTGGCTCACAATATCATCATATAGTTGTGCATTCATCACCAAAATCAATTTTAGAACATTTCCATTAGTCCAAAATAAAGAAAAAAATAAAAATGAAAAGAACACCCAAACATCCCCTACCCCTTATTGCCCCATATTAGTTATGTATGTTTTATCTTTATTTTATTACTGACCTGCCCATACACTGCATCCAGGGAGTGTCAATCACAAGGTTTTCACAACCACACGGTTGCAACACATAAGCTATATAGTTATACAACTGTCTTCAAGAATCAAGGCTACTGAGTTGCAGTTCAGCATTTTCAGGTATTTCCTTCTAGCTATCCTAATACCCTAGAAACTAAAAAGGAATATCTGTATAATGCATAAGAATAACTTCCAGCCTTTGAAATCTCTTAGCCACTGAAACTTTATTTTGTTTCATTTCTTTTCTCCCTTTTGGTCAAGAAGATATTCTCAATCCCATGATGCAGGGCCAGGCTCATCCTTGGAAGTCATGTCCCACGTTGCCAGGGAGACTTACACCCCTGGGAGTCATGCCCCATGTAGTGGGGAGGGCAGCGAGTTCACCTGCAGAGGTGGCTTAGAGAGAGAGGCCACATCTGAGCAACAAAAGAGGTTCTCTGGGGGTGACTCTCAGGCACAATTATGAGTAGGCTTAGCCTCTTTGCAGTAACAGGCTTTGTTAGGGCAAGACCCAAGATCGAGGGCCTGGCTTACTAAACTGGTAGTCCTCAATTTTGTGAGAATATCAGGAATTCCCCAGGTGAGGAAGCTTAGTATTTCCACATTTCTCTCTGGTCCCTCAAGGGGACTTGGCAGATAACTTTTTTATTTTCTGCCCAAAATACTCCGGAGTGTATCAGGGTATTACATTATCCTGTACAGAGTTACAAGATCTCATTCCCTATTCTACATTCCCTGTAATTATGTTGTTTAAATAAACTGACCATACGGGTTAAATTGGAAAATGTGCTACAGAGAATATAAATTTTGTACCAAATAAACAGCTCTTAAGTAATAGTGAAAACTCAGGAATAGATGACTGCTGTAAGAGCTTACAATCTATTTTTTTTTATTCTTTATCCTTTTTTCTTTTTTTTCTCCTTATTGATGAAAGAAATGGAAATGTTCCATATAGATTGGGATGATGAAATCATAACTGTGATTATACTAGGAGCTATTGATTGTTCACTTAGAATGGATTGTAGGTGTGTGAATAAAACTTTTTAAAAATAAACAGAAAGATGCAAGTGTTGGAGAAGAGGAAAAAAAAAAAAAAGCCAATCTGTCTCTGGTGTTTTGCAATCTGGCAGCATTAGCAAACTAGAACACAATATTTCTGTTAATTATAGTCTCTAGTTTGCATTGATTGTATTTTTCCCCCAATACCACTCTATTTTTAACACCTTGAAAGGTTGCTACAGGCTGACAGGTGCTGCCTGTTCTACCTCATGTAAAAACATATTTCATTTGTTTTACCTCATATAAAAACATATTTGTGCATTTTATCACAATTGTTGAGCACTCTAGGTTTCACTGAGTTATACATCCAGTCATTATATTTCCTCTTTCCTTCTGGTGTCTCACATGCTCCTAACTTTCCTCTTCCAACCATACTCACAGTCATCTTTGTTCAGTGTACTTACATTGCTATGCTACCATCACCCAATATTGTGTTCCAAACCTCTCACTTCTGTCTCTTCTTATCTGTCTATAGTGCTCCCTTTAGTATTTCCTATAGCACAGGTATCTTGTTCACAAACTCTGTCATTGTCTGCTTGTCAGAAAATATTTTAAACTCTCCCTCATATTTGAAGGACAGTTTTGCTGGATATAGGATTCTTGGTTGGCAGTTTTTCTCTTTCAGTATCTTAAATATATCATGCCACTGCCTTCTTGCCTCCGTGGTTTCTGCTGAGAAATACACACATAGTCTTATCAAGCTTCCTTTGTTTGTGATGGATTGCTTTTCTCTTGCTGCTTTCAGGATTCTCTCTTTGTCTTTGATGTTTGATAATCTGATTATTAAGTGTCTTGGCATAGGCCTATTCAGATCTCTTCTGTTTGGGGTATGCTGTGCTTCTTGGATCTGTAATTTTGTATCTTTCATAAGAGATGGGAAATTTTCATTGATTATTTATACTGGTATGGCTTCTGCTGCTTTTTCCTTCTCTTCTTCTTCTGGGACACCCATGACATGTACATTCCTGCATTTCATGTTGTTTTTCAATTCCCTGAGACATTGCTCATATTTTTCCATTCTTTTCCCTTTCTGTTCTTTTGTGTGTAGGATTTCAGGTGTCTTGTTCTCCAGTTCCTGCATGTTTTCTTCTGCCTCTTGAGATCTGCTGTTGTATGCCTCCATTGTGTCTTTCATCTCTTTTGTTATGCCTTTCATTGCCATAGATCCTGCCAATTGTTTTTTCAAACTTTTGATTTCTACCCTATTTTTGCCCAGTGTTTTCATTATAGATGTCATGTCTTTTGCCATATCTTCCCTAAACTTTTTGAATTGATTTAGCATTAGCTGTTTCAGTTTCTGTGTCTCAGTTGAAATGTGAGTTTGTTCCTTTGACTGGGCCATAACTTCATTTTTCTTAGTGTAGGTTGTAGTTTTCTGTTGTCTAGGCATCTGGTTTCCTTGGTTACCCCAATCAAGTTTTCCCAGACTAGAATGGGCTCAGGTCCCAGATGAGGGAAGTATTCATTATAAGATCTCCCTGAGGATGTGCCTTAGAACATTGATACCCCCTGTGAGGCCTCAAGCTGCTGTGCTTTCCCTAACATGCCCAGCTGGTGGCACCTGTCAGCCTGTAGCTCCTGAGTGGTGTAAGGAGGTGTGGTCCCCTTAGTCCTTAGTTTCTGTTTTCGCTGTTTTCCCCCAGGCTCTGGGGTCTGGTTCTGAAGGGGATGCTGGTAGTAGGGCTGGACTACCACCTCTTTCTTCTTAGGGAAAATACACCCTCTAGAGAGTTTTCATTTGCATTTAAATAGGCTTTTTGTCTCTCTGACTCTGCTATCTCCAGTCTTGTCTGGGTCAGAGAGCTCTGAGCTGAAAATGGCTGCAGCTTTCTTCACTGAGCTGCCCAAGTTAAGAGAGAGAAAAAGGGACAGAAAGCTCCACTTCAGGAGCAGTCCATGGTCCCCCCAGTTTCACCCACCAGCCAGAGATAGCACCCAGTCCTCTGGGCTCCCTCTCCCAGCACAGAGAAGTCTGCCAGCTCTTTAAGGTCAGTCATCACTAAAATCCTCTGCTTGTTGGGGATTTGTAGCTTGTATTGAGCAGTCCATGTTTGTTAATCAAAATCCCAATTGGAGCTGAACTGAAGAATATTCACTTGTTCAAAGAGTGCTGTTTTCTATCACAGTGAGGTTTTGTAGTTCAGGCTGCCATGTGGGGGGGTGCTCTCGGCACAAATCTGTAGTCTTTACTTACAGATTTTATGCTGTGATCTCTGGCATTCCTCCCAATCCAGGTTGGTGTATAATGTGTGGACAGTCATGTTTGTCCTCCAGCAGCTATTCCAGATTATTTACTAATTGTTCCTGGTTGTATATTAGTTGTTCCAGGGGGACTACTTAACTTCCACTCCTCTCTATGCCTCCATTTTCTTTCCTTCCCCAGTCTATGTCTTCTTATTGGATTAAATGTTTAATCCATTAATGTTTAGTGTTATTACTGTAAGGTCAGTACTTTCGTCTACCATTTTGTCTTTTGGATTTTATATGTCATATCTTATTTTTCCCACTCTCTCCTTTTACCCTTCCTGATAATCTTCATTTCTACACTCTTCTCCAAACCTCTCTCTCCTGTCTTTTCCTATCAGCCTGTAGTACTCCCTTTACTATTTCTTGTAGCACCAGTCTCTTATTCACAAACTCTCTCAGTGTCTGTCTGAAAATATTTTAATCTCTCCCTCATTTTTGAAGTACAGTTTTGCATGATATAGAATTCTTGGTTGGCAGCATTTCTCTTTCAGTATCTAAAATATATCATGCCACTGTCTTCTCACCTCCATGGTTTCTGTGGAGAAATCTGTGCATGGTCTTATCAAGCTTCCCTTTATGTGATGGATTGCTTTTCTCTTGCTGCTTTCAGAATTCTCTCTTTGTCCTTACATTGGACAATCTGATCAGTAAGTGTCTTGGAATAGGTCTTTTGGGATCTATTCTGTTTGGGGTATGCTGTACTTCTTGAATTTGTAATCTTCTGCCTTCCATAAGAGTTGTGAAATTTTCAGTGAATATTTCTTCTATTCTTTCTGCCCCTTTTCCCCTCTCTTCTCCTTCTGGGATATCCATAACATGTATGTTCATGTGCTTCATATTGTCACTCAGCTCCCTAAAACCTGCTCATATTTTTCCATTTTTTTTCACCATCTGTTCTTGTGTGTGTATGAATTCAAATGTCTTATCTTTCAGATCACTGATCCTTTCTTCTGCCTTGTTAAATCTACTGTTGTTTCCCTCTATTGTGTTTTTCATCTCCTCCATTGTACCCTTCATTCCCATAAGTTCTGCCATTTGTTTTTTCAAGTTTACAAATTCTTCTTTGTGGTCATCCAGTATCTTCTTTATATCCTTCCTCTCTTTTGTCATATCTTCCCTCAGCTCACTGATTTGATTTTTGAATTGATTTAGGAGATCTCTTTGATTATTAATTATTTGTTTCAGTTCCTGTATCTTAGTTGAAGTGTTTGTTCCTTTTGCTGGTCCGTATTTTCATATTTCCTAGTATGGCTTATTATCTTAAGCTGTCTAGGTATCTGATTTTCTTGATTAGTTTATTCTGGAGCTCATTTTCACTCTTTTGTCTAGGGTTTTCTTTTTGTTTGGCTTTGTTCTGTATCCTTTGGTGTTCTGTTTAACTTATATTAGCCTCTAACTTGGGTTCTATTTAGTTGATCAGAATTTTTCAACTCTTGTTTTTCTGTTTCTTGCCCTGCCTCTATGTAGCCTTTTTTGTGTGAGGGTTTCCTCAGATATGGTCAACCCCAATCAGGTTTTCCCAGCCCAGAGAGGGCCATCTCAGGAGGGGAATTTGGAGTTTCCCTATGAATGAGACCCTCCTGTGAGGCCTCTAGTCCAAGTGCTTTTCCTATTCTTCAAACAGGTGGTGCTTGCCAGGCCACAGCTCCCTCAACAGTGTGTGGAGGTGGGTTGTCTTTAGTTTTTCTGCTGACTCTGATCCTGTTGGGGGCCTGAATGACTGAAGCTGGTGTCTGATTTACAGTCCCTGGGGTCTGAGCTCCTTGATGGAGTGCTGTCTTGAGCTGGACCATGCTCCACTCTTCTTGGGGAAGTTAAATGCCCTTCAGGCAATTGTCTCCCCCACTAGGCTCAGTGCTTTGTCTGTCAGACCTATTTCAGAAGCCAGTTGCATATATCTGAAAAGAGCTATTTATAATAGTTATTTAAAAAAGAAAGAAAGAAAAAAGAAAGGAGAAAAAGAAGTCCCTTTTTAAAGCCTTTCCCAACCTGGAAGTTTTGTCAGTGTTGAGAATATAAAGATGCCCTTTGGGCTATTATCTGGATAATTACTCTCCAACAGCTTTAATTCTGACCTTGCCAGGGGGCTACTGAAGTGTAAAAAGATAAGGAGTCAGAGAGCAAGAAAGGAGGAGGGGAAAAATGTAGGGGAAAAATAAACAGCCTTTTTGGATGCAGGGAATGGGTGCACCCTTATATGTGCCCTTCCTTCCCAGAGACCAGCCCTTTTGCAGTTGAGACTTGGTTGAGCCCCCTTCTTGCTCCCAGCAGATTGTTTTTTCCTTTCAGGGGGTCATGTGTGAGACAGTCTAGAAGTCTGGGTGGTGAAGGGTGCCAGAACCTTGGTCGGGGGAACTTACAGATTTTGCTGAGATCTCAGCTTTTCCTCAGCTTTTCCACACAATCCAGACTTGTGTACAACATGTGACTAGTCACTGGAGACCCTAAAAACACTGTTTCATATAATTCCTGGCTAATTACCAGCTGCCATAGAGGAAAGGCTAAATTTCACTCCCCAGTACTTTGCTATCTTGCCCCACTCCCTGGATCTTGGATTTTATTTATTGATTGTGTTCCTTTCTTTTCTAATTCATTTATTTATGGTTTTACTTAATTATTTTGCCTCATCTTTTTTACGTCAATTTTGCTAACTTTTTAACTCTTGGCTTTGAGCACTGAGAAACTTAAAAGTTTTTCATTTATTAATGAACATGTTTAAGCAATATTTTACAATTTTAGTATATAGCATTCTAATTTTCATAATATCACATACATAATTTTTCTTTTTATGTTTATGTAGCAATGTTTTTAGGCAATTGTTTCTTTAAAAATTTGTGTCATTGGATTTGAAAAAAGTTAACTTCCATTTAGTAATTGATAATGTTATTGCTCTGTGGTTGGAGTTTTGTCTGTACGGTTTTGTATTTTACAGTTCATTGGAATTTCTTTGTGGTCTAATGTAGTATTCATTTTTATAAATGTTTCATAGATGTGAAAAATTGTGTGTTCTCTATTTGTTAGTTAGAAAATTCTAGAGCTAGATATTAATTCAATCTTATTCATTAAATTACTCCATTCTTTTATGTATATAATTTGCCTATTTATTTATCATAGGGTTAAAATATTTCAGAAATATTCTGTTTCTGTCAATTTTGTATTTTGCTTTCTATCTATTAGTAATTATAATTTTTGTTGGAGTAATACATGCACATGGATAAAAAAATCAAAGAATAAAGTGAGGCTTATAATGAGCTTATATTCAAAATTAAGTTTCCTCTTCCTGCTCTCTAGATAGAAATATTTTTGGTTGTACTGATAGTTACTTTCATATCTATAAATAATATCTTTATATCTGTGATGTTTAGGTTCAAATGTCAACTTGGCCAGGTAATAGTACTCAGGTGTCTGGTCAAGCAAGCACTGGCCTAACCATAATTGCAAGGACATTTGTGGCTGGTTTATTAAATCCTCAGTCAGTTGGCTGCAGCTGTGATGGATTACATCAATGAAGGGCATGTCTTTCACAATGAGAGAATGCAATCAGCTGGACTTAATCCAATCAGATGAAAAATTTTAAGTGAGATGGACAGAGGACCTTCACTTCTTCTTTGGCTAACCAGCAAAGTGTTTCCTGAGGAGTTCATTGAAGTTGCCAGTTCATTTCCTAAGGAGTTCATTGAACATGTTCATTGGAGTTGCCAGTTTGCTGCCCGCCCTATGGAATTTGGACTTGTGCATACCCACAGTTATGTGAGACACTTTTATAAAAGCTTATATTTACAGATATCTCTTATTGATTCTATTTCCCTAGAGAACCCTAACTAATACAATACCCTTCTTTCATAACTGATCAACCATAAGCAAGTCAATTTATTCTCCTTGCTTTGATAGAAAAGGATATTCAGTGCATTACTTATCCCCCACCCCATGGTTATGTCAGTGTTCTCCATTGCTCCAGTGGCCACCACTGTGACTTCGTGCAGCCTATGTAACACTCCATTTCTTGATTTAGCAACCATAGACTCAACTCCATGACTCTCCATTTCTAAGGAAGCTATTAGGACTACTTTAGCACTATCACTGTTTCCTACAACTCCTCTCTACTGTTAGACCCCAGCAGTTCATGGGTTGATAGCATGTTCTGTAACCATGAGAAAATCTTACAATTTTTCTCTAGATTGTTTCCTAAAGTTAAAAACAGATAAATAATATTTACATTATTACAACTTTGTACTTTTTAAAAATTTAGAGCCAAGTAGGATTATATTTTGTTGTTTACATATTTAATGCCAATTAAGAAGAATGTTCTTAGTAAGTTAAAGTGAAGTATCCCTTTTTTCATTCTATCAGTTGCTTTGAATATACCCTCAGGGTTTTGGTTCTAAGTAATGCCATTTGGCTTGTATTTCTCTTCTTTTCCCAGGCACTTCCCTCTCTGAGCCATCTACTTTCCTTCCTAATTTGGATAGATTTGTCTCTGGGATAATTGCTCAATTGTCATCCTAGGAGTGTCGTCACTTCACTGGTCTCCTAAGTTTGATCTTATGTTTTCTTCTTTTAGGTCAAGAACAACTTTAAGTTAATTCTCAAGAAAAGCTGCACAGTAGATCCATTTTCTGAAAGTATATTTAATCTTCCCTCACATTAGGTTGATAGTTTGATTGCTTATAGAATTTTATGTTGAAAAGCATTTTAAAAAAGTTTATTTCATTTCTTTCAGTAGCCCATTTGATACTCCTCTGGTTCTGTACCTTTGAACACTTTCAACTTAGAGCTTCTGACATTTCACAATGCTGTATCTAGATGTGAATCTTGCCATCATAGAGTGGTAATTAATTGACCCTTTCAATGAATATTATGACCTTTGTCTTTTCTTAGGAAATTCCTATGATTTTTGGAAAAATTCTTCCCTGTTTCTCAGTTCTTTTTCCCAGAACTCTTCATAGTTAAATAATGCTGCTTTCTTTTTTTTTTTTTTTTTTTTTGTTGATCTACTTCTTGGAATATTGTACTTTCTCTTCCAATGAGCTGAGTACAGACTTTCTGAAACGAGGAACAAAATCACTAACACTTTGCTTAGTATAACAAGATTGGGCTGTCAACAAGCACTGGAATCTTTCATGCACGCCCTTTGACACTGGAGTGGGAAGAGTGAGGACAGAGAAACAAATACAAAGAAATGCAGTCTTTGCAATTTTGCTGACTAGAATAAGGGGAATACAGGAGAGCAAAGTAGCACCAAAGCTGTAGATTTTTATTTGCTGAATAGAAAGATGAAATTACCTCTCACATACACTCACACACAGGTACACACTGATCTTGAACTACATGGTTTATTTGACAATTCTGTTATTATGTTTCCTAATTAAATTTGGCTTTTGAAGTTATGGTTTCTGTCCTTCTGCTTAGGTTGATTTTGTTAACCTTGTCAATTGAAGTAATTTATTTATTATTACTTCATTTTGCTTATTTCCTGTTGGTAATGTGAGTAGTTACAACTATGCACCTTAAGTTCAGTTCAGTTTTGGTCATATCATATTTTAACATGCAATATTTCATTATTTTTATTTCTAGTTAGTTTCACTTTCAGTTTTGAGGTCCTTTAGATTCAAATATTTTTAGAAGAATATTAAAAAGTTTCTAAACAAGTGTGTTTCTTTTTGTTTTGCTCATTCTATGTACATCTGTTATGTATTTGCTATTTTATTACATTATGAATCAAATTTAATTGGTTGCATTTCCTACCTTTTCGTAACTCTATGAGGGTTTTTATTTGGTCAATTTTTGTAAATGTTCTATGGTTATCAGTTTGCAGGTATACAGTTAGATATATTTCATGAGAAAACACCATTGTTAATTATGTTATCCTGTTTATACTTGTTATTAATTTGGTTTGGTCTATTTAATTCTTTAAGGAATATAAAATGCATGTGGAATTCTTCCACAATTATTCTAAATTTGTTCACTGCCATTACTATTTCCTGCAGTATTTTATTCTCTGATTTGAGCAGTAAAGGTTCACTGTTCCTAAATCTCCTTTGTGGCTTGTAGGCAACATGTGGATTGTAGACTTTAAATTTTGAAAGTGATATTCAGCCAGCAAATATCTATTGAGCACCTACTATATGGTTGGTCACAGTGTTAAATTATTTTTATTTTTGCTTTGAATTCAGTTTTGACTGATAATAATACCTTAACAACTCCTTTATTTTTGTTTGCATTTTCTAATTTCTATCTTTGCACAATTTTTAAAGAAACTTTCAACCTTCGTCTATCACTTTGAAATCTTTCTGTTGTATATATCATATAGATTTTTTGACCAGAAATTAGTCTCTTCCTTTTACAGGTAAGCTTATAATATTTCCATTATTATTATAATATATTTGCTTTCTGTATTTTTCATGGTGTTATTTTGTTTTTAGTTTTTTATTACTATTTTTGTGCTTTTTGAGATATATATATATAAGATTTAAAATATATATATTTTAAATTCCCCCAAAATTTATTAAATCACTTTCCTCACAAGTAAAACTAACACTAGGATTTCTCAGAAGATCTAAATGAGTTATATCTTATGTGTCAACTCAGCTAAATCCACTGTCTGGAATCTGTTCATCATAAACTCAGAAATGGTACCTAACAAGTCCTTTCTGTTACTCCCTGATGCGTGTTCTTCATTTGAGACTCCAGAAGAGTCCTTAATTGTGACTAGTGCAACACAGTAGTCACTGTAGTTTTTGCATTTATGACATACTTATTTGGATGATTACTTACTGGTGATTAGTATTTCTACATTTTTAAAAAGGCAGCCATTTTAAGTGACAGTACATAGCAGGCTAGTGGAAAAAAGTTGAAACAAAGCCCTCTCTTTCAATTTTACAAAGTCACGCAGACAAGAGAGGGTGTACTCAATGTGTTCCAATCAGACCTCTTGGAATTGTCAAAATTTCTTTTCTGTGAAAGATGAATTTGACTCATCATAGAAAGAAGGTTCTTTGAAGGATGCTGCTAAACTTGCTTTCCTTTGAAAAAGTATGTTTCAAGGCACAATAGTGCAAGAGGCAAGTTTCTGAATTATAGAACACTTACAGACTAATTGTGCTTAGTCTCTAATTTCCAATTTATTTTACAGAGCAGACACTACGTTAATATATTTCACTTTGTCTAAATTTACTAGTACATCCATGCATCACACCAGAATTAGTACGATTTGATTATTTTAATGTTTCTATAGTGAACCTGCACACTGCAGGTGATCAGCAGTCTCTGCATCTCCAAGTGTACTTCTACCTTTGGCTGCAAACCCGGAATAAGGCTTCTGAGGACTGAACACCTTCCAAACTTTTAGGTGGCTTCTGTTTGCTTAACATCATCTGCTGCCATCTTCTGTCCTGTTCCTTTTCATTTTTCTTCTGAGTGCTTTGTCTTTTTTATTTGTTCACTTCTGCCTGACAAGATTCAACAACTTGCTCACTCTCTTCTACATCTGCACATCTACATTCTACTGCGTGCACTTTCTCCTGAAGTGCATTATAAACTTGATAAATTGCCCCGATATCTTTTATTACTCCATTCTTGTCAAAAGAGTTGTACTATATTCTTTAACTTTGGCATAACTCTGAGAAGTATCTGGCATTGAAGGCACTTTCTATTCCTGCTGGCTGGTATTGCCTAGATTGGGACTAGCAAGTGATATCCTTTGATTATACCTTCTATTTGGTCTAAAGAGACCATATTCTAAAGCATGAGTAGAATTATTGATGGAGGAGATGAAGCTGAAGGGAAGGAAGGTGAGGTCAGGGATAATGAAGATCCGGGTGAGCTGCTTGTGGATGACCTGCTCTCGGTAACACATCTGCTTCTGCTTGTGTCGCTGAAGTCTGTACTACCCAGTAATTTTCTTTCTCTGATCTTTAAGAATCCTGTCCAAACTCTCTTCATTAACTTTGCTTCCATAGTCATAAAAACTAAAAAATTTTGAACAGAGCTGATGGTTATGGGTTTCAGTTACTTGTAGAAATTCTGTGTTGCTGATTTGTGAGTCACTGATGCTAAAGGTTTCTTCTTGTTTTACCTTTTCGGTCCGTGTTGCTGTTGGCACTGTGGAAGCACACAGCTGAAGGTGGCCTGAAATGGGAGCCACGTGATGGAAATCTCTCTTGGTGCTATTTAGTCTATCTTTGCTTGTAGCAAAAAGTCATGCTGTAATTATACTTCTTCTGAAGAACAGCAGATGCCAGGTGAGAATATACAATATATATATAGGGAAAAAAGATGGGAACTCCAAATTTTAAACCTGGTCAAGTTTTCATTCATATGTGGAATCAAAATAATGAAATTATCAGATATGCAAATACTTGGAATATTTCATAATGTTCATTTCCTTAAAAATCTAAATAAGTACATAATTGAACAAGATCAAAGGAGAACAATGAATAACTTGTGAATAATGAGGTTAATGCTCAAATGATGCTGTTAGTGTTCTTAGTGCTCTATACATACCACTTCATTTAATCACAATAATCCATCCATGCACTGGATACTATTATTATCCTAATATTTTATGTAGGAAACTGAAGCATGGAGAAACTAAGTAACTTACCAGGGTTGTACAGTGTATATGGGCAGAGTCAGGTGTGAAAACAAGCAACTGGTGCTCTAGAAACGATGCATCTAACTATGATAATCTATTGTGGAAAAGGGAAAATAAAAATGGGGAAATGTGCTGTGAAAGGAATGCCAGTAGGTATTTTTTTTATTAAGATTTATTCACATACCATACAATCATCCAAAGTATATAATCCATTGATCACTTTACCATCACATAGTTGTTTATTCATCACCCTGATCTATTTTTTTTTAACATTTTCCTTGTGTCAGAAAAAGTGAAAGCAAGAATAAAAAAAAACAAGAGTAAAAACAGAACACCCAAATTGTCCCCCCCATTCTTCCTTTAGTTTTTTTTTTTTTTTTTGCCCCCATTTTTCTACTCATCCATCCATGCACTGGACAAAGGGGAGTGTGATCCACATGGCTTTCCCAATCAATTTGTCACCCCTCATAAGCGTCATTGTTATACAATCGTCTTCAAAATTCAAGGGTTCTGGGTTGTAGTTTGATAGTTTCAGGTATTTACTGCTAGCTATTCCAGTTCATTAAAACCTGAAAAGGGTTATCTATATTGTGTGTAAGAATGCCCACCAGAGTGACCTCTTGGCTCTATTTGGAATCTCTCAGCCACTGAAACTTATTTCATTTCCTTTCACGTTCCCCTTTTGGTCAAGAAGATGTTCTCCATCCCACAATGTTGGGTCTGGATTCCTCCCTGGGAGTCATATTCCACGTTGCGAGGGAGGTTTACACACCTGGGTGTCAGATCCCATGTAGGGGGAGGGCAGTGATTTCACCTGCCAAGTTGGCTTAGGTAGAGAAAGAGGGCCACACCTGAGCAACAAAGAGGCATCCAGGAGAAGACTCTTAGGCACAATTATAGGGAGGCCTAGACTCTCCTTAGCAGTAACAGTCTTCCCAAGGGCAAGTCCCGTGATAGAGGGTTTGGCACATCAAACCACCAGTCCCCAATTTCTGCGAGCACATCAGCAACCATCGAGGTGGGGAAGCCCAACACCTCTGCATTCTCTCCCAGCTCCTCAGGGGGGCTTTGCATATTTTTTCATTGTTTTTTTTTTTTAAATTAACTATTAACTATATAAAAAAATTAAAAAAAAACATACAATAAAAAGGCATTTCAAACAAACCAAAACAAGGGAATAAGAAAAAGACAACTAACCTAAAATAACTACTTTACTTCCAACATGTTCCTACTCTACCCCAAGAAAACATACAGACTATAACCCAGCAAAGGAATAAGAAAGATAACCTAAGATAGCAACATTTTTTTGAACTTGTTCCTACCATGCTCACCAGAAATTAACAAACCATAGTCATTTCTGGGCATTACCAGAATGTTAAATTTACCCACGATAACTTATCTGTTCTTACTAGGTTATTGTTCCCCCTTCACTAATTGTTCTCTATCACTAAGTCCCCTACATTCTACATTATAAACCATTTATTTTACATTTTTCAATGTTCACATTAGTGGTAGCATATAATATTTCTCTTTTTGTGCCTGGCTTATTTTGCTTAGCATTATATCTTCAAGTTTCATCCATGTTGTCATATGTGTCATGACATCGTTCCTTCTTACTGCCATGTAGTATTCCATCGTGTGTATATACCACATTTTATTTATCCACTCATCTGTTGAAGGACATTTGGGTTGTTTCCATCCCTTGGCAACTGTGAATAATGCTGCTGTGAACATTGGCGTGCAGATATCTGTTCATGTCACTGCATTCAGGTCTTCTGGGTATATACCAAGAAGTGCAATTGCTGGATCAAAGGGTAACTCTATATCGAGTTTTCTAAGGAACTGCCAGACTGACTTCCAGAGTGGCTGAGCCATTATACAGTCCCACCAACAATGAATAAGAGTTCCAATTTCTCCACATCCTCTCCAACATTTGTAGTTACGTTTGTTTAATGGCAGCCATTCTGATTGGTGTGAGATGATGTCTCATTGTGGTCTTAATTTGCATCTCTCTAATAGCTAGTGAAGCTGAACATTTTTTCATGTGTTTCTTGGCCATTTGTATTTCTTCTTCAGAGAACTGTCTTTTCATACCTTTTGCCCATTTTGTAATTGGGCTGTCTGTACTATTGAGTTGTAGGATTTCTTTATATATGCAAGATGTCAGTTTTTTGTCTGATACATGGTTTCCAAAATTTTTTTCCCATTGAATTGGCTGTCTCTTCACCTTTTTGACAAATTTCTTTGAGGTACAGAAACTTCTAAGTTTGAGGAGTTCCTATTTATCTGTTTTTTCTTTTGTTGCTTGTTCATTGGGTGTAAGGTCTAGGAAGTGACTGCCGAATACAGGGTCTTGAAGATGTTTCCCTATATTGTCTTCTAGGAGTTTTATGGTATTGTCTTTTATACTGAGGTTTTTGACCCACTTTGAGTTAATTTTTGTGTACGGTGTGAGGTGGGGGTCCTCTTTCTTTCTTTTGGATATGACTATCCAACTCTTCCAGCCCCATTTGTTGAAAAGACTGTTATGTCCCAATTCAGTGGCTTTGGGGGCCTTATCAGAGATCAGTCAGCCATAGATCTGGGGGTCTATCTCTGAAATCTCAATTCAATTCCATTGATTAATATATCTATCTTTGTGCCAGTACCATGATGTTTTGACTACTGTGGCTTTATAATAAGCTTCAAAGTCAGGGAGTGTAAGCCCTCTCACTTCATTTTTCTTTTTTATAGTGTTTTTAGCAGTTTAAGGCATCTTTTCTTTCCAAATAAATTTGATTGCTAGCTTTTCCAAGTCTACACAGTAAGTTTTTGGAATTTTGATTGGGATTGCATTGAATCTATAGATGATGTTGGGTAAAATTGACATCTCAATGACATTTAGCCTTCCTATCCATGAACATGGAATACGTTTCCATTTTTTAAGGTCCCTTTCTATTTCTTTTAGTAGAGTTATGTAGTTTTCTTTGTATAGGTCTTTTACATCTTTGGTTAAATTTATTCCTAGGTACTTGATTTTTTTAGTTGCTATTGGAAATGGTATCTTTTTCTTGAGTGTCTCTTCACTTCATTCATTTCTAGTGTGTAGAAACATTACTGACTTATGTTCATTAATCTTGTATCCTGATACTTTGCCAGATTTGTTTATCAGCTCTAGTAGCTGCATCATTGATTTCTCAGCATTTTCCGGATATAAGATCATATCATCTGCAAATAATGATGGTTTTAATTCTTCCTTTCCAATTTGGATGCCTTTCATTTCTTTGTCTTGCCAGATTGCCCTGGCTAGCACTTCTAGCACAATGTTGAATAACAGTGGTGACAGTGGGCATCCTTGTCTCATTCCTGATCTTAGAGGGAAGGCTTTCAGTCTCTCACCATTGAGTACTATGCTGGCTGTGGGTTTTTCATATATGCTCTTTATCATATTGAGGAAGTTTCCTTTAATTCCTACCTTTTGAAGTGTTTTTATCAAGAAGGGATGTTGGATTTTGTCAAATGCTTTTTCAGCATCTTTTGAGATAATCATTTGTTTTTTCTCTTTTGATTTTTTAATGTGTTGTAATACATTGATTGGTTTTCTTATGTTGAAGCATTCTTGCATGCCTGGAATGAACCCCACTTGATCATGGTGTATGATTTTTTTTTAATGTGTCTTTGGATTTGATTTGCAAGTATTCTGTTGAGAATTTTTGCATCTATATTCATGAGGGAGAATGGCCTGTTGTTTTCCTTTTTTTGTGGTGTCTTTGCCTGGTTTTGGTATTAGGTTGATGTTTGCTTCATAAAATGTGTTAGGTAGTGTTCCATTTTCTTCAATGTTTTGAAAGAGTTTAAATAAGATTGGTGTCAGTTCTTTTTGGAAAGTTTGGTAGAATTCCCCTGTGAAGCCATCTGGGCCTGGGCATTTATTTGTGGGAAGTTTTTTGATGACTGATTGAATCTCTTTGCTTGTGACTGGTTGCTTGAGGTTTTCTATTTCTTCTCTGTTCAGTCTGGGTTGTTCATATGTGTGCCAGTTTGAATGTATTGTGTCCCCCAAACGCCATTATCTTTGATGTAGTCTTGTGGGGCAGATGTTTTGGTGCTGATTAGATTTGCTTGGAATGTGCCGCACCCAGCTATGGGTGATGACTCTGATGAGATATTCCCATGGAGGCATGGCCCCACCCATTCAGGGTGGGCCTTGATCAGTGGAGCCATATAAATGAGCTGACTCAAAGAGAAGGAACTCAGTGCAGCTATGAGTGACGTTTTGAAGAGGAGCAAGCTTGCTAGAGAGGAACGTCCTGGGAGAAAGCCGTTTTGAAACCAGAACTTTGGAGCAGATGCCAGCCACGTGCCTTCCCAGCTAACAGAGGTTTTCTGGATGCCATTGGCCACCCTCCAGTGAAGGTACCCGATTACTGATGTGTTACCTTGGACACTTTACGGCCTTAAGACTGTAACTGTGTAGCCAAATAACCCCCTTTTTATAAAAGCCAATCCATCTCCGGTGTTTTGCATTCCGCAGCATTAGCAAACTAGAACAATGTGTTTCCAGGAAAATTGTCCATTTCCTCTACATTATCCAGTTTGTTGGTATACAGTTGTTTATAGTATCCTCTTACAGTTTTTTAAATTTCTTTGGGATCTGCAGTAATGTCGCCTTTCTCATTCATTATTTTGTTTATTTGGGTCTTCTCTCTTTATTTTGTCAGTTTAGCTAGGGGCTTGTCAATCTTGTTGATCTTCTCAAATAAGTAACTTTTGTTGTTATTTATTCTCTCTGTTTTTTTGTTCTCTATGTCATTTATTTCTGCTTTAATCCTTGTTATTTCTTTTCTTCTACTTGCCTTAGGATTAGTTTGCTGTTCATTTTCTAGCTTCTTCAGTTGCTCCATTAGTTCTTTGATTTTAGCTCTTTCTTCCTTTTTGATGTATGCATTTATTGCTATAAATTTCTTGCTCAGTACTATTGCTGCATCCCATAGGTTTTGATATGTTGGGTTCTCATTTTCATTCATCTCTGTATATTTAGCAATTTCTCTTGCCATTTCTTCTTTAATCCACTGATTGTTTAGGAGTGTGTTTTACCTCCAGGTATTTGTGAATTTTCTAAGTCACTGATGGTTATTGACTTCTAATTATATTCCATTGTAATCAGAGAATGTGCATTGAATAATTTCAATTTTTTAAAATTTATTGAGGCTTGTTTTGTGTCTTAGTATATGATCTATTCTGGAGAAAGTTTCATGAGCACTAGAGAAGAATGTGTATCCTGGTGATTTGGGATGTAATGTTCTATATATGTCTGTTAAATCCAATTCATTTATCAGATTGTTTAGGTTTTCAATTTACTTATTGGTATTCTGTCTGGTTGACCTATCTATAGGAGATAGTGATGTGTTAAAGTCTCCCACAATTACTGTGGAAACATCCATTGCTTCCTTTAGTTTTGCCAGTGTTTGTCACATGTATTTTATGGCACCTTGATTGGGTGCATAAACATTTATGATTGTTATTTCTTCATGTTGAATTGCCCCTTTTACTTGTATGTAGTGGCCTTCTTTGTCTTTCATAACATCCTTGCATTTAAAGTCTATTTTATCTGAGATTAATATTGCTACTCCTGCTTTCTTTTGGCTGTAGCTTGCATGAATTATTTTTTTCCATCTTTTCACTATCAGTTTCTTTGTGTCCCTGTGTCTGAAATGAGTTGCTGTGTGCAACATATTGATGGTTCATATTTTTTGATCCATTCTGCCAATCTATATCTTTTAATTGGGGAGTTTAATCCATTTATATTCAATGTTATTACTGTGAAGGCATTTCTTGAATCAGCCATCCTATCCTTTGGTTTATGTTTGTCAGATATGTTTTTTCCCTCTCTCTAATGTCCTTTAACTTACCCATACTGAATCTCTTTAGTACTGAACCTGTTTCCATCTCTCTCTCTCCTTTCTTTGTTTCTCTGTCGGCAAGTCTCTCTTTAGTATCTCCAGTAGGGCAGGTCTCTTGTTAGCAAATTCTCTCAGCATTCATTTGTCTGTGAAAAATTCAAGTTCTCCCTCAAATTTGAAGGAGAGCTTTGCTATATAAAGAATTCTTGGGTGGCAATTTTTCTCTCTCAGAATTTTAAATATGTCATACCACCACCTTCTCAACTCCATGGTGGCTGCTGAGTAGTCACTACTTAGTCTTATGCTGTTTCCTTTGTAAGTGGTGAATTGCTTTTCTCTTGCTCCTTTCAGAACTTGCTCTTTCTCTTCAGTATTTGACAATCTGATCAGAATATGTCTTGGAGTGGGTTTATTTGCATTTATTCTATTTGGAGTTCTCTGGGCATTTTTGATTTTTGTGTATTTATGTTGTTTAGAAGGTTTGGGAAGTTGTCCCCAGCAATTTCTTTGAATACTTTTCCTAGACCTTTACTCTTCTCTTCCCCTTCTGGAACACCAATGACTCTTATATTTGGATGTTTTATATTATCTGTCATATCCTGAGGTACATTTTGATTTTTTCCCCATTATTTCTTTTGTTCTTTCTCTTTCTGTTCTGTCTTATTCAAGGTTGCTGATTCACTGTTCCGCTTCCTCTAGTCTTGTACTGTGAGTATCCAGTATCTTTTTAATTTGGTCAACAGTTTCTTTTATTTCCATAAGGTCATCTATTTTTTTATTTACTCTTGAAATTTCTTCTTTATGCTCTTCTAGGGTATTCTTCATGTCCTTTATATCCTGTGCCATGCTCTTTTTGTTTGTCTTTAGTTCTTTGATTAATTGCTCCAAGTACTGTGTCTCCTCTGATCTTTTGATTTGGGTGTTTGGTTTTGGGTTATTCATATCATCTGGTTTCTTCATATGCTTTAAAATTTTCTGTTGTTTTTGGCCTCTTGGCATTTGCTTAACTTGATAGCGTTCTTTTAGGATATGTAGACTGATTCAGACACCTATCTCTAATTTGTCAGATCTACAGCTTGATGGCATGCACTTTCTCTAACTAACCAGCATGTGACATCCACGAGCCACCTATTCCCCTCAAGTCAGTTCTCCCCCACTTTGTCTTTGTGGTGAGTGGGGATCTGAATCTTGTGGGGTCCAATTGGTGCACCAAGTTTTTGTGTGTAGTTGGTGCTGCCTGCCCTTAATGTGGGGCATGTGTCTGAGCACTTAGGGAGGGAGGGTGGCTTTCATAATCAAACCTCCCAGGTGTTCCTGGAGATTTAAGGCTGTTGCAAGAATCTAAACCTTCAGTTCAGACTCACTGCAGTTTGTCTCTCCTGCTGACCCACAAGTCCTTGGTATTGGTGTATGGTTCGTGGGACTCCCAAGTGGGTCCCTCTTCCAAGCCATGCCCTCCTAGGGCCTCTGCTGAGGGAAGGCTGCTATGTTACAAGTGAGTGCCATCCCCCGAGGGAAGTTTTGGGCCGCAGGGCAGTGTAGGGGCATTCCCAGCATGCTGAAAGGATGGCTGTATGGGGCATGTTAATTTCCCCCTTTTCACACACCTCCACCTTTCTAGCTCTGGGACAATTAGCTGCGGGTGCATGAAAGGCTACCATCCATGCCAGATATTGTGGCGTGTGTGCATGTTGCTGGAAACACTTCCTGTTGCACTGGGTTGTTTGGTGCAGCTCTGGGCTGCAGCGCCAGTGTCCAGCAGGGGTGTTCCCAGCCCTCCGGGGAAGATGGCTGTATGAGGTGCTGTTATTTTCCCCTTTTCACTTACGTCTGCCTTCCTAGCTCTAAGACAATTAGCAGTGGGTGCGCGAAAGGCTATCATCCACCCCAGATATTGAGGTATGGGGACGCAGTTCCCGCCATGCTTCACTGTGCAGTTCTCGCTGCCATATCCACAGGTGCTTTTGGGTTTTAAAACTAGTGCAACTCCAAATGCCAACCCCCAGTTTCCCCAGACCGCAGCATGGCTGCCAGTTATCCAGCAGGCTTACTCACTCATTACAGAAAGCAGACTCTCGGTTTCACCAAGTGCATGGTCCCTGTGGATTTAGTAGACCTTGTCCAGCTGGTGCATCGCTGGAACTGATGTTCTGGGTCGCTTTCTGTCTTTTACCTAGTATTTTTCACGGGGAAGTTTTTTTGCCCTGTCTCTCCTAACCTTCATCTTCCAGAAGCCTGCCAGTAGATATTAAATAAGTTTAAACAGAGAATGAAGCCCAAAGAACTAGAAAAATTAGAATTTACTTTGTTCAAATTAGAATTTAATTTATTCAAATTTACATAATATGAAGATAATTTTTAATGATATCCTGAGACAGAATCCAAGAGTGTCGCAGAAAGGGAGGCAGGAGTTGAAGTGGCAAAGAGAGGGTGCTTAACATATTTAATTTTAAAAATTAAAATTCATAAATATAAGTTAAATACTCATATAAAGTGTAAGAAATAAAAATAGTTTAAAAGTTTTGGAGAAAATAAATTGGTAGATCACAGTAGATCAATAAAACAAAAAAATCATAAGATTGAAAATGAAAGATACAGAAATGATAAATTCAGGAGAACCAACATCTAATTATGTGCTCTAGAAAGTGGTGGTGGATGTGGAAGAGGATAGAAAAAGTAAATATAGACTAAAGATCTACAGATATAAAATGAGATACATTTCATATATTTTATTTTTCATTTTCAGTAATAACCAAGGAGTGGGTGGCTCTTGGGTCCCTTCAAGTTACTGTTATGGAATTCTACCTTAAATTCAAGCCCTTGACAATGAAAACTCATTTCCTACCATTCTGTGTCTTTGTTCACTAACTAAAATATTAAAGATATTTCTCCAATGTCCTTTTCACAGCTGCTTTCACTTCCTTATTCTTTAGGCTGTAGATGAGGGGATTTACCATGGGTGTGACCACACTGTATTGCAAGGAGAAAAGCAAATCCAAGGAGGAACCAGAAGTGGGTGTGAGATAGCGAGAGAAACCAGAGCCAAAGAACAGGATCACTGCAATGAGGTGGGAGGAGCAGGTGTTGAAGGCCTTGCTTCTGCCTGTTGTAGAACTGATGGTCAGGATCAAGGAGATAATGCGGGCATAAGAGAAGAATATGGGGAGGGATGTTCCAAGCCCATGCAGTAAGGAGGAGCAGATCAGGATATAGATATCGATGGAGATATCAGAGCAAGACAGAGGGAGGAGAGAGGGCAGCTCACAGATGTAGTGGTGTATGATTTGGTCCTCACAGAAGTCTAGATTGACAGCCAGGAGCACAGCGGCAACTGAATTGAGACCGGCCAGGCCCCACGAGGCCAACACCAGCCTCACACAGAGCTGGTGGCTCATCACCTGTGCATAGAGCAGTGGGTGGCAGATGGCAGCATAGCGGTCATAGGCCATCACTGAGAGCAGAAATGCTTCAGTCCCTGCAGTGAAGAACACAAAGAAGACCTGGGCCAGGCAGCCCTCTACAGAGATGGTTTTCTTTTCAGACAGGAGGTCCACCAGCAGCTTGGGCACCGTGACAGAGGAGAAGCAGAGGTCCAGGAATGATAGATTACTCAGGAAGAAGTACATGGGGGTGTGGAGGTGGGAATCAGCTCTGATCAGCAGCAGCAGCATCAGGTTCCCCATCAGGGTCAGGAGGTAAATCACCAGGAAGAGCACGAAGAGCAGGGCCTCGATGTGGGGGTTGGCAGACAGCCCCATGAGAATAAACTTGGTGACTGTGCTGTGGTTCCTCAAGGCCATTTAGAGACAGTTCCTGGGAATAAAGTAGGAAGATGGGGTGAAATCTCCTCTGATTGTTCCATTTACTTTCAGGATAACACTCCTTCTTCTTACCTACCCCTTCCTTCTTTGCCTGGACTCTGTGGCCAAACATCTAAAGCTGCCCGCATTGTATCTCAGTAAGAGATGTTATCCTGTCTTGTCTATGGCCCATCTTGTATGATGGTCTTCACATACTTCAGCGATTCTTATTCCTGTTCAACAGGGACCTGTTGAAATAAAAAGGCACACTTCCACATTCGTGATGTTTAGCTTCCACTGGACTCTTCCTATAGTTCTGAAATCCTTAAAGGTTCTAGCCCATACATGTAGTTGTTTCCTAAACCTTCTCTTCTTTCCTCAATTTACAAATGATTCAGTTTTTTGCCCTAAAGATACTTCAGTGGCTCCTTATGTAGGCTGATTTATCCATAAGGAACAATAGGCACAGAGCCTAGAACTCATCATTCTTTCAGGGCCCATGGAAATTTTTTTTTTTTTTAAATCAGAAGAAAAAAGTGAATATGTATTTGTTTTGATAATAATGCAATCATCAAGTTTAATTTTTAATATTTTTTATTTGAAGAAGGGGACCCTGAAGGCAACTGTTCTGTGGTCCATGAAAGTCATGATTTTGCTCTGTTTGTCATTTCCTAAAGACTGTATTTATTTTTAATAAGACTTTATTGTATTCAGAGCATTATACCAACCACTATCTCAGTTATTCTCATGACAAGTCTGAGAGAATTTCCAGGCAATTCTGATTCCTAGGTTAGGCAATTTTATCCCCATTCTATCCATGAGAAATCTGACATTTGGGGTGATTTTGTAATATGCTCATAGCAAGTAGAAGAACCAGGAAACAAATCCTGTTTGTTTCCTGATTATTGGCCCACTTCATAGGCTTGGTTCAAAGGAGTGAAGACCACATTCCTACCCTGATTAGTTCTTCAGACTTCTTCCTCATCTGCCCTTAACCTACCTTTCAGCCACTTTGGCTGCTTCTGATGCCAGACAGGTCTATTTGTTTCTGTGTCTTTGCTCACATTGTTTTCCCTTTCAATATTCACCTCCTTTGATGCACAGATCCAAACTCTTGTGGCTCATCCAGCTTCATGCAAATCCTGTTCTTTCCTTGTAACCTGTTTTAACTGCTCCCTCCTCTCAACCTACAGCTCTCTGTTCAAATCAAGTGGTTCCTTGATCTCAGGTGCCTATGTCATAGCCTGGATTTTACTTTTTTATTCACTTAAGGTTAAACAGGTATCTCAGTTTCCCTCTGGACTGTGAGCTCCCTTAGGTCATGGACCACATACTTAAAAGTAACCAGCACAAATCAGCATTTCTCTGGCTCTGTGTACCCTCATTCTATGTTAGCATCAGACTATACCGCTCAGATTATTCTGAGACATGATTCATGTTTGCCTTATACAAGATCACTTCAGTACTCCTAGCCTAATCTTCTGCTTTCATTCCATTGCCCCAAATAGCACTAATGTCAGGCAGCAGTGTTGCTGATAGTACTGTTCAAAAAAGTTGTCATGATTCCTACCTATGATGAACATGACTGCAAGTGCTGAATTTCAAGGAAGCTGTTTTATGCATGGACCATGTCCTCTTATGTCACTGTGACACTTCTGATGTGCTCTCAGTTTTGTAGAAGCCCCAAGCACTCTTGCCATTTTGCAAGAAGTGGCTTGCATTTGTTTTGTGTACGTCTTATTCTTTTATTGTCCCATGATGTGTAGAGTGAAAATATCTTATAGTTTTCCTTCAAAATTTCTTGCATCATTTTGCCCTGGATCTCAGGTGTGCTTCCAATAGGACCATGAAGATGGGCAGTTTATGTAGAGGTGATGCCAATTTAGAATCATTTGAACCCTAAATTATGTATCCATGTAGTAAGTTGTTGTCTTGTGTGAAGATTCTTGCCAGAACTGGATATTTTAAGGCTAACTTGTCAGTATTCTGCTTTTGTTTGGCAGTTCAAAAACTGCCCAGAGAGCCTCCTGGATTCAGGAAAAGTTTAATTCTGCAGATTCAGAGAGCTTACTTCTGGCCCTTCCAGCCTTGCCAGCAATCTAAGACCAGACGCTTTTTGTCATGAGAAACGTCATTCCTGAAACTAGTACCAAAAAAGCCCTATCTTAAGACATCATAGATCCAGATCCGGACTACCTTTGAGCTGGGACAAACAGGGCAGGGTTCAACTTTGTTGTTTGAGATCCAGTGATGATGAAGAATGTCTAGCTGTGGAAGTTACTTTTAAGAATTCTGTATAGATAAAATTGAATATACTGTTGAAATCAACATTTTATCTGGAATATACACAAGCAAAATAAAATGATACATTGAAACCATTCTCCCCAATAATTTAGAAGTTTCAAATTATTTGTGGTTAGAGCTATTCTCAAAATTGTTTCCATTCTTTCATTTCACTCAAAAGGGGGCTGGCCTAGTGTGTCAAAGGGCTCCAAGCTCTTATATTAAGAACAGTGTAGAATTTCTGGAGAACCATTTTCTGTCCTGCTTTATATCTACCTTTTGTGAGGATGATGTAATCAAACTGACATTTGAGGTTTTTTTTTAATGATCAGTGACAAATATTTGAATTTAAAGACTAGATTAATTAAGCATGAAAGTAAATGGAAGCCTGGGTACTCTATAGAAGAGAAATATTGGCTTCATTTCATCTGAGCTATAAAAGATAGATGCCAGCTTTAGAACATGGGATGAGAGCATTACAAGACTAAAGGGGAAAAGATAGGGAGGTTGATCACAGAGAGAGATAGAAGATGCAAAGAAGATTTCAGAAGGATTTTAGACAAGTCTTGCTCACCATTATTCATGCACAGAAACTTCACATCCATTGATTTCTTTGGTGATTTGATAAATTTCTCCTACAAAGAGATAAAGCTTGATATTGAGCATATTTATTTTATAGGTTTCAAGAAGGTTCACTAACATAAAGTTCTTCCCAGTCTGCCTTTAATACAGAAATTTACACATTCAATTAGGTTACTTAAAGATCCATCTGAAGTTAATAAGAATCATCTCTAAGAGAGATGGTACTTAGTTACCTGATCTTGCCCTGATCTTGAAAGTGGGTTGATATAACATGAGATATTATACAGGTATCTGGCAACGTGCCTTCCCATATTGGTGTTTAAACTAATCCTGGCATGAAGAAATGTGGGAAGGCTATGTGTGGAAGGTCAGTTTGGAGAAGGTGGCTTGAGGGAGCCTGGGGGCTAAGGAACCACATTCAGATGCTGAGTGCATGGGGAGGAAACTGACTGGGGAGAAGGATCCCAACGCTGGAAGCAGGAGGGGTCCAAGGGTAAACTCATTCATTGAAATTATTCTCAGAGCTCTCTGCTCCTGTGCACTCTCACATGATTCACACTGCCTTAGTTGTGCCTAGACATGAGGTTGTTCAATAACTGAAGACATTTAATGGCAGTTCTCCTGACTGGAGTTCTGGGCAAGTGGGGGATAAGTAGCTCCAAAACTCCACTATCTCTCTCTGACATCCTCATTTCATTCCTGGTCACACTCTCTGTAATGTTAGGGATGCTGAAGCTGAGCAGATTTATGTCTAGGCTGTGGCATTTCCATGTCCTCATTGTTACACAGAGAGGGAGGCAAGAACTTTGAGTTTTCCAAGGCTGCTGGGACAAATGCACCATTTGGGGGAACAGAAATCTCAGCTGAATGCTGGGGAGGAGAATGTCTTCCAAGGTGCAGGAAGCTTTCATCTCCAGCTGAGAGAAAAGGGTAGAGGGGGAGCCTTAGACTTAGGAAGAAATGGAATGGATCTTGAAGTGGCAGGGGTGTGGGTGATGGAGAGAATGGGCAGCAAAATTAAAACCGATAGAGCACTTACCAGGAAGAAAAATAGGCATTGAATCAGGGAATTTGGGATGATATCGTATTCCTGGCTTTTGCTGGATGAGGTGGCCCTTGAAGGTTCTGCGTTTCCCATATCATGGGTGGACACATCATAGGTAAAATCTCCCCATAAGAGAACTGTTGTCACAGGTGACTGACTCTCAGCACAGCAGAAAACCTTGTCTCTTGCTGTTCATAAGTGCAGAACATTAGCATAGTTCAGGTTCTAGAAGCACTAGAATCACCACCAAGTCATGATTATTCTCTTCAGTACCTTAACCTAGAGTGCTATTCTGCAATGCAGGTCACTACATGAATAGAGAAGAGCAATGTCTCTAAAGAAGATCACTTTTGGAACAGCTGGCATTTTTCATTTCACTGGATCTTCCTTAAGTGCTCTCAGGTCCAGTAACCTGGCATCTCTTCATTTATTTCCTGTGAGTCTGAACACAGTGCTGAGAGCATCACCTGCAGGAAGAACTCTCTACTGGGAACCACTCAGACCCTCCCTGTGCTTGGGCTGCAGGGGCTGGGTCCAGTCCTCAGGGGAGGCTGCGCCAATGCCCTGTATTCCCTGAAGCCTCGGGGTGAAGTTAAGCTCTGGACTCACTAACTACACAGTTTCTAGCTAACTAGAAAGTTAAATGTAGTAGGAGGCAGATGGGGATTCTCTGCTGAGCAGTATTTAAAGTTTCTGAATTAAGGCAATTATTTATGCCTTGAAAAGAGATATTACTAGGCCTGAGGGGACTGAAAAAAGGATTTCAAAGAATGTAGTCCACTGGAAAACAGTTATTTTCCTCATGGCACAATGGCGCCGAGAATGGACTTTAGTAATTTTCAAGCGAGTTGGCTTTGGGAAACTACCAAGTCACAACTCATTTTCTTGTGTGCATACAGGATTTTCTCATATCAAAAATATGATGGACTTATTTATTAAATGAGAGGAGATAACCCCAGCTTGGGAAATTCATTGGGCCTTCAATTGTAATGCATTTTCAAAGAGTTTGTTAAAGAGTTAATAATTTGAACATACAATGAATTATTAATAATTCAGACAATGGGTTTTAAAATGTCAAAACTCAAAATATTTTATTTCTTATTTGAAGGACAGAAGAGTCATCAACATATTATTGGGATTGGCCTATAAGTAACAATACAGAGTACATTTCTCCATTAATTTAATTGAAGACATGCCAAAGTTAATAGAACATTAGTTTATTCAACATTTCTTCAGAATGCCATGTATTGACATGTGACAGGGCTTCAAAGAGTAAGACATGTTTCTTCTTGTCTACCTAAGCCCTCCTAGGGGTATATAGGCATTATCTTTAAATGTCATTGTTTGAGAAAAGTTAAACCCAGTTGTTACTGTTTACTTAATATCTGATTGCATGTTAGCAAACATTTCTCAGTTCTAGGAAGTAAACTTTATTCCTTGTAACAAAGGCCAATTTGGTATGACTTTGCTTTGCTTGGTAAATGTTGCTCATTGACTGGCATTGCCTCTGTAAATATGAGATAAATAAGGGAAAAGCCTTTACCATGCCTAGCACTTCCGGATTTAACACTATTTGAGGAGCAGTAGAAACCATCAGTTGCTGGGGAAAGGACCAATCAAGAATTAGAGGTTTCAGGTGGCTTTGTTGGGAGGCAGGGAAAAGTTTTCTTACTCTCATTTTCTCAGTTAAAACCGAGCAGCTCTGCTTTAATCACTTTTATTTGCTTATGTTTTTATGTACATTTTTTAAAACAATGTATTCAGGGCTAAAATATATTTTAGCCATCTCATCTGGTTTAACTCTTTGTTTACTAAATGAGAAAATAAAAGTGACTTGTATAAGATGAAACAGGTGGTGGCAGAGCATGATTAAGCAATAGATATTTTTAACATTCAGTATTTAATTTATGTCACCAGTCACCAAAAAACGCTACGAGAATTTCACATTTATTAGAATGAAAAATGTGTGGGGATGACATAATGGAGAATAGATTTTATGAAGTGCTTTTTCTTGGTGGGTGTGATGGTTTGAAGCTATTATGTACCCAAGAAAATCATGTTCTTAAAGCAAATCTATTCCTTTGCATGTGGACAAACTGTAAGCAGGATGTTTTGGTGAGTACAATTTTAACTTATGATATGACCCACCTCATTCAGGTTGGATGTTATCCTCTTACTAGGGTCCTTTATAAGAGGATAAAAGATAGAGAGAAGACACTGAAAAAGCCCCAGTGAAGCTGAGAGTGAGAAGCCAGAAGCTGAAGGCAGTGAAACCTGGGAGAGAAGGACTACCAGATGCCATGTGGCAGAGGTTTTCATAAATGTAAGTTAAAGACCTATATAAAGTGGAAGAAATAAGAATAGTTCTAAAGTTGTGGGAGAAAATAAATGAATACAATCTTCAACAAAGTAGTCAATAAAACAGCAAAAATCATAAGGGTGAAAAGGTAAGATATATGAATGACCAATTCAGGAGATCCAACATCTAAATATGAGTTTTAGAAAGAGTGGTGGTGTTGGAGGTGGAAGAGAGAACAAAAGTAAACATAGACTATGTTCTATAGATATAAAATAAGATATAATTTCATATATTTTGTTTTTCATTGTCAATAATAACCAAGAAGTGGGTGCTTCTTGGGTCCCTTCAAGTTATTATGATGGAATTCTACCTTAAATTCAAGCCCTTGGCCACACAAACTCATTTCCTAATGTTCTGTGTCCTTGTTCACTAACTAAAATATTAAAGATATTTCTCCAATGTTCTTTTCACAGCTGCTTTCACCTCCTTGTTCTTCAGGCTGTAGATGAGGGGATTCACCATGGGTGTGACCACACTGTACTGCAAGGAGAAAAGCAAATCCAGGGAGGAACCAGAGGTGGGCATGAGATAGCGAATCATTCCTGAGCCAAAGTACAGGATCACTGCAATGAGGTGAGAGGAGCATGTGTTGAAGCCCTTGCTTCTGCCTGTTGTAGAACTGATGGTCAAGATTGAGGAGATAATGCATGCATAGGAGAAAAAGATGGACGGGGATGTTCCAAGCCCCTGCAGTAAGGTGGAGAAGATCAAGATGTCGAAATTGATGGAGATATCAGAGCAAGACAGAGGGAGGAGAGAGGGCAGCTCGCAGCTATAGTGGTGTATGATTTGGTCCTCACAGAAGTCCAGATTAACAGCCAGGAGCACAATGACAACTGAATTGAGACCGGTCAGTCCCCAGGAGACCAACACCAGCCTCACACAGAGCTCGTGGCTCATCACCTGTGCATAGAGCAGTGGGTGGCAGATGGCAGCATAGCGGTCATAGGCCATCACTGAGAGCAAACAGGCTTCAGTCCCTGCAGTGATGGACACAAAGAAGACCTGAGCCAGGCAGCCCTGTACTGAGATGGTTTTCTTTTCAGACAGGAGGTCCACCAGCAGCTTGGGCACTGTGACAGAGGAGAAGCAGAGGTCCAGGAATGCCAGGTTACTCAAGAAGAAGTACATGGGGGTGTGGAGGTGGGAATCAGCTCTGATCACCAGCAGCAGCGTCAGGTTCCCCATCAGGGTCAGAAGATAAATCACCAGGAAGAGCACGAAGAGCAGGGCCTCGATGTGGGGGTCGGCAGACATTCCCATGAGAATAAACTTGGTGACTGTGCTGTGGTTCCTCAAGGCCATTTAGAGACATTTCCTTGGAATAAAGTAGGAAGATGGGGTGAGATCTCCACTGATTGTTCCCTCTCCTTCTGGATAGTACCCCTTCTTATACACTGTTTTCCTTGTTTCCTGGAGTCTGCTCAAACATGTAAAGCAGTCTTCACTGTGATTTCCTAAATCTTTCCTTCTTTCCTCAATTTCAAAATGATTTTTTTTTTCTCTCAAAATAATTTAATGCTTCCTCTTCTAGGCTGACTTATCCACCACCAACTATAGAAACAAAGTCTGGAACTCATATTTTTCCATGATTATATTTTCTTTTCTTTTAAGTTCCGGAGAAAAAAGTGAAAATATTCCAGCCTGGATTATGTTTATCTTTATATCAACACACTCATCAAGTATAATTTTCAATATTTTTTAATCTGAAGAAGGGGCATGCAAGGCAAATGTTTCTGTGGACTTAAGAGTCAAGATTTTGCTCTGCTTCTCCTTTCCTAAAGGGCAGATTTAATTTTAATGAGACTTAATTGTATTCATAGCACCTTCCCAACCACTATTTCAGTTGATTCTCATGGCAAATCTGAGAGAATTTCCAGACAATTCTGATTCTTAAGCTTAGGCAGTCTTATCCCCATTCTATCCATGAGAAATCTGACATTTGGGGTGATTTTGTAATATGCTCATAATAAGTAGAAGAACCAGGAAAAGAAATTCCATTTGTTTCCTGATTATTGGCCCACTGCACAGGCTTGGCCAAAGGAATGAAGACCACATTACTACCCTGATTAGTTCTTCAGAATTCTTCCTCATCTGCTCTTAACCTACCTTTCAGCCATTTGGGCTGATTCTGATGCCCAACAGGTCTGTTTCTGTGTCTTTGCTCATATTGTTTTCCTTTTCAAATATTCATCTCCTTTGATGAACAGTTCCAAATTCTTGTGGCCCATCATGCAAATCAGCTTCATGGAAATCCTGCTCTTTCCTTGCAGCCTGTTCTAACTGTTCCCTCCTCTCAGCCTAGAGCTCTGTGTTCAACTCAAGTGGTTCCTTGCTCTCAGGTGCCTATGTCATAGCCTGAATTTTACTTTTATTCACTTAAGATTAAGCAGGTATCTCAGTTTCCCTCTCTGAACTGTGAGCTCCTTAAGCTCATGGACCACATCTTAAAAGTAACCAGCACAAATGAGCATTTCTCTGGCTCTGTGCATACTCATTCTATGTTAACATCAGACTATACCTCTCCGATTATTGTGAGACATGATTCTTGTTTGCCTCATACAAGACCACTTCAGTACTCCAAGTCTAATATTCTGCTTTCATTCCATTGCCCCAAATAGCACTAATGTCAGGCAGCAGTGTTGCAGATAGTACTGTTCAAAAAAAAAAATTGTCATGATTCCTAGCTATGATGCCCAAGAGTGCAAGTGCTGCATTTCAAGGATGCCATTCTCTGCATGAGCCATGTCTTCATATGTCACTGTGACACCTCTCATGTGCTCTCATTTTTGTAGAAGCCCCAAGCACTCTTGCCATTTTGCAAGAAGCTGCTTGCATTTGTGTTGTGTATGTCTTATTTTTTTATTGTCCCATGAAGGGTAAAGTGAAAATATCTTATAGTTTTCCCTAAACTTTTCTTGCATGATCTATCCCTTGTCTCAGGTTTGTGACCCAGAGGACCATGATGATGGACAGTTTATGTAGAGGTGATGCCAAGTTAGAATCATTTGAAGCATAAATTATGCAGCCATGTAGTAAGTCATTGTCCTGTCTGGAGACTCTTGCTGGGACTGAATATTTAAGGCTAACTTACCAGTATTCTGCTTTTGTTTGGCCGTTCACAGACTGCCCAGACAGCCTTCTGGATTCACGAAAACTTTAATCCTGCAGATTCAGAGAGCTTACTTCTGGCCCTTCCCGCCTTGCCAGCAATCTGAGACCAGATACTATCTTGTCATGAGAAGTGTCACTCCAGGTCCCAGTAGCAAAAAAGCCCAATGTTAAGCCATCATAAATCCAGGTCCGGGCTACATTTGAGCCAGGAGAAACAGGGCAGTATTCAACTTTGTTGGCTGAAATCCAGTGATGATGAAGAATGTCCAACTGTGGAAGTTACTTTTAACGATTCTGTATAGATAAAATTGAATATACTGTTGAAATCAACATTTTATCTGGAATATACACAACAAAATAAAATGGTACATTGAAGCAATTCTCCCCAATAATTTAGATGTTTCAAAGTATTTGTGGATAGGGCTATTCTCAAAATTGTTTCCATTCTTCTGTTTCACTCATAGGGAGCTGGCCTAGTGTCTCAAAGGGTTCCAAGCTCTTTTATTAGGAACAGTGTAGAATTTCTGGAGAACCATTTTCTGTCCTGCTTTATGTCTACCTTTTGTGAGGGTGATGTAATCAAACTGACATTTGAGGTTTCTTTAAAGTCCAGAAACAAATCTTTGAATTTAAATCCTAGATTAATTAAGCATGAGAATAAATGGAAGCTTGGGTGCTCTAAAAAAGGGAAATAATGGCTTTATTTCATCTGAGATATAAAAGATAAATGTCAGCTTTAGAATATGGGATGAGAGCCTTAAAAGACTACAGGGAAAAAGATAGGGAGGTTGATCATGGAGAGAGGTAGAAAATACAAAGAAGTTTTCAGAAGATTTTAGACAAGTCCTATCTCACCATTATTCTATCACAGACACTTCATATCCATGGTTACCCTGGCAATGTGATGAATTTCTTGTCTAAAGAGATAAAGGTCAACATTGAGCACATTTATTTTACAGGTTTCAAGAAATTTCACTAAAATAAGCATTTTCTAGTCAACCTTTAATACAGAAATTTACACATTCATTTCATTGACTAAAAGATTCATTCAAAGTTTACAGGAAACTGCTCTCAGAGAGATGATACTTAGTTACCTGATCTTTCCCAAAGGGTCAGCTATTTGAAAGTGGGTTGACATCACATGAGATATCATTTAGGTAACCTGCAAAGTGCCTTCCAATATTGGTATTTTTTTTAAAATTTCCGTTTTACTGAGATATATTCACATACCATATCATCATTCGCAGTGTACAATCAATTGTTCAAAATATATCATATAGTTGTGCTTCATAACCACAATCAATTTTTGATCATTTTCATTAATCCCCAAAAAGTAAAAGGAAAAAAGAACACCTAAAACATCCCATCCCACCCCCCCATCCTACGCTATTTTTCAATTAATTTTTGTCCCCATTTTCCTACTCATCTGTCCATATAATGGATAAAGGGAGTGTGAGCTGCAAGGTTTTCAAAATCACACAGTCACACTGTGTATGATACATAATTATACAATTGTCTTCAAGAATCAAGGCTACTGGGTTGCAGTTCAAATGTTTCAGGTATTTCCTTCTAGCTTTTCAAATACACTAAAAACCACAAAGGGATATCTATACAATGCATAAGATAACCTCCAGAATGACCTCTCGACTCCATTTGAAATCTATCTGCCACTGAAACTTTATACTGTTTCATTTTGTTCCCTCCTTCCATATTGGTGTTTGAATTACTTTTGGCATGAAGAAATGAGAGATGGGTCTTTGTGGAAGGTCAGCTTGGACAAGGTGGCTTGAGGGAGACTGAGGGCTGAGGTGCCACATTCAGATGCTCAGTGCATGGGGAGGGAACTTCCTGGGGAGAAAGATCCCAATGCTGGAAGCAGGAGGGGTCCAAGGGTAAACTCATTCCTTGAAATTATTTTCAGAGCTCTGTGCTCCTGTGCACTCTCACACGATTCACACTGCCTTAGTCATGCCTAGATATGAGGTCGTTCAATAATTGAAGACACTTAACGGCAGTTCTCCTGACTGGTGTTCTGGGAAGGCAGGGGGAATAATTAGCTCCAAAACTCCAGTATCTCTATCTGACATCCTTGCTTCATTCCTGGTTGCACTTTTTGTAATGTTTAGGGATGCTGAGGCAGAAGCAGATTTATGCCAGTCTGTGAGATACTCATGTCCTCATTGTTACACAGGGAGGAAAGCCTGAACTTTGAGATGCTTTCCAAGGCTGCTGGGACAAATGCACCATTTGGGGGAACAGGAATCTTAGGGCCGAATGTTGGGGAGGAGAATGTCTGCCAAGGTGCAACAAGTTTTCATCTACAGCTGAGAGGAGAGGGTGGAGGGGGAGACTCAGACTTAGGAAGAAATGGAATGGATCTTTAAGTGGCAGGGGTATGAGTGAGGGAAACAATGGGCAGCAAAATTAAAAGAGATAGAGCACTTACCAGGAAGAAAAATAGGAGAGAAATCAGAGAATTAGAGAAGATATTACCTGTTCCTGGCTTTTCCTGGAGGAGGTGACCCTTGAGTGTTCTGGGTTTCCCATAATAGGTGGACACATCATAGATAAAATCTCCGTATAAGAGAACTGGTGTCACAGGTGACTGACTCTCAACATAGCAGACAGCCTTTTCTCTTGTTGTTTGTAAGTGCAGAGCATTAGCACAGTTCAGGTTCTAGAACCACTAGAATCACCACCGAGTCATGATTATTCTCTTCAGTACCTTAACTAAAGTGATATTATGCAAGGCTGGACACTACATAATAGAGAAGAGCAGTGTCTCTAAAGAAGATCACTTTTGGAACAACTGACATGCATTTCATTGAATCTTCCTTATGTGCTCTCAGGTCCAGTAACCTGGCCTGTCTTTATTTATTTCCTGTGAGTCTGAACATGGTGCTGAGAGCATCACCTGCAGGAAGAACTCTCTACTGGGACCACTCAGAACCTCCCTGTACTTGGGCTGCAGGGGCTGGGTCCAGTCCTCAGGGGAAGCTGGACCAATGCCCTGTATTCCCTGAAGCCTTGGGGTGAAGTCAAGCTCTGGACTTGCTAACTACACAGTTTATAGTTAACTAGAAAGTTCAACTTAGTAGAAGGCACATGGGGATTCTCTGCAGGGCAGTATTTGAAGCTCCCAAACTAAGGCAATTATTATTTGTATAGAAAAGAAATATTATTAAGATTGTGGGGAATGAAAAGAGAATTTTAGAGAATATATTCCTCTGGACAATGGACATTTCCCTCATGGCTTGATGGGGCTGAGCATGGCCTTTAGGAATTCTCAATGGAGCTGTGCTGTGGTGCACTACCAAGTCACTGGTCATTTTCTTGTTTGCATACAAGTTTTTCTCATATTCACAATAGGATTATCCATCATATTTATTAAATGAAAGACAATAACCTCAGCCTGGGAAATTCACTGGGCCTTGGCTTTCTAGAATTTCTATGTTGCAAGCATATAATGAATTTTCAAAGTTTGTTAAAGAGTTAATAATTTGAACATAAACAATGAATTACTTAAAAATTCAAACAATGGGTTTTAAAAGGTCAGAAGCCAAAGTATTTTATTTCTTACTTGAAGCAAAAAGAGTCGTCAACATATTATTGGAATTGACATATAAATAACAGTACATTTCTCCATTAATTCAATTGAAGCCATGCCCAAGTCAACAGAATGCTAGTTCATTTAACATTTCCACAGAATGCCAAGTATAGACATAGCACTGGGCTTCAAAGATAATAAGACATGTTCCTTCTCATTTACCTAAGCCCTTCTAGGGGTATACAGGCATTATATTTTAAAATCATCCTTTGAGAAATGTTAAACCCAGTTGTTACTGATTACTTAATATCTGATTGCATGTTTGCAAAGATTTTTCAGTTCTCAGAAGTAAACCTTATCCCTTGTAACATAGGCCAATTTGGTATGACTTTGCTTGGTAAATGTTGCTCATTGAGTGGCATTGCCTCTGTAAATATGAGGTATAAATAAGGGAAAGGACTTTACCACGCCTGGCACTTTAGGATGCAACACTATTTGAGAAGCAATAGAAACCTCTAGCTGTAGTTGTGGAGGAAGGGAACCCATTGGGCATTAGGGTTTCAATAGATTTATTGGGAGGCTGGTACAAAGTATTCTCTTACTCTCCATCTCTCAGTTAATCCTGAGCAGCTCTGCTTTGATCACTTTTATTTGCTTACATTTTTATATAAGTTTTTTTAAAAAGCAATGTATTCAGGACTAAAATACATTTACACCATCTCATCTGGTTTAATCCTTTGTTTATTAAATGAGAAAATGAAAGTGACTTTTACAAGATGAAATAGTTGGTGGCAGAGCATGATTCTCATGCAATAGATATTTTTGATATTCACTATTTAATTTATGCCACCAGCCAGAAGAAAGATAAAGAGAGTTTCATATTTATTAGTGTGAAAAGTGTGTGGGGATGACATAATGGAGAATAGACTTTATGGAGTGCTTTGTTCATGGTGGGTGTGATGGTTTGAAGTTCTTATGGACCCCAGAAAATCATGTTCTAAGGCTAATCTTACCTTTGTGGACCCACTGCAAGTAGGATGTTTTGGTGAGTAGGATCTTAATTTAAATATGACCCACCTCATTCAGGGTGTGTGTTATTCTCTTACTAGTCCTTAAAAAGACTATGAAAGCACAGAGAGACCATGAAAAAGCCCTAGAGTGTTAGAGAAAAAAGCCAGAAGTTGAAGGGAATGAAACCTGGAGAGTAGAACCAGTGGACGCCATATGGCAGAGGGAATTCATAAAGAAAGGCTAAGGACCTATAGAAAGTGGAAGAAATAAGAATGGTTTAAAATTGTTGGAGAAAATAAATTGAACACAATCTTCAACAAAGTAGTCAATTAAACAGAAAAAATCATAAGATTGAAAAGGTAAGATATGTAAATGACCAATTCAGGAGATCCAACATCTAAGCATGACTTCTTGAAAGGAGGTGGTGGTGGAGGAAGAGAGAACAAAAGTAAATATAGATGATGTTCTATAGATATAAAACAAGATAGAATTTCATATGTTTTATTTTTCATTGTCAATAATAACCAAGGAATGGGTGGTTCTTGGGTCCCTTCAAGTTCCTATAATGGAATTCTACCTTAAATTCAAGCCCTCGGCCACACAAACTCATTTCCTAACGTTCTGTGTCCTTGTTCACTAACTAAAATATTAAAGATATTTCTCCAATGTCTTTTTCACAGCTGCTTTCACTTCCTTGTTCTTTAGGCTGTAGATTAGGGGATTCACCATGGGTGTGACCACACCATACTGCAAGGAGAAAAGCAAATCCAGGGAGGAATCAGAGGTGGGATTGAGATAGCGAATCATACCTGAGCCAAAGTACAGTATCACTGAAATGAGGTGGGAGGAGCAGGTTTTGAAGGCCTTGCTTCTGCCTGTTGTAGAACTGATGGTCAAGATAGTGGAGATAATGCGGGCATAAGAGAAGAAGATGGGGAGGGATGTTCCAAGCCCATGCAGTAAGGTGGACCAGATCAGGATATAGGTATCAATGGAGATATCAGAGCACGACAGAGGGAAGAGAGAGGGCAGCTCACAGCTGTAGTGGTGTATGATTTGGTCCTCACAGAAGTCCAGACTAACAGCCAGGAGCACAATGACAACTGAATTGAGACCGGTCAGTCCCCAGGAGACCAACACCAGCCTCACACAGAGCTGGTGGCTCATCACCTGTGCATAGAGCAGCGGGTGGCAGATGGCAGCATAGCGGTCATAGGCCATCACTGAGAGCAGACAGGCTTCAGTCCCTGGAGTAATGAACACAAAGAAGACCTGGGTCAGGCAGCCATCTACCGAGATGGTTTTCTTTTCAGACAGGAGGTCCACCAGCAGCTTGGGCACCGTGACAGAGGAGAAGCAGAGGTCCAGGAATGATAGATTACTCAAGAAGAAGTACATGGGTGTGTGGAGGTGGGAATCAGCTCTGATCACCAGCAGCAGCATCAGGTTCCCCATCAGGGTCAGGAGGTAAATCACCAGGAAGAGCACGAAGAGCAGGGCCTCGATGTGGGGGTCGGCAGACAGCCCCATGAGAATAAACTCGGTGACTGTGCTGTGGTTCCTCAAGGCCATTTACAGATATTTCCTTGGAATAAAGTAGGAAGATGGGGTGAGATCTCCACTGATTTTTCCTTTCTCCTTCAGGATATCACCTCTTATTCGTATATACCCTTTTTGTTGTTCCCTGAACTTTGTACTCAAACAATTAAAGCAGCCTTTACTGTAATTTCCTAAACCTATTCTTCTCCAAACAATTTCCAAATTATTTTTTTTTCTCTGAAAATAATTTAATGCCTCCTCTTCTAGGCTGACTTATCTGTCATGAACAATAGAAACAAAGTCTAGAACTCATAATTTGTCCTGGTCCATAATTATGTTTTCATTTCTTTTAAGGTCTGAAGAAAATGTGAAAATATTCCAGCTTGGATTATATTTATCTTTATAGCATGCAGTCAACAAGTATAATTTTCAGTATTATTTAATTTGAAGAAAGGGCATGCAAGGCAAATGTTTCTGTGGATGTAGGAGGCAAGATTTTGCTCTGCTTCTCCTTTCTTAAATGGTGGATTTAATTTTAATAGGACTTTATTGTATTCAGAGAACTATCCCAACCACTATCTCAATTGATTCTCATGACAATTCTCTATTTTATCCATGAGAAATCTGATATTCAGAGTGATTTTGTAATATGCTGATAACAGGTAGAAAATCAGGAAATCAAATCCATGTGTTTGCTAATTATTGGCCCAGGGCAGAGGCTTGGTCCACAGGGTTGAAGGCCACGTTTCCTACCCTGGTTAGTTCTCCAGACTTCTTCCTCATCTGCCCTTAACCTACTTTTCAGCCACTTGGGTTGCTTTTCATGCAGACAGGTCTATTTGTTTCTGTGTCTTTGCTCACGTTGTTTTCCTTTCAAATATTTACACCTTTGATGCACAGATCCAAACTTTGTGGCTGTTCATGCAAATTCAGCTTCATGGAAATCCTGCTCTTTCCTTGCAGCCTCTTCTAACTGCTCCCTCCTCTCAACTCATAGCTCTCTGTTCAACTCAAGTGGCTCCTTGCTCTCAGGTACCTTATGTCGTAGCCTGAATTTACTATTTCATTCATTAAGGTTAAGCAGGTATCTCAGTTTCCCTTTCTGGACTGTGAGCTCCTTCAGCTCATGGACCACATCTTAAAAATAACCAGCACAAATCAGCATTTCTCTGGCTCTGTGCATACTCATTCTACGTTAGCATCAGACTATACCTCTGATTATTCTGAGACATGATTCATGTTTGCCTCATACAAGATCACTTCAGTATTCCAAGCCTAATAGTCTCCTTTCATTCCATTGCCCCAAATAGCACTAATTTCAGTCGGCAGTGTTGTTGATAGTACTGCTAAAAAAAAGTTGTCATGATTCCTACCTTTGATGCTCATGACCGCAAGTGCTGAATTTCAAGAAAGCTGTTCCCTGCATGGACCATGTCCTCTTATGTCACTATAACACCTCTGATGTGCTCTCAGTTTTGTAGAAGCCGCAAGCTCTCTTGCCATTTTGCAAGAAGCTGCTTGCATTTGTGTTGTGTATGTCTTATTTTTTTATTGTCCATGAAGGGTAGAGTGAAAATATAGTTTTCCCTGTGCTTTTTTTTTTGCATGATTTTGCCTTGGGTTTCAGGTATGCTTCCAGTAGGACCATGATGATGGGCAGTTTATGTAGAGGTGATGGCAATTTAGAATCATTTAAACCATAAATTATGTAGCCATGTATTAAGTTGTCCTGTGTGAAGATTCCTGCCAGGACTGGAAATTTTTGGGCTAACTTACCAGTATTCTGCTTTTATTTAGCAGTTCACACAGTGCCCGAGCAGCCTTCTGGATTCACAAAAACTTTAATCCTGAATATTCAGAGAGCTTACTTCTGGCTCTTCCTGCCTTGCCCACAATCTAAGACCAGATGCTATCTCATCATAAGAAATGTCATTCCTGGACCTAGTAGATTCAGGTCTGGGCTACCTTTGAGCTGGGGCAAGCAGGGCAGGGTTCACCTTTGTTGCCTGAGATCCTGTGATGATGAAGAATGTCCAGCTGTGGAAGTTACTTTTAAGGATTCTGTGTGAATGAAACTGAATATACTGTTTAAATCAACATTTTATCTGGAATGTACACAAGCAAAATAAACTGATAAATTGAAGCCATTATCCCCAATAATTCAGACATTTCAAAGTATTTGTGGATAGAGATATTCTGAAAATTGTTCCTGTTCTTCCATTTGACTCATGAGGGGACTGGCCTAGTGTCCCAAAGAGCTCCAAGCTCTCATGCTAAGAACATAGTAGAATTTCTGGAAAACCATTTTCTGTCCTGCTTTATATCTACCTTTTGTCAGGATGATGTAATCAAACTGACACTTGAGGTTTCTTTAATGACCACAGACAAATCTTTGAAATTAAGGCCTAGATTAATTAATCATGAAAATGAATGGAAGCTTTGGTACTCTATAGAATGGAAATATTGACTTAATTTCATCTGAAATATAAAAGACAGATGCCTGCTCCAGAACATGGGATGAGAGCATTGAAAACCTAAAGGGAAAAAGATAGGGAGTTTGATCATGGAGAGAGGTAGAAGATGCAAAGAAGATTTCAGAATGATTTTGGACAAGTCCTGTCTTACCATTATCTTAGCCCAGACACTTCATATCCATGGCTACCATGGTTATTTGGTGAATTTCTCCTATAAAGAGATATAGCTCAAAACTGAGTACATTTATTTTACAGGTTTCAAGAAGTTTCACTAAAATAAGCATCTTCCTAGTCAATCTTTAATACAGAAATTTACACATTAATTAAAAATCTATTAAAAGTTAACAAGAAACTATTATGAGAGAGATGGTACCTGATCTTGCCCAAAGGGTCAATAGTTGAAAGAGGGTTGACAACACATGAGATACTATTTAGGTACCCAGCAAAGTGCCTTCTGATATTGGTTTTTATTTTAAAATAAAGTTTTATTGAGATATATTCACATACCACACCATCATCCACAGTGTACAATCAATTGTTCAAAATACTGTCATATACTTGTGCTTCATCACCACAATTTTTGCTCACTTCCATTAATCCAAAAAAAAAGTAAAAAAGAACACCTAAAACATCCCATGCTCCCCATCCCACTCTATTTATCAATTAATTTTTGTTCCCATTTTGCTGCTTATCTGTCCGTATACTCGATAAAGGGAGTGTGAACTGCAAGGTTTTCACAATCACACAGTCACACCATGTAAGATACCTAGTTAAACAACTGTCTTCAAGAATCAAGGCTACTGGGTTGCAGTTTTACAGTTACAGGTATTTCCTTCTAGTGTATTTCAATAAACTAAAAACTACAGAGGGATATCTATATAGTGCAGAAGAATGACCTCCAGAATGACCTCTCAACTCCATTTGAAGCCTCTCAGCCATTGAAAATTTATTTTGTTTCATTTCACTTTTCCCTTTCATATTGGTGTTTCAACTAATTCTGGCATGAAGAAATGAGGGAAGGGTGTGTGTGGAAGGTCAGCTTCAACAATGAAGCGTGAGGGAGCCTGGGGGCTGAGGCGCCACATTCAGATGTTGGGTACATGGGGAGGAAACTGACTGGGGAGAAGGATCCCAATGCTGTAAGCAGGAAGGGTCCAAGGGTAAGCTCATTCCTTGAAATTATTCTCAGAGCTCTGTGCTCCTGTGCACTCTCACAGGATTCACACTGCCTTAGTTGTGCCTAGATATCAGGTCATTCAATAACTGAAGACACGTATGGCAGTTCTCCTGACTGGAGTTCTGGATAAGCAGAGGAATGAGGAGTTCTAAAACTCTAGTATCTCTCTCTGACATCCTCATTTCATTCCTGGTTGCTCCTGATGCAGGAGCAGATTTACGCCAGCCTGTGAGTTACCTGTGTCCTCAGGGAGGGAAGGGAGAACTTTGAGATGCTTTTCAAGGCTGCTGGGACAAATGCACCATTTGGGGGAGCAGGAATCTCAGGGCTCAATGCTGTGGAGGAGAATGTCTGCCAAGGTGCAGGAAGTTTTCATCTCCAGCTGAGAGAAGAGGGTGGAGGGGGGCCTCAGACTTAGGAAGAAGTGGAATGGATCTTGAAGTGGTAAGGGTATGTGTGAGGGAAACAATGGGCAGCAAAATTAAAACAGATAGAACATTTACCAGGAAGAAAAACAGGGGAGAAATCAGAGAATTAGAGAAGATATTACCTGTTCCTGGCTTTTTCTGGAGGGGGTGGCCCTTCAGTGTTCTGCGTTTCCCATATCCTGGGTGGACACATCATAGGTAAAATCTCCCCGTACAAGAACTGGGTTCACAGGTTACTGACTCTCAACATAGTAGACAGCCTTTTCTCTTGTTCATAGGTTCAGAACATTAGCAAAGATCAGGTTCTAGAACCACTAGAATCACCACCGAGTCATGATTATTTTCTTCAGTACCTTAACCTAGAGTGATATTCTGCAATGCAGGTCACTACATGAATTGAGAAGAGCCATATCTCTAAAGAAGATCACTTTTGGAACACCTGGCATGCATTCCATTGAGTCTTCCTTCTGTGTCCTCAGGTCCAGTAACCTGGCCTGTCTCCATTTATTTCCTGTGAGTCTGAACATGGTGCTGAGAGCATCACCTGCAGGAAGAACTCTCTACTGGGACCACTCCGACCCTCCCTGTGCTTGGGCTGCAGGGGCTGGGTCCAGTCCTCAGGGGATGCTGGTTCTGTGCCCTGTATTCCCCGAAGCCTCGGGGTGAAGTCAAGCTCTGGACTCAGTAACTACACAGTTTCTAGTTAACTAGAAAGTTAAACTTAGTAGAAGGCACATGGGGATTCTGTGCAGGGCAGTATTTGAAGTTACTGAATTAAGGCAATTGTTTAAAACCTAGAAAAGATTCATTATTAAGCTTGTGGGGAATGAAAAGAGGATTTTAAAGAATATATTCCTCTGGTCAACGGACGTTTCCCTCATGGCACAATGGGGCTGAGCATGGCCTTTAGGAATTCTCAGTGGAGCTGTGCTGTGGCACACTACCAAGTCACTGGTCATTTTCTTTTGTGCATACAAGTTTTTCTCAGATTCACAGTAGGATTTTCCTTCATATTTATTAAATGAGAGACAATAACCCCAGACTGGGAAATTCACTGTTCTCGTGTTTCTAGAGTTTCTATATTACAAGCATGTAATGAATTTTCAGTTACAAGTTAATAAATTGAACATACAGTGAATTAATAATTGAAGCAATGGGTTTAGAAGGTCAAAAGTAAAAGTATTTTATTTCTTATGTTTAGCACAAAAGAGTCATCAACATATTATTGGAATTGACATACAAATAACAGAGTACAATTCTCCATTAATTCAATTGAGGCCATGCCAAAGTCAACAGAATGTTAGTTTATTTAACATTTCCGCAGAATACCAAGTTTAGACATAAGAACGGTCTTCAAAGATAATAAGACATGTTCCTTCTCATCTACCTAAGCCCTCATAGGGGTATATAGGCATAATATATATATATTTTTTCAGCTTGTATTTTTTTTATTGAGATTGTTTACGAACCATACAATTATCCAAAGATCCAAAGTGTACAATCAATTGCCCACGGTACCACCATAGAGCTGTCCATCCATCAACACAATTAATTTTTTTTCAATTTTTAGATCATTTTCATTACTCCAGAAAAGAAATAAAGACAAAATAAGGAAACTCAAATGCTCCCATACTCCTAACCACACCCACCTCCATTATTGATTCATTGTTTTGGTTTGGTACCTTTGGTACTGTTGGAGAAAGAATGTTAAAATACTACTAACTGTAGTATATAGTTTGCAATAGGTATATTTTATTTTCCTATATGCCCCTCTATTATTAACTTCTAGTTATAATGTCATACATTTGCTCTAGTTCATGAGAGAGATTTTTAATGTTTGTATAGTTAATCATGGACATTGTCAACCACAAGAGTCACTGTTTTATACATTCCCATCTTTAACCTCCAACTTTCCTTCTGGTGACATACATGACTCTGAGCTTACCCTTTCCACTACATTCAGCACTGTTAGTCATTCTCACAATGTGCTACCATCACCTCTGTCTACTTCCAAACATTTAAGTTCACCCTAGTTGAACATTGTGCTCATAATAAGCAACTTCTTCCCATTCTTTAGCCCTGTTCTATATCCTGGTAACTATATTTCATGTCTATGAGTTTACATATTATATCTAGTTCATGTCAGTGAGACCCTGCAATATTTGTCCTTATGTGTCTGTCTTATTTCACTCAATATAGTGTCCTCAAGGTTTCTTCATCAACCCATTTTTTAAAGACAGTTTTGTTCACACACAATACATTCCCTCCAAAGTAAACAATTGATAGTTCCTGTATAGTCATGTATTTATGTATTCACCACCATCACCACTATCTACATAAGGACATCTTCACTTCTTCCACAAAGAAGGAGGAAGAGTCAAAGAAGGTAGAGAGATGAAAGAAAAAAGAAAGAAAGAAAGAAAAAAACACATGACAGCTAGGAAGTTGTAAAAGGAAAGACAGCATTAAAGTAAAGTAGAATAAAGAGTCAGACAACATCTCCAATGCCAAGAGTCCCATACCCGTTCCCTGTGTCCCCTCCATATGCATTTAGCTTTGGTATATTGCCTTTGTTACATTGAAGGAAGCATAATACAATATTTCTGTTAATTATAATCTCTAATTTTCACTGATTGTATTTTTCCCCCAATCCCACCCTATTTTTAACACCTTGCAATTTTGACATTCATTTGTTCTACCTCATGTAAAAACATATCTGTACCTTTTGTCACAATTGTTGAGCACCCTAGTTTTCACTGAGTTATAAAGTCCCAGTCTTCTTTCCTTGTGGTGTCCCACATGCTCCCAACCTTCCTCTTTCAACCATACTCACAGTCATCTTTGTTCAGTGTACTTACATTGCTGTGCTACTATCTCCCAAAATTGTGTTCCAAACCTCTCACTCCTGTCTTTTCCTTTCTGTCTGTAGTGCTCCCTTTAGTCTTTCCTGTAGAGCAGGCATCTTATTCACAAACTGTGTCATTGTCTGTCTGAGAATATTTTAAGCTCTCTCTCATATTTGAAGGACAGTTTTGCCAGATATGGGATTCTTGGTTGGTGGTTTTTCTCTTTCAGTACCTAAAATATATCACCCTACTTCCTTCTTACCTTCATGGTTTCTATTGAGAAATCTGCACATAGTCTTATCAAGTTTCCTTTGTATGTGATGGATCACTTTTCTCTTGCTGCATTCAGGATTCTTTTTTTAATCTTTGATGTTTGATAATCTGATTATTAAGTGTCTTGGCATAGGCCTATTCAGATCTGTTCTGTTTGGGGTATGCTGTGCTTCTTGGATCTATAATTTTATGTCTTTCATAAGAGATAGGAAATTTTCATTGATTTTCCTCTATTATTGCTTCTGCCCCTTTTCCCTTCTCTTCTCCTTCTGGGACACCAATGACATGTACACTCCTGCATTTTGTTTTGTCCTTAAGTTCCTGGAGATGTTGCTCATATTTTTCCATTCTTTCTCTATCTTTTCTTTTGTGTGTAGGCTTTCAGGTGTCTTGCTCTCCAGTTCCTGAATGTTTTTTTCTGCCTCTTGAGAGCTGCTGTTGTATGTCTCATCTCTTGTGTTGTGCCTTTCATTTCCATAGATTCTGCCAGTTGTTTTTTCGAACTTTTGATTTCTACCTTATGTACACCCAGTGTTTTCATTATATGCTTCATCTTTTTTGCCACATTTTCCCTAAGCTTTTTGAATTGATTTAGCATTTGTTGTTTCAATTCCTGTATCTCAGTTGAAGTGTAAGTTTGTTCCTTTGACTGGGCCATAACTTCATTTTTCTTAGTGTAGGGTGTAGTTTTCTGTTGTCTAGGCATCTGGTTTCCTTGGTTACCCCAATCAGGTTTTCCCAGACCAGAACAGGCTCGGGTCTCAGAAAAAGGCAATAGTGTCACATCTCCCTGAGGGTGAGTCTTAGAAGATTAATACACCCTGTGAGGCCTCAAGTCACTGTGTTTTTCCACCCAGCAGGTGGCACCTATAAGCCTGTAGCTCCAGACTGGTGTAAGGAGGTGTGGCCTGTGGCTGTTTTCCCCCAGGCTCTGGGATCTAGTTCTGAATGGAAGGCGGTTAGTAGAGCTTGGCACCACCTCTTTCCTCTTAGGGAAATTACACCCCCTGGGGAGATATCATTTGCTTTTGAGTAGTCTCTTTGCCTCTGCTACCTCCACCCTTGTATGTGTCAAAGTGCTGGGTACTGAAGATGGCTGAACCTTTCTCCATTGAGCAGAAAAAGGGACAGAAAGCCCCCCTTCAGGGCCTGTCAATGGCCACCCTCAGTTTCACCCATTGACCAGAGACAGCACCTAGTCCTCTGGGCTTCCCTTCACTCCCAGAGAGGTCCTCTGGCTCTCCAAGGTCAGTCGTCAACACAAAAGCCTCTGTCTGCTTTTTGGGGATTCATAGCTTGTATTGAAGAGTCAACATTTGTTAATTAAACCCTCAGTTGGTGCTGGGCTGTGCTATATTCACTTGTTCAGAGAGTGCTGTTCTCTAGCACAGGGAGGCTTTGCAGTTTGGGCTGCCATGGGAGAGGGGCTCTTGGTTCAGGTCTGCAGTTTTTGCTTATAGATTTTATGCTGTAATCTCAGGCATTCCTCCCAATCCAGGCTGGTGTATGATGTGTGGACAGTCACATTTGTCCACCAGCAGTTATTCCAGATTATTTACTAGTTGTTCCTTGTTGTTTATTAGTTGTTCCAGGGGGACTAACTAGCTTCCACTCCTCTCTATGCTGCCATCTTCTCCTCCTATAGGCATTATATTTTAAAGTCATCCTTTGAGAAATATTAAACCTAGTTGTTATTGATTACTTAATATCTGATTTCATGTTAGCCAACATTTCTCAGTTCTCAGAAGTAAACTTTTATCCCTTGTAACAGAGGCCAATTTGGTATGACTTTGCTTTGCTTGGTAAATGTTGCTCATTGAGTGGCACTGCCTCTGTAAATATGAGGTGTAAATAAGGGAAAAACCTTTATTGTGTATTCTGGTTTGCTAATGCTGCTGGAATGCAAAACACCAGAAATGGATTGGCTTTTATAAAAGGGATTTATTTGATTACAAAGTTACAGTCTTAAGGTCATAAAGTGTTCATCAACAAAGGGTACCTTCACTGGAGAAAGGCCACTGGAATCTGGAAAACCTCTGTTGGCTGGGAAGGCACATGGCTGGCATCTGCTTGCTCCCAGGTTGCGTTTCAAAATGGCATTCTCCAAAATGTCTTCATCAGCTTCCAATGGCCATCTTCAAAATGTCTGTCTCAGCTACAACTAGCTGTGAGCTCCTTCTGTCTGAGCTTTTATAGAGCTCCAGTGAAGTAATCAAGGCCCATACTGAATGGGTGGGGCCACACCTCCATAGAAATGCTGAACCAATAGGTTCCAACCTAATCCACACTGATACGCCTGCCCCACAAGATTGCATCAAAGAACATGGCTTTTTCTGGGGGACATAATATATACAAACCAGCACACCATGCCTGGCACTTCAGGACTTAACACTATTTGAGGAGCAATAGAAATCATCTAGCTGTAGTTGCTGAGGAAGGGAACCTATCGGGCATTAAGGGTTTCAGGTAGATTTATTGGGAGGCTGGTAAAAGGTATTCTCATACTCTCCATCTCTCAGTTAATCCTGAGCAGCTCTGCTTTAATCAGTTTTATTTGCCTATGTTTCTATGTAAGATTTTTTTAAAACAATGTATTCTGGGTAAAATGTATTTAAACCATCACATCTGGTTTAATCCTTTGTTTATTAAATGAGAAAATGAAAGTGACTTGTACGAGATGAAACAGTTGATGGCAGAGCATGGTTGTCATGCAATAGATATTTTTGATATTCACTATTTAATTTATGCCACCAGCCAGAAGAAAGACTAAGAGAGTTTCGTATATATTAGTGTGAAAAGGGTGTGGATGACATAATGGAGAATAGATTTTATGGAGTGCTTTATTAATGGTGGGTGTGATGGTTTGAAATTCTTATGGACCCCAGAAAATCATGTTCTAAAACTTATCATACCTTTGTGGACCCACTGCAAATAGGATTTTTTGGTAAGTAGAATTTAAATATGACCCACCTCACTCATGGTGTGTGTTATCCTCTTACTAGGGTCCTTTGAAAGACTATGAAAGCACAGAGAGACCCTGAAAAAGCCCCAGAAGGTGTGAGAAAAAAGACAGAAGCTAAAGGCAATGAAACCTAGGAGAGAAGAACCAGCGGACACCAAATGGCAGAGGCAATTAATAAAGAAAGGCTAAGGACTTATATAAAGTGGAAGAAGCAAGAATGGTTTAAAGTTGCTGGAGAAAATAAATTGAATACAATCTTAAAAAAAGTAGTCAATAAAACAAAAAATCATAAGCGTGAAAAGTAAGATACATAAATGATCAATTCAGGAGATCCAACATCTAACTATTAGTACTAGAAAGAAAGTTGTGGTGGAGTAGGAAGAGAGAACAAAAGTACATAGAGACTATGTTCTATAGATACAAAACAGAGTGGAGATGCATATGCTTTATTTTTCATTGTCAATAATAACCAGGGAGTGCGTGGTTCTTGGGTCCCTTCAAGTTACTGTTCTGGAATTGCACCATAAGCCCTGGCCACACAAACTCATTCCCTAACATTCTGTATCCTTGTTCACTAACTTAAAATATTAAAGATATTTCTCCAATGTGTTTTTCACAGTTGTTTTCACCTCCTTATTCTTTAGGCTGTAGATGAGGTGATTCACCATGGGTGTGACCACACTGTACTGTACAGAGAAAAGGAAATCCAGGTTGGAACTAGAGGTAGGATTTAGGTAGTGAATCAAACCTGAGCTAAAAAACAGGATCACTGCAATGAGGTGGGAGGAGCAGGTGTTGAAGGCCTTGCTTCTGCCTGTAGTAGAACTTATGGTGAAAATTGTGGAGATAATGTGGGCATAAGAGAAGGAGATGGGGAGGGATGTTCCAAACCCATGGAGTAAGATGATGCAGATCAGGATATCAGTGTTGATGGAGATATCAGAGCAAGACAGAGGGAAGAGAGAGGGCAGCTCACAGATGTAGTGGTGTATTACTTGGTCCTTACAGAAGTTGAGACTAACAGCCAGGAGCACAATGGCAACTGAATTGAGACCGGCCAGGCCCCATGAGACCAACACCAGCCTCACACAGAGATGGTGGCTCATCAGCTGTGCATAGAGCAGTGGGTGGCAGATGGCAGCATAGCGGTCATAGGCCATCACTGAGAGCAGAAATGCTTCAGTCCCTGCAGTGATGACCACAAAGAAGACCTGTGCTAGGCAGCCGTCTACTGAGATGGTTTTCTTTTCAGACAGGAGGTCCACCAGCAGCTTGGGCACCGTGACAGAGGAGAAGCAGAGGTCCAGGAATGATAGATTACTCAAGAAGAAGTACATGGGGGTGTGGAGGTGGGAATCAGCTCTGATCACCAGCAGCAGCATCAGGTTCCCCGTCAGGGTCAGGAGGTAAATCACCAGGAAGAGCACGAAAAGCAGGGCCTCGATGTGGGGGTTGGCAGACAGCCCCATGAGAATAAACTCGGTGACTGTGCTGTGGTTCCTCAAGGCCATTTAGAGACATTTCCTTGGAATAAAGTAGGAAGATGGGGTAAGATCTCCACTGACTATTCCTTTCTCCTTCAGGATATCACCCTTTTTCTTATATACCCCTTCCTACATTGCCTGGACTCTGCTCAAACATCGAAAGCTGCCCTCACTGTATCTAAGTAAGAGATGTTATCCTGTCTTGTCTATGGCCCATCTTGTATAATGGTCTTCACATCCCTCAGAGATTCTTATGTCTGTTCAATGAGGATTTATTGAAAAAATAAGGGCCCACTTCCCCATTCGGGGTGTTTAGCTTCCACTGGACTCTTCCTACAGTACTGAAGTCCTTAAAGTTCTAGCACATCCATGTAGTGATATTCTAAACCTACTCTTCTTTCCTCAATTTCCAAATCATTCTTTTTTTTCCCCCTCAAAATAGTTCAATTGTTCCTGCACTAACTGGCTTATCCATTGGGAACAAGAGGCCCAGAGCCTAGAATTCATAATTTTTCCAGGAATCATGAAAATTTTTTCATCTCTTTTAAGGCCAGAAGTAAAAAGTGAACATATTCCAGCCTCGACCATGTTTGTCTTTATAGCAATGCAATCATCAAGAATAATTTTAAATATTATTTATTCAAAGAAGGGGCTCAGGAAGGAAACTCTTTCTAGGGTCCATGAAAGTCATGTTTTGGCTCGTCTCCTTATTTCCTAAACAGTGTATTTAATATTAATAGGACTTATTTTTGTACAGAGCACTATCCCAACCACTATCTCAACTGGTTCTCACGACAAATCTGAGAGAATATCCAGGCAATTCTGATTCCTAGGTTAGGCAATCTTATCCCCATTTTATCCATGAGAAATCTGATATTCAGGATGATTTTGTAATATGCTGAAAACAAGTAGAAGAACCTGGAAATCAATTCCATTTGTTTTCTAATTATTGGCCCAGTGCGTAGGCTTTGTCCATGGGAATGAAGACCACGTTTCCTACCCTTGTTAGTTCTTCACATTTCTTCCTCATCTGCTGTTAACCTACCTTTCAGCCACTTGGGCTGCTTCTCATGCAGTCAAGTCTATTTGTTTTTGTGCCTTTGCTCACACTGTTTTTCTTTCAAGTATTTACCTCTTTGATGCTCAGATCGAAATTCCTGTGGCCCTTCATGCAAATCCAGCTTCATGGAAATCCTGCTCTTTCCTTGCAGCCTCTTCTAACTGTTCCCTCCTCTCAACCTCCAGCTCTCTGTTCAACTCAAGTGGTTCCTTGCTCTCAGGTGCCTTATGTCATAGCCTGAATTTTACTTTTTTTATTCACTTAATCAGGTATCTCAGTTTCTGTCTCTGATCTGTGAGCTCCTTTAGCTCATGGACCACATCTTAAAAGTAACCAGCACAAATCAACATTTCTGTGTCTCTGGCATATGCATTCTATGTTAGCTTCAGACTATACCGCTCAGATTATTCTGAGACATGATTCATGTTTGCCTCATACAAGACCACTTCAGTACTCCAAGCCTGATATTCTGCTTTCCTTCCATTGACCCAAATAGCACTCATGTTAGGCAGCAGTTTTGCTGATAGTCGTGTTCCTAAAAATGTTGTCATGATTCCTACCTATGATGCACGTAACTGAAGGTGCTGAATTTCAAGGATGCTGGTCTCTGCATGGACCATGTCCTCTTATGTCACTGTGACATCTCTGATGGGCTCTCAATTTTGTAGAAGCCCTAAACACTCTTGCCATTTTTGCAAGAAACTGCTTGCATTTGTGTTGTGTACATCTTATTTTTTTTATTGTCCTATGAAGGGTAGAGTGAAAATATCTCTTTGTTTTTCCTAAGCTTTTCTTGCATCATCTTGCCCTAGATGTTAGGTGTGCATCTAATAGGACCATGACGATGGGCAGTTTGTTTTAGAGGTGATGGCAATTTGGAATCATTTGAGCCATAATTATGCAGCCATGTAGTAAGTCACTGTCCTGTCTGATGACTCTTGCTGGGACTGGACTTTTTTTAGGCTAATTTACCAGTATTCTGCATTTGTTTGGCAGTTCACAAACTGCCCAGGCAGCCTTCTGGATTCACACAAAGTTTAATCGTGCAGTTTCAGAGAACTTACTTCTGGCTTCTACTGTCTTGCCATCAGGCTAAGACCAGGTGCTCTCCCATCATGAGAAACTTAACTCTTAGACCTAGTAACAACGAACCCAAGCTTAAGCCCATCATAGATGCAAGTCTGGGTTACCTGTGAGCTGGGACAGACAGGGCAGTATTCACCTTTGTGTGCTGAGCTCCAGTGATGATGAAGAATGACCGGCTGTGGAAGTTACTATTGAAGATCTGCAAGATAACATTGAATATACTGTTTAAAGCTAACCTTTTATCTGAAATAAACGCAAGCAAAGTAAAATGATAAATTGAAGACATTCTTCCCAATAATTTAGTGGGTGAGGCTATTCTGAAAATTGTTTCCATGTTTGCATTTGACTCGTGGGGGCTGGCCTTGTATCCTGTAGGGCATCAAGCTCTCATATTAAGAACATAGTAGAATTTCTGGAGAAGCATTTTCTGTCCTGCTTTATATCTACCTTTTGTGAGGATGATATAATCAAACTGATACCTAAGATTTCTTTACTGACGAGAGACAAATCTTTGAATTTAAAATGTTGATCAATTAAACATGAAAATAAATGGAAGCTTGGATACTCTATAGAAGGGAAATACCGGCTTCATTTCATCTGAGATATAAGAAATAGATGCCAGCTTTAGAAAATGGTATTAGAGCATTAAGAGCATAAAGGGAAAAATAGGAAGATTGATCACCAAGACAGGTAGAAGATTCAAAGAAGATTTCAGATGGAATTTAGACAGTCCTGTCTCACCATTATTCTAGCACAGACATTTCATACCCACGGTTTCCCTGGTGATTTGATGAATTTCTCCTACAAAGAGATAAAGCTTGATATTGAGTATATCTATTTTATAGGTTTCAAGAAGATTCATTAAAATAAGCATCTTTCTACTCAACCTTTCATACAGAAATTTACACACTCATTTCATTGCCTTAATGATCCATCCAAAGTCAACAAGAATTAACATTGGGAGAGATGATACTTAGTTGCCTTTTCTTGCCCAAAAGATCAGCTACTTGAAAGTGGGTGAACTTCACATGAGATATTATTTAGGTACCCAGCGAAGTGCCTTCTAATATTGGTATTTGAACTAATTCTGGCATGAAGAAATGAGGGAAGGGTGTGTGTGGAAAGTCAGCTTCAACAAGTGGGCTTGAAGGAGCCTGGGGGCTGAGGTACCACATTTAGATGCTCAGTACATGGGAAGGAAACTCACTGGGGAGAAGGATTGCAATGCTGGAAGCAGGAGGGGAACAAGGGTAAGCTCATTCCTTGAAATTATTCTCAGAGCTCTCTGCTCCTGTGCACTCTCACAGGATTCACACTGCCTTAGTTGTGCCTAGATATGAGGTCGTTCAGTAACTGAAGACATTTAATGGCAGTTCTCCTGCCTGGAGTTCTGGGCAACCAGGGGAAATAAGTGGCTCCAAAACTCCAGTATCTCTCTCTGACATCCTCATTTCATTCCTGGTTGCACTTTTTGTAATGTTTAGGGATGCTGAAGCTGGAGCAGATTTATGCCAACCTGTGAGATACTCATGTCCTCGTTGTTACACAAAGGGGAAGCGACAACTTTGAGATGCTTTCCAAGGCTGCTGGGACAAATGCACCATTTGGGGGAAAAGGAATGTCAGGGACCAATGCTGTGGAAGAGAAAGTCTGCCAAGGTGCAGGAAGGTTTCATCTCCAGCTGAGAGAAGAGGGTGGAGGGGGGCCTCAGACTTAGGAAGAAGTGGAATGGATCTTGAAGTGGTAGGGGTGTGGGTGAGAGAGACAAAGGGCAGCAAAATTAAAACAGATAGAGCACTTACCAGGAAGAAAAATAGGGGGGAAATAAGAGAATTAGAGAAGATATTACCTGTTCCTGGCTTTTGCTGGAGGAGGTGGCCCTTGAGTGTTCTGGGTTTCCCATCATGGGTGGACACATCATAGGTAAAATCCCCCCGTAAGAGAACTGGTGTCACAGGCAATTTACTCTCAATATAGCAGACAGCCTTTTCTCTTGTTCATAAGTGCAGAACATTAGCATAGATCACGTTCTAGAAGCTGTATAATCACCACCAAGTTGAGATTATTCTCTTCAGTACCTTAACCAAAGTGGAATTCTGCAATGCATGTCACTACATGAATAGAGAAGAGCAGTGTCTCTAAAGGAAATCACTTTTGGAACACCTGCATGCATTTTGTTGAATCTTCCTTATGTGCTCTCAGGTCCAGTAACCTGGCCTGTGTTCATTTATTTCCTGCGAGTCTGAACACGGTGCTGAGAGCATCACCTGCAGGAAGAACTCTCTACTGGAACCACTCAGACCCTCCCTGTGCTTGGGCTGCCTGGGGCTGGGTCCAGTCCTCAAGGGAAGCTGCGCCAATGCCCTGTATTCCCCCAAGCCTCAGGCTGAAGTGAAACCCTGGACTCACTAACTACACACTTTCAAGTTAACTAGAAAGTTAAACTTAGTAGAAGGCCCATGGGGATTCTGTGCAGGGCAGTATTTGAAGTTTCTGAATTAAGGCAATTATTTATACCTGGAAGAGAACTATTATTAAGCTTGTGGGGAATGAAAAGAGGGTAATAAGAAAGGGATTTTAAAGAATTTGTTCTATCAGATACGGGCGTTTTCCTCATGGCACAATGATTCTGAGCATGGCCTTTAGTAATTCTTCAGGGAGCTGCGCGGAGGCTCTCTACCGATTCACAGGTCATTTTCTTGTGTATGTACAAGTGTTCCTCATATTCACAACAGGATTAACCATCATATATTTTTAATGTGAATTTATTCTTATGTATTCACACACCATGCAAAAAATCCAAAGTATATAATCAATGTCTCACAGTATCATCACATAGTTGTGCATTCATCACCATGATTAAGGTTAGAACATTTTCATTACTCCATAAAAAGAAATAAAATAATAAAGTAAGCTCAGAAATTCCCACATCCTTTATGCCCCCTTATCATTATTATTTTGGATAATTAAATATTTTTATCTGACATCTCACATGTATTTGCATAAAATTAATTTTTTTCTAATGAGTAACTGTTCAGAACTGAATGTTAGTTCCACTGATCACCTCTGCATTTTTAAGTTATAATCTTAGCCTCACACTGTCCTTTCATAGGCAGAGTTGTTAGCACCAAGGAGGAAACAGCCATTGTTCCTTTTCCTTAGGAACTTAAGGATTGTGTGTCCCTAAAACTGTTGGGCAGGTTCATGTTTAAATAATTATTTCTATGGCAACATTTGATTTATTAAGTATATATATGTAATGAAAAAGGTCCCATTAGAAAAGAAACTTGAGTATATTCAATGGGCCAGGTTGTTTCACCTGGTAGTGTCAGTAAGCAGGTGCATTACCTGCTTTACAACTGTAAAGTGCCAGAATTTACAATTTGAGTGTGGGAAGGCACCTCAGATTCATCAGTCCAACCCCATTCCCTTCCATTTTACAGATGAGGAAAGGGGTTCAGGAACATAGGTGAATGGCAAGACTGGAACAAAAACACAGGCTCTCAGCACTAGGCTCTTTATTATACTATCTTCATTTATCCCCATAGACTGTGAAACTATTTGAATAAAATTGCGCTCTATAAGCCAAATTTTTTTCAGTCTGAGTTGCCAGAAGAAATGAATTTTTGTGCTTAAGTTTCTTCTGCACAACTTTTACAGTCTATGTTTTAATTAACATGGAGACAATATTGATCAGTCATTCCACTAAAGTTTAGGGCATTTGCTTCAAGTTGAGTTTGGGGATTAATTTGTGAGTGGGATGGGCTTCAAGAATTATTTATCTTTCATGCCATTTCTCTTTTCACTTATAACTTACACAATTACCTGTTCTCAAGTTTAATAGTTAGGTCAATGACTTGATTAATTTTTTAAAAGACAATACCAGATACAGTAATTGGCCAGAATAAACTAGTGTAGTTTTAACATCCCAATCAGGAAGGAATTTTTTTTCCAGTAAAAGGTGATATAAATTACATGGGGAAATATAATATTAAAAAACTTCAGAAGTAGCCCTTGTTGTTAAAAGTGTTTAAGGGTGGCCAGCAGGGGGAGTCCAAGGAGTTTAATCGGCTTCAAAATTACAAACAATTTTCTAAGATAAAAGGAATGATTAATAACACAATGAAGAATAATCAGCACTGAATTTTATAATAGAATGATTCACCTAACTTTCCAACTGAAAACAATAGAGTTTATTTACTTTCCTAACAAATAACAATTTTGCCTTCACTGTAAAATTCAGATCTGTCATTTATAATGTTCCCTGGATTATCTGAACTAGCAGACTTCCTGGGGAATTGTAGTTTCTAATAAACCCAGGTGAACTGTTCTTATTGAGCAATGAATCATTGGCAATGAGGTAGGGTAGAGGCACACCTAGGGATGCTGGTTGATAGGTTAGTCTTTGATGGCCGTGGTCCAGAGGAGCCGCTGATCAGTTTCCCCAGTGACTACCCAGATCCATTGTTGGTATTAGAAGTACTGACCAGTATTCCAAAACCAAGCATATGACTGGTGAGGTTCCACTTTAAGCCTGTTGTGGCAACCTGATTGCAAGGCTATCCAACAGGTATAAGGCCACACCAATAACCTTCCGCTCCAGTGTTTACATGCAACTTGTGCTTCCTGGTTGGAACAGGTAGGTGAGAGATTTCTCATGAATTATTATAATTGACAAAGAAGTGATATCAGTTGTTTGAAAAAGGGAGCTCACAGATGCCACAGTCTGGTCAAAATGTCCACCAAGTCCCCCCAGTGTCACAATCATATCAACCTGTAGGTGTTTTTGTTCTATCTTCTTTTGGAGCACTTGGAGGCACTTGGTAAAGTCAGTGTGGTCTTGATCAGGTGTTGAAAACAGCGCACAACTCTTAATACTGTAGTACTCTCTGACTTAAGGCCTAATAGAATCAAAATCTCCATTGATGAATTCAGGTAAAAAGCTTTCCTGCTCTCCTTCAGTGGTATCATATAAGCAGTTGACACCTCCATCAATACAGGCTTTTAAAAGAGCTTTGCTCCAAAAATGACAAAATGTCGTCCAAAGACTGATTCAGAATCAAAAGGCAGGACTTCAAATTCCCAGTGGGAAGCAGGCTTCCAATGCAGTAAAGTCATGCTCCATATTGGAATATTGGCCTACAGGGGTGGTGGAACCACTAGTGAAAGGAGCAAACCATACGAGAGAGCAAGGGTGATCCCCCCTTATTATTATTTTTTTATTTTAAGCAACTTTGTTTTGAAATAAATTCAAACTTACAGGAACAGTTGCAAAAATAGTACAAACCCGATACATAGAACCCCAGCATACCCCAACCCCCCCTCCCCTGATACCCCAATCCATCACCTTTAACATCCTGTCACACCACCGTTTCTTTCTTTCCCTCCCTCTTTCCCTGCCTATCTGTCATCCATCATCTATTGCTCTGTCCTCTGAACATATGAGAGCAAGCTGTACACATCTTTGAACAAACACTATAATTCACATATACCTTTCCCACTGACAAGAACATTCTTTTATGCAATCCCATTAAGCACAGCTAAGAAGTTCAAGAAATTCAACATTGATACAAAGCTTACATTCTATATTTCCTTTTTTTTTTCCTTCCTTATGTCCCATCTGTGTCCCTTTCAGCCTCCTCTCCTCAATCCTCAGATCCCATCCAGGATCATCCTTGGCATTTAATTGTCATCTATTTAGACTGTCTTTTTTTTTTTCAGTTGTGGAAACATATGCACAACCTAAATCTTCCTATTCCACCCCCTCCCTTGCATTCCATTAGTGGGATTAATCACATTTAGAAAGTTGCAATACTATCATGTTCCCACCATCCATTTCTAGAAGTTTTCCTTCACCCCAAACAGAAACCCTTCACTCATTTCTTAAATCCCCATTGCCCCTTCCCCCACTTCTTGGAACCCCTACTCTTCTTTTCATCTCTATGGTCGTATTCTCTGATACTTTCTTTGTATTTACCGTGGGGCTTACATTTAGCATCTTAAATCTATAACAATCTTGTTTTTCTTTGATACCAACTTAACTTCAATGTGACACATAAACTGTGTTCCTTTATTCCCTCATTCCCCCACCTTTATGTAGTTCTCATCAAAAATTACATATTTTACATTGAGTCCAAAACCACTGATTAATCATCACAGTTTATGTATTTTAGATCCTGTAGGAAGTAAATGGTGGAGTTACAAATAAAAAATACAGTAGTATTGGTATTTATATTTACCATGTGATCTTTACCAGTAATCTTTATTTCTTCATGTAGTTTCAGTCAATTGTTTAGTGTCCCTTCCTTTCAGCCTGCTCAACTCCCTTTAGCTTTTTTTATAGGACTGATCTACTGGTGGTGAAGTTCCTCAGCTTTTGATTATCTGGGAATGTTTTCATCTCCCCCTCATTTTTACCCTCCAGGTGTTTGTGATTTCTCCAAGTCTCTGATGGTTATTGACTTCTATTTGTTTTCCATTGTGTTCAGAGAATGTGCTTTGAACAAATTGTTTTTTTTTTTTTTTTTAATTTATTGAGTTTTGTTTTTATGTCCCAGCATATGGTCCATTCTGGAGAAAGATCCGTGATCACTAGAGAAGAATGTGTGTCCCAGTGACCTGGGATGTAATGTTCTATATATGTCTGTTAAAATTCTCTGTATCTCTCTATCCTTTCTTTGTTTCTCTGTTGTAGGGCTCGCTTTAGTATCTGAAGTAGGGCAGATCTTTTATTAGCAAAATCTCTCAGCATTTGTTTGTCTGTGAAAAATTTAAGCTCTCCTTCAAATCTGAAGGAGAGTTTTGCTGGATAAAGTATTCTTGGTTGGAAATTTTTTTCTCTCAGGATTTTAAATATGTCATGCCACTGCCTTCTCACCTCCATGGTGGCCACTGAGTAGTCACTACTTAGTCTTATGTTGTTTCCTTTGTATGTGGTGAATTGCTTTTCTCTTGCTGCTTTCAGAACTTGCTCCTTCTCTTCAGTATTTGACAGTCTGATCAGAATATGTCTTGGAGTGGGTTTATTTGGATTTATTCTATTTGGCGTTTACTGGGCATTTATCCTTTGTGTATTTATATTGTGTAGAAGGTTTGGGAAGTTTTCCCCAACAATTTCTTTGAATACTCTTACTAGACCTTTACCCTTCTCTTCCCCTTCTGGGACACCAATGAGTCTTAAATTTGGATGTTTTATTTTATCTATCATATCCCTGAGATCCATTTCAATTTTTTCGATTTTTTTTCCCATTCTTTCTTTTGTTCTTTCATTTTCTGTTCTGTGGTCCTGGAGGAGGCTGAGTTGTTGTTCAACTTCCTCTAATTTTGTATTATGAGTATCCAGAGTCTTTTTAATTTGGCCTACAGTTTCTTTTATTTCCGTAAGATCTTCTATTTTTTTTATTTACTCTTGCAATGTCTTCTTTATGCTCTTCTAGAGTCTTTTTCATGTCCTTTATATCCTGTGCCATGCTCTTGTTGCCTGTCTGTAGTTCTTTGATTAATTGTGCCAAATACTGTGTGTCTTCTGATCTTTTGATTTGGGTGTTTGGGTTTGGGTTCTCCATATCATCTGGTTTTATCATATGCTTTAAGAATTTCTGTTGTTTTTGGCCTCTTGGCATTTGCTTTACTTGATCCCTAATTCATCAGAACTGCAGCTTGGTAGCAAACATTTTCTCTAACTAACCAGCAGGTGGCGTCCATGAGTCACCTATTCCCCTCAAGTCAGTTCTCCCTGACTTTGTCTTTGTGGTATGTGGGGGTCTGATTCTTGTGGGGTCCAATTGGTGCACCAAGTTTGGGAGTGTTGTTGGTGCTGTCTGCCCTGAGTGTGAGACATGTGGCTGGGTGGTTAGGGAGACAGGGCAGCTTTAATAATCAAACCTCCCAGGTGTTCCCAGAGATTTGAGGCTGTTGCAGGAGCCTAAGCCTTCATTTCAGTCTTTCCACAGACTGTCTCTGCCCTGACCCACAAGTCCTTGGTATTTACGTAGGGTCCCTGGGGTTTCCGAGCGGGTCCCCTTTCCCAGCTGTGCTCTTCCAGGACCTCTGCTGAGGGAGGGCTGTGCCATGTCACAAGTGCACGCCGGCCTCCATGGAAGCCCTGGGTCGCCGGGCTGTGCAGGGGCGTTCCCAGCCTTCAAAGATGGTTGAATGGGATGGGTTAACTTCCCCCTTTTTGCACAACTCTGCTCTCTCAGCTCCGGGACAGTCAACTGTGGGTGCACTAAAGGCCATTGTACATGGCTGATATTGTGGTGTGTGTGCAGTGGTGCGGAAAAAGACTCCTCATCACACTGGCTTCTTGGCGCGGCTCTGGGCTGTGGGTCCGGCCCTGGGCAGAAGCGTCCCTTACCCGCTGGGGGGATGGCTGCAAGGAATGTGGTTTTTTTCTCCTTTTGGCTCCCCTCTGCTCCCCTGGTCTTGAGACAATCAGCAGCAGGTGTGGGAAGGGGTATCCTCTAGCCAGACACCGAGGCGTTAACCCAGCCCGCTCCCGCTGTGCTTCAATGCGTGGCTCTCCCTGTCATACCTGCAGCCACTCCCAGGTTTATTTTTTTTTAAAGAGCTAGTCCATCTCCAAACACCAGCCCACTGTTTCCCCACACTGCAGTGTGGCCGCCGGACTTTCAGCCGACTCACTCACTCGTTTCAGAATGCAGGTTCCTGGTTTCACCAAATGCACATTCCCTGTGGATTTAGCAGACCTTGTCTGGCTTGTGCTACGCTGGAAGTGGTGTTCTGGGTCACTTTCTGGTTTTTATCTAGTATTTTTCATGGAGGTGTTTTTTTGCCCTGTCTCACCTAGCCGCCATCTTAGGTTCTCTGCCTACCCCCGATTATTGACCCATAGTGTTGGTGTGGTACATTTGTGTTGCTGAAGGAATATTAAGCTATTACTGTTAACTATAGCCCATAGTTTGCAATATGCACATTTAAAAAATTTTTTTTATTTGTTTATTTTTTATTGAGATTGTTCACATACCATACAACTATCCAAGGGTCCAAAGTATACAATCAGTTGCCTATGGTACCATCATACAGCTGTGCATCCATCACCACAATTAATTTTTGTTTTGAATTTTTAGAACATTTTCATTACTCCAGAAAAGAAATAAAGACAAAAAAAGGAAAATCCAATCCTCCCATACTCCTAACCACCCCCCTCCATTACTGATTCATAGTTTTGGTATAGTACATTTGTTAGTGCTGGAGAAAGAATGTTAAAATACTACTAACTGTAGTATATAGTTTGCAGTAGGTATATTTTATTTTCCTATATGCCCCTCTATTATTGCCTTCTGGTTATAGTGTCATATGTTTGTTCTAATTCATGAGAGGTATTTCTAACATTTGTATAGTTAATCACGGACATTGCCCACCACAGGATTCACTGTTTTCCACATTCCTATCTTTTAACCTCTAACTTCCCTTCTGGTGATATATGTGACTCTGAAGTTTCCCCTTTTCACCACATTCACACACCATTCAGCACTGTTTGTTATTCTCAAAGTGCTACCACCACCTCTGTCCATTTTCAAACACTTAAGTTCAACCTAGTTGAACATTCTATTCATAATAAGCATCTACTCCCCACTCTTTAGCCTCGTTCTATATCCTGGTAATATTTCATGTCTGTGAGTTTACATATTATAATTAGTTCATATCAGTGAGACCCTGCAATATTTGTCCTTATGTGTCTGTCTTATTTCACTCAATATAGTGCCCTCAAGGTTTCTTCATCAACCCATGTTTTTTTAAGATGGTTTTGTTCACACACCATACATTACATTCTAAGTAAACAGTCGTTAGTTCCCTGTATAGTCATGTATTTATGTGTTCAGCACCATCACCACTATCTATATAAGGACATCTCCATTTCTTCCTCAAAGAAGTAGGAAGAGTCAAAGAAGGTAGAGAGATGAAAGACAAAGAAAAAATATATAGAGAAAAGAACATGACAGCTAGAAAGCACCAAAAGGAAAGACAGCATTAAACTAAAGTAGAATAAAGAGTCACCAATGCTAGGAGTCCAATACTCTTTCCCAATGTCCCCTCCCCACCCCCATATACATTTAGCTTCGGTATACTGTCTTTGTTTAATTAAAGGAAGCATAATACATTGTTTCTGTTAATTAGAGTCTCTAGTTTGCATTGATTGTATTTTCCCCCAAATCCCACTCTATTTTTAACACTTTGCAATGTTGACATTCATTTGTTCTCCCTCATGTAAAAACATATTTGTACCTTTTATCACAATTGTTGAACATTCTAGGTTTCACTGAGTTATACAGTCCCACAAGCTCCTAACCTTTCTCTTTCAACTATACTCACAGTCATCTTTGTTCAGTGTACTTACACTGCTGTGTTACTATCTCTCAAAATTGTGTTCCATACCTGTCACTCCTGCTTTTTCCTTTATGTCTGCAGTGCTTCCTTTAGTGTTGCCTGTAGAGCAGGTATCTTGTTCAAAAACTCTGCCATTGTCTGTTTGTCTGAGAATGTTTTAAGCTCTCCCTCATATTTGATGGACAGTCCTGCGGATATAGGATTCTTGGTTGGTGGTTTTTCTCTTTCAGTATCTTAAACATATCACCCCACTTCCTTCTTGCCTCCATAATTTCTGCTGAGAAATCTGCACATAGTCTTATCAAGCTTCCTTTGTATGTGATGGATTGCTTTTCTTTTGCTGCTTTCAGGATTCTCTCTTTATTTTTGATGTTTGATAATCTGACTATTAAGAGTCTTGGCATAGGCCTATTCATATCTATTCTGTTTGGGGTGCGCTATGCTTCTTGAATCTGTAATTTTATGTCTTTCATAAGAGATGGGAAATTTTCATTGATTTTCCTCTATTATTGCTCTTGCCCCTTTTCCCTTCTCTTCTCCTTCTGGGACACCAATGACACATACACTCCTGCACTTCGTTTTGTCCTTAAGTTCCTGGAGATGTTGCTTACATTTTTCCATTCTTTCTCTATCTGTTCTTTTGTGTGTAGGCTTTCAGGTTTCTTGTTCTCCAGTTCCTGAGTGTTTTCTTCTGCCTCTTGAGAGCTGCTATTGTATGTCTCCATTGTGTCTTTCATCTCTTGTGTTGCACCTTTCATTTCCATAGCTTCTGCCAGTTGTTTTTTTCAAACTTTCTATTTCTACCTTATGTACTCCCAGTGTTTTCATTATATGCTTCATCTCTTTTGCCATATCTTCCCTAAACTTTTTGAATTAATTTAGTATTAGTTGTTTCAATTCCTGTATTTCAGTTAAGTGTAAGTTTGTTCCTTTGACTGGGCTATTACTTCATTTTTCTTAGTGTAGTTTGTAGCTTTCTGTTGTTTAAGCATCTAATTTCCTTGGTTACCCCAATCAGGTTTTCCCGTACATAAACGGGCTCAGGTCTCAGAAGGATGCAATAGTATCATGCCTCCCTGAGGGTATGTCTTAGAAGCTTGGTACACCCTGTGAGGCCTCAAGTCACTGTGCTTTTCTGCCCAGCAGGTGGCACCTGTAAGCCTGTAGCTCCAGACTGGTGTAAGGAGGTGTAGCCTGTGGCTGTTTTCTCCCAGGCTCTGGGGTCTGGTTCTGAATGGAAGGTGGGTAGTAGAGCTTGGCACCACCTTCTTCCTCTTAGGGAAAATACACCCCCTAGGGAGAGGTCATTTGCATTTCAATAGTTTCTCTGCTTGTGCTATCTCCACCCTTGTCTGGGTCAGAGCACTGGGAACTGAAAATGGCTGAGGCTTTGTCCACTGACCCAACAAAAGGATAGAAAGCCCCCTTCAGGGCCAGTCCGTGGCCACCCTCTGGCTCTCCATGGTCAGTTGTCTCCAAAAGCCTCTGTCTGCTTGTTGGGGATTTGTATCTTGTATTTAGCAGTCCACACTTATTAATTAAAACCCCAGTTGTTGCTCAGCTTAGCTATATTCACTTGTTCAGAGAGTGCTGCTCTCTAGCACTGCGAGGCTTTGCAGTGCAGGCCATGGGTGGGGTGGGGGGGCTCCTGGCTGGATCCCCAGTTTTTACTTGCAGATTTGATACTGCGATCTCAGGTATTCCTCCCAATTCCGTTTGGTTTATGATGATTGGACAGCCATTTGTCCCCCCACAGTTATTCCAGATTATTTGCTAGTTGTTCCTAGTTGTTTATTAGTTGTTCCAGCAGGACTAACTAGCTTCCAGTCCTCTCCATGTTGCCGTCTTCTTCCATCCTGCAATATGCACATTTTGTCCCATATGCCCCTCCTTATTAACTCCTTGTAATAGTGTTGTACATTTGTTCTAGTTCATGAAAATTTTTTTAAAATATTTGTACAGTTAATCAGGCATTGTCCACCACTAGAGCCACTGTGTTATACATTCCCATGTTTTAACCTCCTGCTTCCTTCTGGTGACATACATGACTCAAACTCCCTTTTCCTACCACATTTACCCAGAATTCAGCATTGTTAATTATTCTCAAAACAATGTGCTACTATTCCCTCTATGAATTTCCAAACTATCCATCATTTTTATAAAATGAGAGGCATTAACCCTAGCCTGGGAAATTCATTGGGCCTTGAGTTTTTAGGGTTTCTACATTCAAGCATATAGTGAATTTTCAAAGAGTTTGTTAGAGAGTTAATAATTCAAACATACAATGAATTTTTAATAATTCAAACAATGGATTTTAAAATGTTGAAAGCCAAAATATTTTGAAGCACAGAAGAGTCATCAGATTATTGGAATTTACATGTAAGTAACAAACACAGAGTATATTTCTCCACTAATTCAACTCAAGCCATGCCCAAGTCAATAGAACATTAGTTCACTCAACATTTCTTCAGAATGCCAGGAACTGACACATGATGGGGCTTCAAAGATAATAAGACATGTTTCTTCTCCTCTACCTAAGCCCTCCTACGGGTCTACAGGCATTACCTTTGAATGTCATCCTTTGAGAAGAGTTAAACCCAGTTGTTATTGATTACTTAATATCTGATTGTGTGTTAGCAAACATTTCTCAGTTCTAGGAAGTAAACCTTATTCCTTGTAACAAAGGTTCATTTGGTATGACTTTGCTTTGTTTTATAAATGTTGCATATTGACTGGCATTGCCTTTGTAAATATGAGGTGTAAATAAGGGAAAAGATAGAAGAGCAACAGAAGCCATCTAGCTGTAGTTGCTGAGGAAGGGACCACTTGAACATTAGAGGTTTCAGGTAGCTTTGTTGGGAGGCAGGGAAAAGGTATTTTCTTACCCTCCATCTCTCAGTTAATCCTGAGCAGCTCTGCTTTAGTCACTTTTATTTGTTTATGTGTTTGTGTGCTTTTAAAACAATATATTCAGGGCTAAAATATGTTTAAAACATTTCATCTAGTTTAACCCTTTGCTTTTTAAATTTTTAATTTATGCCACCAGGAAGACTAAGAGAGTTTTAGATATATTAGTGTGAAAAATGCATGGGGATGAAATAATGGTGAACAGATTTTATGCAGTACTTTTTTCATGGTGGGTATTACAATAAATATTTGTTGCATGAAGGTATGAATAAATATGCTCAGGGTTGAATATGTTGCATTTGAGATGCATGTGGAACATTCAGCAGATGTGTGGGTTCATGATCATGAGGTTAATTCTGACTAAAGATATAGATTAGGTAGTCATGACCATATGGGTGATCATTGAAACCATGGAGTTAAATAAATAATGTCAGGAGAGATATGTAGGATGGAAAGAGACAATATCCAAGGACAGAATTCTGGGAAAGTGCGTCATTTAAAGAGGTGGTAGAGGAAGTGGAAGTGGTAGTCTAGACTGAAGCAGAGTTGCCTGAGATCCAGGAGTGATATGAAGGAGACCAAAGAAACAGAGTTTAAAGGGAAATAAAATGATCATTGATAATGTCAAACTGCAACAAAAAAGATAAAGCCCAAAGGCAATGGGAATACCAGTTCAAGGATTATTCTTTAGACCACAAGGTCAGGACAAAAAGGGGTAAAAATGAAGATTTGCTGAGGTGACAGAGTGGGTATTCATTTCCTAGGACTTCTCTAACAAATTGCTTTAATGGGGGCTTCTTTTATTCTCTCAGTTCTGGAGGCCAGAAGTCCAAAATCCAGGAGTCAGCTGGGTTGTACTCCCTCTGAAAGCTCTTAGGGAGAATGCTTTCTTGTCTCTTTATTTCAGATCAGTTTCTTCTGATATTTCCCACATAGATTGTGGTAATTATCCATCCTGTGAATTCTTGCAATATCCTGCCATTGAAATTAGGCTATTGTGATTGGTTACCTATTCCTACATCTGTCATTCCCCATGGACAGACTACATGAGGGCAGAGATTCTTTCTTTATTCATCTTCTTACCAGGACAGTGCCTGGGTGGTGAATGCATATTTTTTCTGAAAGGCTGAGCAAGACTTTAAAGGGAAGAAGAGAGATAGGTGGAGGGCTACAAAACTGAAAGAATTTTACTTTTGTATTTTATTTCTGAAGGCGGGAGGTAATGGATCATGGTTATACCTATAGAAAAGGGAGCGGTAGAGCAAGGAAGGTTAAAATCATATGACAAAATGGGAAGGATTGATGCAGCAAGGCCCAGGAGGAGACGGTAAAAAAATTCTCTCTCATGAGGAGACGGTAAAAAAATTCTCTCTCATACACACACATAACCAGTCATAGAGCTAAGTCTTCAGAGTTAGAGTTTTTCTGTGATGCTGAAAGAAAGGAGGTAAATTTATGTGCAGATGTAGACAGAATTTTGAGTATGGAGGAAAATGATTAAGGTATTCTCTGCCAAGTATAAAGCAAGATCATCTGGTGGTTGCTCCTTGCTAAGTTTAAGGAGAAAGAAGGGCAATGGTTTTATGGGTCCAAGTATGATTGAAGCATAAACCAAATCACATACAGGTTAATATCCTGTATAGGGCTATGGAGAAAATTGGTGGAGCTTGTGACTGTAAGGAAAGAAAAAGACATTGAATGCAGGGCCATAAGCATTTCCAAAATGTGGCACCATAAGGTCAGGGCAAAAAGGGGTAAAAATGAAGCTTTGCTGAGGTGATAGAGTGGGTATTAGTTTCCTGGGACTGCACTGACAAATTGCTTCAATGGGAGTTTGTTTTAATCCTCTCAATTCTGGAGGCCAGAAGTCTAAAATCCAGGAGTCAGCTGGATTGTGCTCCCTCTGGAGGCTCTACGGGAGAATGCTTCCATGCCTCTTCCAGTTTCTTGTGGCTGCAGGCACTCCTTTGCTTGTGGCTTGCATGACTTCCATCTCTGCCTCCCTCTTCACATCATTTTCTCTGCTTTTGATCTGTGTCCCTCTTCTCCCTCTGTCTTTCTTTTCTAAGGACTCTGCTATTGGCTTTAGCATCAACCCTAAATCCAGGAAGATTTCATTGTGTAATTCTTACTAATTACATCTGCAAAAACCCATTTTCCAAATGTCACATTCTCCAGTTCTAGGGTTAGGATTTGGACATATGTTTTTGGAGGCCACTATGAATCCACTATAGAGTGATACAAGGAGGAACTGAAGAATTGTAAGTCATAGAGAGGTCTAGTGTGAGTAACAAATTGAGAACACTGGAGGATCGAAGGTTAATCAGAGATTAGATTACAGATGGGGGATCGTTGAATTAGATGAATGATCTGATATTGAGGGTCATCAATTTGAGCAACAGAGGATGGAATCAGTCACTATAGGAATTTAAGCTCAGGTTATTGGATGATTCAGACACATAATGGCTGAAATTGTCTATTATAATATCAGCAAATGAGATGATAGTTAGACTGTGAGCTGAACCCCAAAGTACAGTACAAATTGGAGACAGAAAGTGGACAGTTAGTAGATAAAACAATGAAGGTGAAAGAGGTCATGTTTAGGGATGACCTCACAACCTCTGGACTTATTGCACCCTAATCACAGTAGCCAACTCTCTGTCTACTGATGGGCCCATGACCTAAATACAGAGGGTCATACTATCCAAGTCTGGCCATAGTGATTAGTCCACGAGTGGACATTTGACAATCAGGCTAACTACTGTCCTTCCTCAGCAGTTTTTCTGTTTGGAGCTCTCAATTCTCTATCTTCAATTTGCTCCTCTCTACTGCCTTCTCTCTGCATCCATTATTATGGTCAAGCCTTTTTCTTACTTTCCTCTTCAGTTCTCTTAATGCTAAACTCTTTCACAGGGTGGTCTGAAACGAATGCTTTATTTTCTATCTTTCTATTTAATTAACATCCTTGGGTCAAGCTTCCACCCACCAGTACTAACACTGACACTAGTTTTACACATTTATGGAAGAAGAGAATTTATCAGAGCATCAGGTAGCAGTCAGTAGGTGTAGATTGCTCTGGGTAAATTGGCCCAAATCAATTCTCCTTTAGACAGATCACTAATTTGTATCAATGTGCATTTGCCTAAAATTTCTAGCAACAAACAAGTTTCACATATGATGGGGTGGTTTCAATCCCTCTGGTGACTTAACCAATTCTTGATGGCGTTTTTCTATTTTTGCACTTCTGAGCATTTTTAGTGTTTTAAAATTCAACTCCTCTAATGGCACACTTCCCTTAATGTCATGCTAATAGGAAATAGTATGCTATAAATCTGTAATTTCTAGACCTCAATGAGTGACACCAAACTGGAGTTCCCCAGTGAAAGGCTGATGTTCTCCCCAGGGCACAAGTGTGACTTCAAACTTCTGACCCCCCCCCCCCAGTCAGGTACAGGACAGTGAGAAGAAGCAGCAGGAATATGGGAGGCCAAGTTTGGATGAGTCCCTTTTTAGGGCCGCAAAGAGAAAAGGTTCCAAGTATTCCTATGTCTCAGAAAAGAGTACTTTCTCCAGAGGAGAAAGACACCCACGGGGAGGCAGGATGTGAACCTCAGGAAATTAGCTAAGGCTTACTACCTGTCAAAGAACCACTACTGGCCTGCAAAGGAGCCAGAGAGGATGTAGGGCAGATTAGGCATCAGCTCACTAATTCCAGTAAAGAGCAGTGAATACATGAAGCCATTCATCATACACAGGAGAGACCCCAGCAATATCTGCCATTCAAAGCCAGTTGGGTAAGAATTCTATGGAGAAAACCCAGGCTTGATGTCATGAGAAGAGACCATCTGGAGAACTTTCATTCACACCCATCTCAGAGCAGACCCCTGCCTAGCAGTCCACTAGGAGAAGCCAAATACAGGAAACAAATAACTGGGTCACCAGCCTTCCTGGAGTCTCCAAGCCAACAGTCAAGATTTAAGAAATGTCCTCAGCTGAAGACTATAGATTATATACAGACATATTTTGGATTGTCTGGGGCAATCTCAATTTCAAGTGGATTAGTTCTTATCAATAACAATAATTTGTTAAATGTACAACTAAATATAATTTCATTTTTTTAATCCTGTAAGACTTTACATAATAAATTTACAAAAAAGGAAAAAGATACCTTTCTCAGACAATAAACTCTGGTTTGGGGCTTTAAAAGGATGGTTCCTGTGCCAGTTTGGATGTATTATGTCCCCCCAAATGCCATTATCTTTGATGTAATCTTGTGTGGGCAGACCTATCAGTGTTAATTAGATTGTAATTCTTTGAGTGTTTCCATGGAGATGTGCCCCACCCAACTGTGGGTGATGACTCTGATTGGATAATTTCCATGGAGGTGTTGGCCTGCCCATTGGATGGGTCTGAATTAAATTACTGGAGCACTATATAAGATCAGACAGAAGCAAGCTGCTATAGTCAAGAGGGACACTTTGAAGAAAGCACAGGAGCTGCAGATGAGAGACATTTTCAAGACTGCCATTGAAAGCAGACTCTTGCTCTGGAGAAGCTAAGAGAGGACAAATACCCCAAATGCAACCAGGAGTGACGTTTTTGAGGAACTGCAGCCTAGAGAGGAACATCCAGGGAGAAAGCCATTTTGAAACCTGAACTTTGGAGCAGACGCCAGCCACGTACCTTCCCAGCTAACAGAGGTTTTCCAGACACCATTGGCCATCCTCCAGTGAAGGTACCCAATTGCTGATGTGTTACTTTGGACACTTTATGGCCTTAAGACTGTAACTGTGTAACCAAATAAACCCCCTTTGATAAAAGCCGATCCATCTCTGGTGTTTTGCATTCTGGCAGCATTAGCAAACTAGAACAGTCCCCATATGTGCAGGGCATTAAACCTGGGACTATGAGGACTCTGTCCTCTCTAAGTACGCATTATTACTGAAGAGCTTGGGCTCAAGTTCAACTTATACATTAGAAGAAACATCAGCTGGCACCTGGGATCCCTGATTTGTCACAAAGTGGGACTGATAGTATTCCTGGAAGCTTCTTTTCATGACCACTCCCATTTCCTCATCTTCAGTACAATTAATAACACTACCAGGACATTCCACTTCATAGCAATTACCATTTAGGGTCCTTGAGTAAAGTCAGAGGACAGAATGTTAGAATACTTCATTGATACATGATTCCTGCCAAAACTATGAAACCAGCTGGGCCCAGTTGAAAACTAGGTTCAGAGAAGCAAAGTACAATTTGCCAAAGATTTTATAGTGAAGTGCTGACATCTCAAACATCATCCCAATTGTCCCTTTACCATAACTACCCAGTACTTATCATTTATTCATTCAACAATTTTTTACTGGCCATCTACTGCTACTATTTATGACACTGACTCTTCATAAGTATATAAGAAGATATTACATATATGAGGGTATGGGTTTTTGTCTTTACTCTCTGCTGTATCTCCAGTGCCTAAGACAGTGCCTGGCACGTAACAGTCACTCCAAATATGACAGGATGTATAAACTGAAAAACATTATATCACAATTAACTTCCAATTATGATGAGTTAATATAGATTTCATTTCATCTTTGAAGAAACATGGATCCTTTTCCTTCTCCAGTCTCTCTCTAGATGTTTTCTGAAGCTGCCCCACCTGACCAAGGTTTCTTGCAGGGAGCATCTCCATTCTCTCTTCAAGCTCTCTGTGTCCTCCCCACCTTTGCTGAAGTTTTCATTGGTTGGGCCAGTTCAGGGGATGAGGCAAACGTGACTTCCCCACCCCTGACACACGTGTCTGCATTAAGGTTGTTGATGTGAAACCACAATTGTAATTCATGATACAAGAGGCAGTCCAACCTGGGAATGCCAGTATTAATCCACCTGCTGCAGAGATGAAGCACGTTCTGATCCTTTTCCTTCTTAGCTGCTTTCTCTCAGCCCATGAGGCCAAACTCTATGTTAACTGTCAGCTGGCCAATGACCTAATGCACAGAGGTATGAAGCCAGCTGGGCAGGCCAACAGAGTACAGGAGTCCCTGGATAACTGTGTCCTCTTCAGCCACTGTCTCCTCTCCCCTCTCCTTAATCAGTTGACAGTTATTTCTGCTGCCTCCTTTCTTTTCTGGATTTTTCCCTTCCTCCACTCATTAATCAAAGATGCTCTTTTCCTTTTCTCCTGCCTCTTCTTGTCCTGAGATATCACTCCATCTTCCTTCCTCTTTCCCCATACACTGAAAAACCTCTTTCCCATTCTACATGCTTGTGCTTCTCTCCTCAGGGATTTGCGTGATAGAGCACTTGAATGACTATGAAATCAGTGACATGACCAGAAACAGAGAATGTAGTTTTGAGTACGGGATCTTCCAGATCAGTAGTTGTAAGTGGTGCAGAAACAACAGGAACCCCACAAAAAAATCTCTGCAACACCCCGTGCAGTTTTATGGATGCCTTACCTTTCTGGAACTCTGGCCCTTCAAACCTATAACATCTAGAACCTGACTCCAGACATAGTCTGGCAGCTCTAAGACTCACTCTGATTCTTTCATCTGAGTCAGGTAGGTGAGGAAGGGAAGGTGCCAGAAAGAGTGCTGTGAATTGCAAACTTGAAACCCTGGCACCTTGAAATGGAGTATCTCTTTACTCCCTGATACTGACAATGACCTTAGGAATCTTATCAAAGTGGGCAGAGGAGAGAAGCATGCAGAGAACCCAAGTACCAAGCCTCAAACTGATTCCTTGCACCTTGGTGTCAAAGGGAAGACAAGGACAGTTCTCTTCTCATGCCTTCAGTTCTATCTAAACCTCCTAACTTCAGGGGAATCCAAACTTGCCCCATATCTCTACTCTTTTTCACAGGCTTCTAAGCCATGAGCTGCTAACTGGTTTCATTTTTCCACTGAACTTTTATCCCATCCCCTTATGTCTTCAGTATATCCTCTTCCCTATCCCCTGTTCCATAAAGATACAATTGCAGTATTTGACCCAAGGGCAGGAACTGAAACCTGGCAAACGTCATGAAACCAAACTAGAAATAGGTCTCAAACCAGCCAAAGCCTTCAAGGAGAAAATGGGAGAGAGAGATGAAAGGAGGGAGGAGAGAAGGAAGGGGATAGGATAGAAGAATCAGAGTAAGGGAAGGGATTGAAAGGAGGGAGGAAGGGCCTCTCTACATCTCACCCAAACACCTGGAGGTCCTGGAAATGACAAAGCCTCACGGGCAGAGACCACTCTTCGAAGACATGTCCAAAGGAAGGGCAATGGGAGTTGCAGGAGTGAGCGTGGGGCCTCTGGATCCAAGGATGGGATACCATTAGGAAATGGATGTGTTATTTCACTGACCTCCCCTCTCTTTCCTCTTTAGCACTGCTCATTGATGACATCCATGATGCACAGGGCCCAGAGTCTTTAGTTTCCAGGTAAGAAAGGTCTGAAGGAGGGAAGAATCACCTTGTCAAAGACCATGTCTACCTCCTTGTCTTATTCGCCACTGACCACAGGGGCCCTGGCTGAGCCAGAATCCTTCTCTTAGCAAAATAGAATGGAATGAAAAATGGAGTGAGAAAGACCTAGATACAAATTGTATCCACGTGCCAGCTAGAGTAGTTAGCCTCTGTGGGCCTCTGTGTCCTCATCTGTAAATTAGAGATCATGTCACCAGTCTTGGAGGATGGTTGCCCAACTGTCAGATAATGTATAGAAAGCAGCTAGCACATGGTTAAGTGCCCTATATGTGGTTACTATTTCTATTATTATTCCTCCAAATGTGGTTGCCTCTGGCTTCATACTAACTCTGGCTCCAAACTCAACTGCCTGCTTCCCTTATGACTGCTCCCATAACTCATGCTTTCTCTTTCTTCAGGGATGCCTGGAACATCTTCTGTCATCTTACATATTATCTAGCTGTAAGATATAAGGTGGGCTTCATGTGCTACTCCAGGATGATATATCAGTCTGCCCATGGTGATTTCATACTATGGTGGGCTGGCCTGGTCCCCGACTCTTTTTTTTCCTCTCTTCCTTCCAGTTCCCTTCATTTGCCTAACTTTAGCATATAGAAACATTACTGACTTCTGTGTATTAATCTTGTATCCTGCTACTTTGCTAAATTTGTTTATTAGCTCTAGTAGCTGTATGGTTGATTTCTCAGGGTTTTCAAGATATAAGATCATATCATCTGCAAATAATGACAATTTTACTTCTTCTTTACCAATTTGGATGCCTTTTATTTCTTTGTCTTGCCGGATTGCCCTGGCTAGCACTTCTAGCACAATGTTGAATAACAGTGGTGACAGTGGGCATCCTTGTCTTGTTCCTGATCTTAGAGGGAAGGCTTTCAGCCTCTCACCGTTGAGTACTATGCTGGCTGTGGTTTTTAAATATGTGCTCTTTATCATATTGAAGAAGTTTCCTTCAATTCCTACCTTTTGAAGTGTTTTCATCAAAAAGCGATGTTGGATGTTGAATGCTTTCTCAGCATCTATTGAGATGATCATTTGATTTTTCTCTTTTGATTTGTTAATGTGTTATATTACATTGCTTGATTTTCTTATGTTGAACCATCCTTGCATGCCTGGAATGAACCCCACTTGGTCATGGTCTATGATTTTTTTAATGTGTCTTTGGATTCAATTTGCAAGTATTTTGTTGAAAATTTTTGTATCTATATTCATGAGGGAGACTGGCCTGTAGTTTTCCTTTTTTGTGGCATCTTTGCCTGGTTTGGTATTAGATTGATGTTAGCTTCATAAAATGTGTTAGGTAGTGGTCCATTTTCTTCAATGTTTTGAAAGAGTTTAAGTAAGATTGGTGTCAGTTCTTTTTGGAAAGTTTGGTAGAATTCCCCTGTGAAGCCATCTGGCCCTGGGCATTTATTTGTGGGAAGTTTTTTGATGACTGATTGGATCTCTTTGCTTGTGATTGGTTGGTTGAGGTTTTCTATTTCTTCTCCGGTCCGTCTAGGTTGTTCATATGTTTCCAGGAAATTGTCCATTTCCTCTACATTATCCAGTTTGTTGGCATACAGTTGTTCATAGTATCCTCTTATAATTTTTAAAATTTCTGTGGGATCTGCAGTAATGTCACTTTTCTCATTCATTATTTTGTTTATATGGATCATCTCTCTTTTTGATTTTGTCAGTCTAGCTAGGGGCTTGTCACTCTTGTTGATCTTCTCAAAGAACAAACTCATGGTGTTCTTTATTCTCTCTATTGTTTTTTGTTCTCTATGTCATTTACTTCTGCTTTAATCCTTGTTATTTCTTTTCTCCTACTTGCTTTAGGTTTTGTTTGCTGTTCATTTTCCAGCTTTTTCAGTTGCTCCATTACTTCTGTGATTTAAGCTCTTTCTTTCTTTTTGATGTATGCGTTAGTGCTATAAACTTTCCCCTCAGTACTGCTTTTGCTGCATCCCATAAGTTTTGATATGTTGTGTTCTCATTTTCATTGATTTTATATACTTAGCAGTTTCTCTTGCTATTTCTTCTTTAACCTACTGATTGTTCAGGAGTGTGTTGTTTGACCTCCAGGTATTTGTGAATTTTCTAAGTCTCTGATGGTTATTGACTTCTAATTGTATTCCATTGTGGTCAGAGAATGTGCTTTGAATAATTTCAATATTTTTAAATTTATTGAGGCTTGTTTTATGTCCCAGCATATGGTCTATTCTGCAGAAAGTTCCATGAGCACTAGAGAAGAATGTGTATCCTGGTGATTTGGGATGTAATGTTCTATATATGTCTGTTAAATCAAATTCATTTATCAGATTGTTTAGGTTTTCAGTTTCCTTATTGGTCTTCTGTCAGGATGATCTATCTATAGGAGTGATGTATTGAAGTCTCCCACAATTATTGTGGAAACATCAATTGCTTCTTTCAGTTTTGCCAGTGTTTGTCTCTTGTATTTTGTGGCACCATGATTGGGTGCATAAACATTCATGATTGTTATTTCTTCTTATTGAATTGCCCCTTTTATTAGCTTGTAGTGGCCTTCTTTGTCTCTCATAACATCCTTGCATTTAAAGTCTATTTTATCTAAGATTAATATTGCTACTCCTGCTTTCTTTTGGCTGAAGCTTGCATGGAATATTTTTTCCATCCTTTCACTTTCACAATTTCTTTGTGTCCCTGTGTCTAAGATGAGTCTCTTGTATGCAACATATTGATAGTTCATATTTTTTGATCCATTCCACCAATCTGTATCTTTTAAGTGAGGAGTTTAACACATTTACATTCAATGTTATTACTGTGAAGACATTTCTTCAGCCATCCTATCCTTTGGTTTATGTTTGTCAGATATATTTTTTTCCCTCTCTCTTATTGTCTTTTAATGAACCAATATTAAATCTCTTTAGTACTGAACCTCTCTCCATCTCTCTCTCTCCTTTCTTTGTTTCTCTGTCAGTAGGGCTCTCTTTAGTATCTGAAGTAGGGCAGGTCTTTTATTTGCAAAATCTTTCAGCATTTGTCTGTCTGTGAAAGATTTAAGCTCTCCCTCAAATTTGAAGGAGAGCTTTGCTGGATAAAGAATTCTCGGTTGGAAATTTTTTTCTCTCTCAGAATTTTAAGTATGTCATGTCACTGCCTTCTTGCCTCCATGGTGGCCACTGAGTAGTCACTACTTAGTCTTACGTTGTTTCCTTTGTATGTGATGAATTGCTTTTCTCTTGCTGCTTTCAGAACTTGCTCCTTCTCTTCAGTATTTGAATATATCTTAGAGTGGGTTTATTTGGATTTATTCTATTTGGAGTTTGCTGGGCATTTATTCTTTGTGTATTTATGTTGTGTAGAAGGTTTGGGAAGTTTTCCCCAACAATTTCTTTGAATACTCTTTGTAGACCTTTATGCTTCTCTTCCCCTTCTGGGAAAACAATGAGTCTTATATTTGGATGGTTTATTTTATCTATCATATCCCTGAGATCCATTTCAATTTTTTTCCATTTTTTCCCCATTCTTTCTTTTGTTCTTTCATTTTCCATTCTGTCCTCCTCCACGTTGCTGATTTGTTGTTCAGCTTCCTCTAGTCTTGAACTATGAGCATCCAGAATCTTTTTAATTTGGTCAACACTTTCTTTTATTTCCATAACATCATCTATTTTTTTTTATTTACTCTTGCAATTTCTTCTTTATGCACTTCTAGGGTCTTTTTCATGTCCTTTATATCCTGTGCCATGCTCTTGTTGTTTATCTTTAGTTCTTTGATTAATTGCTCCAAGTACTGTGTCTCCTCTGATCATTTGATTTGGGTGTTTGGGTTTGGGTTACCCATATTGTCTGATTTTTTCATATGCCTTAAAATTTTCTGTTGTTTTTGGCCTCTTGGTATTTGCCTAACTTGATAGGGTTCTTTTAGGATATGTAGGCTAATTCAAAGTCTGATCTCTAATTTGTCAGATCTACAGCTTGGTGGCATACACTTTCTCTAACTAACCAGCAGGTGGCATCCATGAGCCAACTATTCCCCTCAAGCCAGTTATCCACAACTTTGTCTTGGTGGTGTGTGGGGGTCTGATTCTTGTGGGGGTCCAATTGGTACCCCAAGTTTGGGTGTGTTGTTGATGCTGTCAGCCCTGAATGTAGGGCATGTGCCTGAGTGGTTAGGGAGGGAGGGCAGCTTTAATAATCAAACCTCCCAGGTGTTCCTGGAGATTTAAGGCTGCTGCAAGATTCTAAACCTTCAGTTTAGTCTCACCACAGATTGTCTCTGCCATTGACCCACAAGTCCTTGGTATTGGCGTATGGTCCCCGGGATTTCTGAGTGGGTCCCTCTTCCAAGCCGTGACCTCCTAGGGCCTCTGCTGAGGGAAGGCTGTGCTACATCACAAGTGTGCACCATCCCTCAAGGGAAGTTCTGGGCCTCTGGGCCGTGTAGGCATTTGTCTAACTTTACAATAAATATTACAGTGAAGTGTCCTATATGGTATCTAATATTTTTGCTGGGGCTTTGTAGGTCCCAGTAGCAGAAAACCCATACTGGTGAAGCTGATGGAAGGGCTGTCAGCAATGTACCAGTACAAGTGCAGTAAGGAGAGTCTGTGGGAGGAATGGCCACTCCCCAAGCTTTGTGGAACATGTCCATCTTTCCCTAGTCTTGACGGGTTCTTTCTTGGCTTTCCTCCAAACCTCTGTTGTCTTCTCTCTCCATCAACTGGTTTGCCCTGTGTCATCAGTTTCTGCTTCTTCCTCACTTCATACTTCATTAAGGCAATACCAGCCTATAGGGCTCATCAGTGCTCAGAGTTTCACCAGTTCCAAAGCCCTGAGCAAGAATCTGTTAGGCCCACCTCATTTTTTCGCACCATCCCTATATCACAGTCCAGGCTATGAACTGCCCAAGTTAACTTTCTAGCCTTACTCCATAGACAGGTGTCACATGGAGGGGACCCTAGATGCCTACACATGTACTTTAAGTAGCTGTGGTGGGAGCAGCTCTCCTTTTGGCATCAGTAATGCTATTTAGGCCCATGACTGACTTCTCCAGAACACTTGAAAAAGATGGGGAAGTTGGAAAAGAGTAAAGAGTGTTCTCATTTGAACAGTGTTTTCTTCATCATTATATCCTCAGAATTTAGTGCAGTACTGGGTAAATAGGGGATTAGCTTGATAAGTGTTGTTATTGGGAAGCAGTTGTCCCAGTATACTATGAAAATTGACAACCCAACAAACTTTAATAAAATTTTAATAATTATACTAAAAAAAGCAGGAATAGCTATAACTGAACAACATGACCAAATCAGGGCAACACTGATGTTGCACTGATGACACTCCTCCCCCTTCTCAAATAGGAATTCCAATATATTGTGTGTGCCAGAGTAGGAGCTTTGCAAGAATGCCAAGCACAGAACAGCAGATGAGCTTCATGATGGAATACTGAGAGGGAGCCCTCAGTTTTCTCTGGTAATGCACAATTTCCACTATGAATACCAAATTTTAGTATCACTTAATAACTCCTCAGAAGTTCAGCAGGAAATAGACCTCAGTTATAGTAAAAATGAAACCTAAATAATTACATGTAAAAACTAAAGTAAAAAGTTTGCATCTTAAATTTTTTTTTTTTTTTTTTTTTTTCTCTATCTGGAGTATGACACTGGGAGCCCTCCCTTGCCCTGAGAATCAGCCCTTGCAGAAGGTGTGCAGCCTTTTGAAGCTCTCCCTGGACCCACAACTGCATGCATCCTGTGGCTTTTCTCTGTCACTCCAGCATCACTTGTCATAATATGTGCCTGGGGATCGCTCCAATTTCATTGAATCCCTTGAAGAGGGATTCTGTGTATGTAGTTTGGTAGCATAAGATACTGAACTTCTTCCATGAATTTTTACAGATGACAGGAAAGTAAAACATAATTTGTAGAACACGCTATAGAAGTAAACCTTGAGGCCCTAGAAATTTATAAAAAGAAATCCTACTTTTGTATCCCATTACTTTCTTATGTGAACTTAGGCGAATGACTTAAGTCCCCTGGGTCTCTATTTCCTCATCTATGAAATAGTAACAATATAATAATAATAATTATAATAATATCTATTTCATTAACTATACTGCATTCATTTGTTAACGTATTAAATATTTATTGAACATCTACTACATCTTAGGCTCTGATGAGTACCGGTATAAACAAGGCAGAAAAATAATCTCTACTCTCATAAAGCTACAGTTTAAATACATAAGTGAAAGGTATGGTATCTTAGTGGTAGATAAGTGCAATTGGAAAAAATGAAGCAGGGAAGTTGGAATGCGGTGTTTAGAGGGTAAAATTTTAAATGTGCTAGTCAGGGAAGATCCTGAGAAGGTGAATTTTGGACAGATATTTGGATGATGTCATGGCCTATTAAGGGTAAGGAGGTGGGAGAAGTCTGCCCAGGTACAAGTTATAAGGGGGTTTATTGTATATCTATTATATAAAAACAATAATAAAATAAAAGGTAAGTCTGCCTTTTATTATCACTATTTGCTAAAGCACTAAACAAAGTCAGCAATAAAACACTCCTCCCTAAAAATTATCTTTTACTGGTCTACATTGTAAACATTTGCTGTGGTTTCTGCTGAATTTTAATAACATATATTTAAACTTGAAATTAGCACATTAAAAATTCTGATTCTTAAAAATATCAAGAACTTTGGAAAAGAACAAAGGAGGAATAACTGCCTGATTTCATAATACATTACGAAGCAATGGGAATCAAGAGAGTGTGGTATTGGCATCAAGATAGACAAATAAATCAGTGGAATAAAATAGAGTCCAGAAGTAGACCCACCCATAAATGGTCAACTGACTTTTTATAAAGGTGCAAAGGCAATTCATTGTGGAATGGACTGCCATTTCAACAAACGGTGCTGGGAACAATTAGATTCTGTGTGCAACAAATGAATTTTGATTCATTCCTTCCACAATAGACCTAAATGTAAAACTTAATACTATAGACTGTCTAGAAGAAAGAAGGAGAAAATCTTTGTGACCTAGTGTTTTAGTTTCCTGGAGTGCTCGAACAAATACCATTTGTATTTGAAATAGTTCAGGTTAAACAATCGGAATTTATTTGCTCATGATTTTGAGACTAAGAGAATGTCCAAGTCACGTCATCATCAAGCTGATGTTTTCTCCCCAAATCCTGTGGGTTTCTGGGCTGGCTGCCAGCTATCCGTGGTCCTTAGCTTGGCACATTGCAAGACCTATGGCAGCATCTCCTGGTCTCTCCCTTATCTTTCAGTGTTGATGTTCAGTTTCTGGCTGCTCCTTCTGTGGCTTTCTTTGTGTCTGAATATCATTCTACTTAAAAACGACTCCAGTATTAGGATTAAGGCCCATCCTGATTGAAGTGGGCCACACCTTAACTGAAGTAACCTCATCAAAAGATCCTACTTACAATTGGCTTACACCTACAGGAATGGATTAAATTTAAGAATATGTTTTTCTGGGGTACATATAGATGCAAACCACCAAAATTCACCTTGTGGACCCCAAAAGACATGTTTCTTTCTATATGCAAAATATATTAATACCATCACAACATCCCAAAAGCCTTAAGTCATTTTAGAAACAATGCTAAGTACAAAGTTTTATCAAAATCTGTCATAGATGTGGTCTGTCCTGGAGCACAATTCCCCTCCATCTGTGGACGTGTGAAGCCTAGAGAACAAATTATCTACTTCCAATATACAAAGGAGGGATGGGCATAGGATAAACATTCTCGCTCTCTTAGGGAGAAATTAGAAGAAAAACAGAGGTGGACACAGTATATTTCCCTATCATATTGATGTTGAATTTGACCATGTGAATTTCTTTGGCCAACGGAATGTTAGCAGAGACTAAAACTATGCTTTCATGGTTTTGTTTGGCCTCTTGTTCTTCTGTGATCCCCAGAAAAACAGACCCCAGATTGAACAGACCTGAATGCAATCTAAATCCTGGATCCAAGCTCCAGGCTACTAGAGCTAAGCTCCTTTCTCCACACCCACTGCCAATTCATGAGACCCAGGAGTGAAAAACATAAATGTAAGCTACTGAGTTTTAGGGTGCTTTGTGACACAGCAAGAAAACCCTGACTACTATTATTTCCCACTTGCATAACTTGCCAGAGCATTTCCCTTCACTCTCCACCACAAACTGTCCCCATTTAGATTACCAGTAAGAGCCTTTATTTGGAAGATGCAGATTATGTACCTCCCTTTCTGGATGCACTTTACATTTAGTTAAAATATGTTTACTGAGACCTCACACTTTGTGGTTAGTTGCCTGGAGAGGAGATTTAAAGGAACAAAGTGCTGGAGGCCCTGTCATACTATAATCCTGGGGAGAGAAACTAAATTGCCCCACCTAGAATAATTCAAGCAATAACTAATATAAATGGATGTTTAATCAAAACCTAATTTAGCTCTTTCTTGTCCTTATACAAACCATGAATGTTGAAGGTGTGTACATATTTTTTTCTAGAGGTTGATTCTGCATGCATGAAAGAAATATTAGTATTTTACTTTGGGGCACCTTAGGGCAGTTCTGTTGACAGAGCGTTGGAGATAGGATGTTTTTATTCACACCCAAAAGGGCAGCACTGTTCTTTAAAATCCTTTAAAAGCCAAGTAAAGAATAGTCAAGGCAATGTGAAGAAAAACGAAACTGGAGGACTCTCATAACATACCCAGACCTATTGCAGTGCCATAGTAATTCTACCTGATTTATATTTCAAGTTGCTTTTTGTGTATTTTTCAGGATTTTATGTATATAGGATCTTGTCACATGTAGATAGGGAAAGTTTTACTTTTTCCTTTCCAAGTAGGATGCCTTTTATTTTATTTTTTCGCATAATTTTTCTGGCAAGAACTTCCAGTACAATTTTGATAATATTGGTGATGGTGGGCTTCCTTATCTTGTTCCTGAGCTTAGAGGGAAAGCTTTCATATTTCCCATTGTGTATGATGCTAGCAATGTTGTTTTCATATATGCCCTTTTTCATGTTGATGATGTTTCCTTCTATTCTTAGTTTAATAAGTGCTTTTATCAAGAAGTGGTGCTAGATTTTGTTAAATGCCTTTCTGTGTCAATTGAGATGATCAGGTGTTTTTTCCTTCATTCTTTTAATGTGGTGTATTACATTAATTGATTTTCTTGTGTTGAAACACCCTTGAATACTTGATATAAATCCCATCTGATCATGGTGCAAAATTCTTGTGGTGTGCTGTTTGACTATGTTTGTTAGCATTTTGTTGAGCATTTTTCATGAATATTTATAAGTGATATTGGTCTGTAAGTTTCTTTTCTTGTAGTATCTTATCTGGCTATGGTATTAGGGTGATGTTGGTCTCATAGAATGAGTTAGGGAGTGTTCTCTCTTCCTCAATTTTTTGGAAGAGTTTGAGCAGGATTGTGTTGATTCTTAAAATGTTTAGTAAAATTCCCCTGTGAAGCCATCTGATCCTGGGCTTTTCTTTGTTGGGAGATTTTTAAGTACTGATTCAATCTCTTTACTTGTGATTGTTCTGTTGAGATATTTGATTTCTTCTTGAGTCAGTGTGGGTAGTTTGTGTTTCTAGGAATTTGTCTGTTTCATCTAGGTTATCCAATTTGTTGGTGTAAAGTTGTTCATAGTATCCTCTTATAATGCTTTTTATCTCTGTGGGGTGGCAATATCCCCCTTTCATGTCTGATTTTAGTTATTTGTGGCTGCTCTCTCTTTTTTGTCAGTCTAGGTAAGGGTTTGTTGATTTTATTGATCTTTTCAAAGAACCAACTTTTGGTTTTGTTGATTCTTTCTGTTGTTTTTTTTTTTTGTCCTCAGTTTCATTTATCTCTGCTCTAGTCTTTGTTGTTTCCTTCCTTCTGCTCACTTAGGTTTTGTTTGCTCTTATTTTTCTAGACCCTCCAGTTGTGAGGTTAGGTTTCTGATTTGAAATCTTTCTTCTTTTTTAATGTAAGCATTTAGAACTATAAATTTCCCTTTTAGCACTGCCTTTTCTGCAACTCATAAGTTTTGGTATTTTGTGTTTACAATTTCACCCTCCTCATGATACTTCCTAATTTCCCTTGTGATTTTTTTCTTTGACCCATTGGTTGCTTAAGAGTGCATTGTTTAATTTCTACGTATTTGTGACTTTTCCATTTCTCCCTCTGCTATTAATTTATAGCTTCATTCCACACTGGTTGGAGAAAATACATTGTATGATTTCAATATTTTTGAATTAACTGAGATGTGTTTTGACCTAACATGTGGTCTATCTTAGAGAATGACCCATGTGCAGTAGAGAAGAATATGTATTCTGCTGCTTTTGGGTGAAGTGTTCTATATATATATGTCTGCTGGGTCTAGTTGGTTTAGAGTATCATTCAAATCTGTTATTTCCTTATTTATCTTTGTCTAGATGGTCTATCCATTATTGAGAGTGGAGTATTGCAGCCTCCTGCTATTAATGTGGAACTGTCTTTTCCTCCTTTCAAATCTGTCAATATTTGCTTCATATATTTTGTGTCTTTGCCATTAAGTGCATATATATATATTTATAATTATATCTTCTTGTTGAATTGACCCCTTAATTATCATGTAGTGACTTTCTTTCTCTCTTGTAACAGTTTTTTTTTAAAAAATGCAATTTTACTGAGATGTATTTACATACCATACAATCATCCAAAGTGTACAATTGATCACAATATCATCAGGTAGTTGTGCATTCATCTCCATAATCAATTTTTTGAATGTTTTCATTACTCCCCAAAATAAGATTAAAAATAAGAATAAAAATAAAAATCGAAGTTATCTCATACCGCCCCCCATTATTCCTTTACTTTTTGTCCCCATTTTTCTACTCATTCGTCCATACACTGGATAAAGGAGAGTAAACAATCAGGATTTCACAATCATACAGACACAGCATGTAAGCTGTATAGTTATATGACCATCTTCAATAATCAAAGATACTGGTTGCAGTTCAATGGTTTCAGGTATTTCTTTCTAGCTATTCTAATACCCTAAAAACTACAAAGGGATATCTATATAATACATAAGAATAACCTCCAGAATGACCTCTCAACTCTATTTGAAATCTCTCAGCCCCTGAAACTTTATTTTGTTTCATTTACCTTCCCCCTTTTGGTCCAGAAGGTTTTCTCAATCCTATGATGTCAGGTCCAGGCTCATCCCCAGGAGTTCTGTCCCTTGTTGCCAGGGAGATTTACGCCCCTGGGAGTCATGTCCCATGTAAGGATGGAGGGTAGTGAGTTTACCTGCAGAGTTGGCTTGGAGAGAGAAGCCACATCTGAGCACAAAAGAGGTTCTCTGGGGGTGACTCGTAGGCACAGTTATAGTAGACTTAGCCTCTCTTTTGCAGTAAAAAGCTTCATAAGGGCAAGCCCTAAGATCAAGGGCTCAGCCTACTACACTGGTAGTTTCCAATACTTGCAAGTATATCAGGATGTCCCCAGATGGGAAAGTTTAATATTACCACATTTTCCCCCAGTCCCTCAAGGGGGCTTTGCAAATACATTTTATTCTCTGCCCAAATTACTCTGGGATATATTGGGGCTTCATGCTAACCTGTAAAAACCACCCAGAACTTATCCCCATTCAAGGTTCCATGTCATTATGTTGTTTGAAAAAACTGACCATACAAGTTAAAATACATAGTGTGCTACAGAAAATATAGATTTTGCATCAAATACACATCTCTTCCTTTGGTCTCACATAGAAGTTGAAGATTTAAAAGATAGTCAACATCTTCCTTTACCTTTTAGTCTGATTTACCCTAGTCCCAACCAAGTCCATTTTGTTCATGTCTCTAATTGAAGTCCAATTTCTTTTTCGGCTTTTTAAACAATTGCTGTATGGGGTAATGCTGACATTCATTGTGGCCAAACTCTGGCTCTGAGTCTCAGGTTTAGATACATGCAGTTGGAGGGATAGACCAGGTTATACACAAATAGCTCAGCATCTCAGAATTTAGAAATAGTCCTACAGCTCATGAATGGTTGTGACTGCTGTAAGAGCTTACAGTCTATGAACCTCGACAATAAGCCTTTCTCTGATAACTTATGCTCTCAGATTCAGTTCTCAGAGTTTGCACATTAGTTAGTCCATATTAGTGAGGTGTTATAATGTTTGTCTTTTTGCTTCCAGCTTATTCCACTCAACCTACTGTCCTCAAGGTCCATTCACCTAGTTGTGTACCTCACAACTTCATTTCTTCTTGCCACTGCTCAATATTCCATTGTATGTATACACCACAGTTCACTATTCTGTTTATCAGTCTATGTATCCTTAAGCCACCTCCATCCATTGAAAATTGTGAATACTGCTACAATAAACACTGGTGTGCAAATTTCCATTCATCCCTGCTCTCAGTTCTTCCAAGTATGTACCCAATAACAGGGTTGCAGGACCATATGGTAACCCCAGTCTTAGCTGCCTGTGGAGCCACACACTGCCTTCCAGATGGGCTGCACCATTCTACTTCCCCACCAACAGGGAATAGGTACACCAATCTCTCCACATTTTCTCCGGTGCTTGTATCCCCTGTTTATTTTAAAAGTTTTATTCACATATCATAGAATATATCCTAAGTAAAAAAAATCAATGATTCCTGATATAATCACATAGTTATGCATTCATCACCACAATATATACAAGGATATTTCCATTTCTTCTGCAAAGAAAGAGGAAGGGGAGAAAAAACCTGAAGAATAAAAAAATAAAAGAAGGAATATAAAATAAAGTAAAATATATTACAATGAAAGGTTCAGATGACAACACCACCACCAAGAATCCCACACCACTGCCTCACATACCACTTTTATGGACATTTAGCTTTGGTAGATTGCCTTTGTTACAATTAATGGAAGCATCTTACAATGTAACAGTTAACTATAGACTCTAGTTTGCATTTATTTTGTTTTTTCCCCTTTACCATCCAATTTTCAACACCTTGCAATATTGACATTCATTTGTTCTCCCTCATGTAAAAACATTCTTATTTTTGTACATGTAATCACCATCGTTGACCACTCTAAGTTTTGCTAAATTATACAACCCCAGTCTTTACCTTCTATCTTTCCTTCTGGTCCTAGCCCTCCTTTTTCAACTATAATCACACTCATCTTTGTTCAGAGTACTTACAATATTGTGCTTCCATTACATAGTTATGTGCTATCCATTTCTGTATCTATACCATCAATTGTGTTGAACTTTCTCTCTTCCTTCAGTATCAAATGTCCAATCTCTAACCTCTTTCTATCTCCTGATAACGTGTGTTCTCAACTTTATTTCTCAACATTTACTCATCTATGTTAGTTCATATTAGTGAGACCATACAGTATTTACCTTTTTGTTTCTGGCTAATTTTACTCAACATAATGTAGTATTTCTTGTAGAGCACCTATCTTGTTCACAAACTCTCTCAGTGTCTGTTTGTCTGAAAATATTTTAAACTCTCCCTCATTTTTGAAGGACAGTTTTGCCAGATATAGAATTCTTGGTGGGTAGTTTTTCTCTTTTATTATCTTAAATGTATCATACCACTGCCTTTTCATCTCCATGGTTTCTACCGAGAAATCTGCACACTCTTCTCGAGCTTCCCTTGTATGTGGTGGATTGTTTTTCTCTTGCTGCTTTCAGAATTCTCTCTTTGTCTTTGACATTTGATTATTAAGTGTCTTGGAGAAGGCCTATTTGGATCTATTCTGTTTAGTGTATGCTGAACTTCTTGGATCTATATTTTTATATCTGTAATTTTTATATCTTTCATAAGAGATGGCAAATTTTCTGTGATTATTTCCTTCATTATTCTTTCTGTCTCCTTTCCCGTCTCTTCTCCTTCTGGGACACCTGTGACACATATATTCATGTGTTTCATGTTGTCCTTCAATTCTCTGAGATCCTGCTCATATTTTTCCATTCTTTTCCTTATCTGTTCTTTGGTGTGTAGGATTTCAGATGTCTTGTCCTCTAGTTCATGAATCCTTTCTTCTGCCTCTTCAAGTCTGCTGTTGTGTCTCTATTATATTTTTCATCTCTTCTATTTTGCCTTTTGTGCCAGTTTGAATATATTGTGTCCCCCAAATGCCATTATCTTTGATGTAATCTTATGTGGGCAGACGTTATCAGTGTTGATTAGATTGTAATTCTTTGAGTGTTTCTTTGGAATGCGCCCCACCCAGCTGTGGGTGATGACTCTGATTGGATAATTTCCATGGAGGTGTTGCTCCACCCATTTGGGGTGGGTCTAAGTTGATCAGTGGAACTATATAAATGAGCTGACATAACAGAAGGAACTCAGTGCAGCTGTGAGCGATGTTTTGAAGAGGAGCTACAGCCAAGAGGGACACTTTGAAGAAAGCACAGGAGCTGCAGATGAGAGACAGCCATTGAAAGCAGACTCTTGCTCCAGAGAAGCTGAGAGAGGACAAATATCCCAAGTGCAACTAAGAGTGACAGTTTTGAGGAACTGCAGCCTAGAGAGGAGCGTCCTTGGAAAAAGCCATTTTGAAACCAGAACTTTGGAGCAGATGCCAGCCACGGTGCCTTCCCAGTTAACAGAGGTTTTCCGGACACCATTGGCCATCCTCCAGTGAAGGTACCCAATTGCTGATGTGTTCAACCTTGGACACTTTATGGCCTTAAGACTGTAACTGTGTAACCAAATAAACACCTTTTATAAAAGCCAATCCATTTCTGGTATTTTGCAGAAAGGCAGCATTAGCAAACTAGAACACCTTTCATTCCCATAAGTTCTGCCATTTGTTTTTTCAAGCTTATGAATTCTTTATATCATCCCAGTGTCTTCTTTATGTCCTTCATCTCATTTGTCACATTTTATTTCAGCTTGATGATTTGATTTAGAAGATTTGTTTGAACATCTTTAATTAGTTGTTTCAACTCCCGTATCTCATTTGAAGTGTAAGTTTTTTCTTTGACTTGGCCATGTCTTCATTTTCTTACTGTGACTTGTAATTTTTTGTTTTCTAGGCATCTGTTTTCCTTGATTATGCCAATCAGATTTTTCCAGATCAGATGGGCCCAGGTCCCTGGCAGAGGTTATAATCAGTATCAAGTTTCCCTGAGTATGAGACCCAGTAGATTGTTGGACTTCCCTGTGAGGCCTCTGGACTCTGTGCTTTTCCTATCCTGCCCAGCAGGTGGTGCTTGTTAGCCCACAGCTCCCCACCAGCATAAAGAGGTGCAGTGCCTTTAATTCTCAGTAGACCCTTTTCCTGCCAGGGGCAAAGGATGAATCAGGAACCACACTTAAGTGTTTTTGTTTATTTTTTTCTTTTCTCCCAGGCCCTGGGGTCTGAATTCTCTGAGGGAGGGCAGCCACTTGAGCCACCCCTTTTTCTAAGGAAGAGAAGTTCTTAGGGATTTCTCTCCTTCACTTGATTTCTTCCTGTGTCTAACTATCTTAACTCCACCCTTGCCTGGTAAGTGCTGACAATTGTAAATGCTTGAGGCTTTCTCTAATGAACTATTTAGAATGAGAGAAAAAATAGAAAAAATATAGAAATTCCCTTTTCAGAGCTTGTCCCCAGCACCCCAGTTTTGCCAGTTGACTGGTGTTGGTACCTGGTTCTATGTGCCCCCTTTTCTTGGGACACAGCCCTTTTTCAGTATACTGAGTTCACCAACTCCATAAGCCTCTGTTTTTATTTATTTATTATTATTTTTTCCATCAGACCCACCTCCTCTCTGCTGGGAGAGACCTCAGTGTTCCTTTCCTGCTTGCTCCGGGTTTATCTGCGCTCATAGCTTGTGTTCAGTTGTCCAAATTTGTTAATTAAAACCACATTTGAAGCTTGGTTGAGTTATCTTTCCTTGCTCCCTGAGGATATCACTTCTTTTCCCCACTTAGCCTGCCATGCCAGTGGGGGAGAGGAACTAGCTCCACAGTTTGGGGAGCTTTACTTACTGTTTTATCCTGTGATCTCAGCCATTCCACCCATTCCAGACTGGTGTATGATGTGTGTCCAACACGGTTGTCCCCCACAGTTGTTCCAGGCTATTTTCTAGTTATTCCTGGCTATTAACTAAATGCTATAGGGGACTGACTAAATTCCACACTTTTATTGTCACAGAATCTGGTATTAAATACTGATTCAAACAAGGCACATTTCTGTAGAAAATTGTGTAATTCTTTTCCTGGTCTATTAGGCAATGTAGCAAAATAAATAACATCAGAAAACATTTTGTCATCCTTTTGTCTTTTTTCCAAGATTTTGGATAATTTTTCTTAGCAGGGATTTTGTGCAAGAAAAAAAAAAAAACATCTTGTTTTCTGTAACAGTCAAGTTTCTTGAAAGAGGAGTTACCATAGCCTGGAGTAGGGAAGAGAGATAGGACATGAACAGTTTAATTCTGCATGAAAGCAAGATGGTTTTCAGTTTTTCACCTTTATAGTTTGAAATAATTTCAAAATTATAGAAAAATTGTAAGAATACTACAAATATCCCCATGTAACCTTCAACTAGAGACCCCATTATACAGAACAGTTTCTCAATCATTCCTTAACCTTCATGACTTTAATATTTTTGAAGATTACAGGATAGCCATTTGGTTCCTGTGGTGGCCTGAAGCAGTATGCACCCCAGAAAAATATGTTCTTAAATTTAATACATTCTTATGGATGTGAACCCATTCCAAGTAGGACCTTTTGATGAGGTTACTTCAGTTAGGGTGTGGTTCACCTCATTCAGGATGGGTCTTAATCCTCTTACTGGAGTCTTATTTTTATAAGTGGAATGAAATGGGAGAGAGAAAGAGAGAGAGAGAGAGAGAGAGAGAGAGAGAGAGAGAGAGAGAGAGAGAGAGAGAGAAGGAGGGAGAGAGAGAGAACACCAGAAAGCCAGGGAAGCAAGAAACTGAAAGCAATGAAGCCTGGAATGAAGGGAGAGACCAGCAGATGGTGCCATGTACCCTGCCATGCTGCAGAGAAACAAAGGATTTTGGGCAGCTGGTCTTTGGGAAGAAAGCATTGCCTTGCTAATGCCTTGATTTGGATATTTCTCTCAGCCTCAAAACTATAAGCTAATAAATTCCTATTGTTAAGCCAACCCATTTCATGGTATCTGCTTTCATCAGCCTAGGAAACTAAAACAGTTCCTCAGTTTGGATTTGTCTTGTCTGTTGTTTCTTCATGACTAGATTTCAATTACACAAGTTTGGCAAGAATATCACAAAAATGAAATTGTGCTCTTCTCATTGTATAACATCAGGTGGCAAAGATATTTATTTTTTCCATTACAGGTATATTAGGGTTCACCAGAGAAACAGAACCTACAGGATATATGTATATATAGTAAGAGATTTATTATAAGGACATTTATTATGTGGTTGTGGGGGATGACAAGTCCAAATTTTGAAGGACAGGTTAGGCTGAATATTCTGGAAGGAGAGATGTTGAACTATTAAGTCCAAATCTGTGGTGGAGGCCAGGGATGAGTGGAGGGTATAGTATGGAGGCAGAATTTCTTCTAATCCTTGGAACCCTCAGTTGTCACTTTTAGGACCTCCAATTGATTGGATGAGGCCCACACACATTATGGAGGGTCATCTCCTTTGCCAAAGTCAACTGACTGTAAATGCTAGCCCTGTCTATGAAATACTTCCACAGTAACAACTAGGCTAGTGTTTGATCAGACAACTGGACACCATAACTGTTCCAGTTTGCTAATGCTGCCATTATGCAAAATACCAGAAATGGATTGGCTTTTATAAAGGGGGTTTATTTGGTTGCACAGTTACAATCTTAAGACCATAAAGTGTCCAAGGCATCAACAATTGGGTACCTTCACTTAAGGATGGCCAATGGCATATGGAAAGCCTCTGTTAGCTGGGAAGACATGCAGCTGGTGTCTGCTCTGGAGTTATGGCTTCAAAATGGCTTTCTTCAAAATGTCATGTCAGCTTCCAATGGCCATCTTCAAAATGTCTCTGTAAGATGCAGCTCCTCTCCAAAATGTCACTCTCAGTTGTTTCCCCTCTCTTTCCGTTTGTCAGCTTATTTATATGGCTCCAGTGATTTAATTCAGACCCACCCTGAATGGGTGGGGTAACACCTCCATGGAAATTATCCAAAGTATTGCCCACAGTTGATTGAGTCACATCACCATGGAAACACTGAACCAATAGGTTTCAACCTAATCAACACTAATACAGTCTGCCTCCACAAGATTGCATCGAAGATAATGGCATTTTGGGGGACATAACACATCCAAACTGGCACATTCCACCCCCTGGATCCCAAAATGACATCATCTTTCCATATACAACATACATTCATCCCATCACAATATCACAAAAACTTAAATCAGTTCAGTAACAATAGGTAAGTAAGAGATCCAATCAAAATCAATTACAGGCATGGTCTGTCCTAAGGCAAAATTCTCCTCCAGCTGTGGACCTGTGAAACTTAGAGCAAGTTATCTGTTTCCAATATACAAAGGAGGGACAAACATAGGATAAACATTCCCATTTCCATAAGGAGAAACTGAAAGGAAAATCGTTTATGGGACCCAAACAGTTCCTAAAACCCACGGGGCAAACTCTATTAGATTTCAAAGTCTGAAAGTCATTCATAGAACAAAGTTGCATCTTGGGGCTTGATAGAGTGGGAGTCCAACCCTTTCCAAGGGCCTATGTAGCAGTCCTTTTCTCTCCAAATGCTGGGGTGAGTGCTCCAACATATCCACACTTTGGGGAGAACACCTTCTTCTCAGCTCCACCATCCCCAAACATTGGAGTGCCACCCAGACTCTGCCTCTCTGAGGCAAAGGCTCTCCTCTCTCCAAACAATGGAGTGGTGGTCAGGCTTTCCCCAATCCCTTGGGAATGTGCTCCACCCTCTCTGGGGACTAGGGTGGCAACACTCTTCCTGAACATTGAGGTGGGAGGTCTGCCCTCTGCCTCCAGGGCAAATTCACCCTTTCCACGTGTGTGGGCTGCTCCACTCTCCCAGCCCAAGACCTCTTGACTCCAGAACTCAACCTCCATGGCTCCATCTTTGAAGAAATTTTTCCTTCAATTAGTTCCTTCTTCATTTCCTCCAGTCCAGAACATCAATGGTTCCCTTTATACAGATTTCACAAAAATTCTGTAGGCTTGTCATGCAGTTTACAGTGGTCAAAACCATCAGACAACAGGAGTTCCCACAAATCCTTTCTGGATAACTCCATCTCCAATCCTGGCTTGTACTGAAATGGTGATTGGGTTCTATCTTTGGTTAAATCCTCATGCAGGGCTGTAGTCTCTGGGGACTCATTTTCTGGAAGCCCAGAGTTTCCCAAACTATCAGTTTCTGGTTTCTTCATATCCAGCAGTTCATTTCTCAGTGTATCTCCCCCACTGTCACATTTTACTATAAGCTGCAAAGAGAAGCCAGACTGCACTTTCAATATTTAGAGTCAAAATCTCTTCAGCTAAGTATCCCAGCTTGTGGTTTTCAATTTCTGCCTTCCCTCTGATGCCAGGACTCAGTTTTGCCAAATTCTTTGCCACTTTAAAACAAGGATAGTCTTTCTTCTAGTTGGCAATGACACATTCATTTCTACTCAAGGCCTCATCAGAAGTATCTTTAGGGTCCATCTTTCTAGAACAGTCTCTTCAAAGCAGTCTAGGCCTTTTCCATCAAGCTCCTCACAATTCTTCCAGAATCTCCCCCTCATCCATTTAAAAAGCCATTCCAACATGTTTGGTATTAGCAAACTCAACAACACCAGCACCCCACTCTTGGTACCAAAATCTGACCCAGTTTGCTAATGCTGCCATTATGCAAAATACCAGAAATGGATTGGCTTTTATAAAGGGGGTTTATTTGGTTGCACAGTTACTGTCTTAAGACTATAAATGTCCAAGGCATCAGCAGTTGGAGCCCTTCACTGAAAGATGGTCAATGGCATCTGGAAAACCTCTGTTAGCTGGGAAAGCATGTGGCTGGCATCTGCTCTGGAGTTATGGCTTCAAAATGGCTTTCTTCAAAATGTCATGTCAGCTTCCAATGGCCATCTTCAGAATGTCTCTGTAAACTGCAGCTCCTCTCCAAAATGTCACTCTCAGTTGCTCTCCCTCTCCTTCTGTTTGTCAGCTCATTTATATGGCTCCAGTGATTTAATTCATACCCACCCTGAATGGGTGGGGTAACACCTCCATGGAAATTATCCAATCAAAGTGTTGCCCACAGTTGATTGAGTCACATCATCCTGGAAACACTGAACCAACAGGTTTCAATGTAATCAACACTAATTCAGTCTGCCTCCACAAGATTGCATCAAAGATAATGGTGTTTTGGGGGACATAATGCTTCCAGACTGGCACAGTAACCTAGCTAAGTTGACACATAAAATTAACCTTTACAACAGGTGATTGTAACTTTAATCACTTTAAGTAAGATTGGCACTGCAGTTTCTCCACTGTAAAATTGCTTGTTTACCCTTTATAAATAATTGGCATTTTGTACATAAATATCACACTCCTTATGGAACTTTCACCAACTAGATATAGCATTCATTGATGTTTCTTGTCTAAATTGTTAAATTTTGAGTACTGGATTGAATTCCCATACATTTATTATCATCAAGTTTCTTTTCACAATGTAACATATGTTTTTGCTACCTATACATCATGTTCTCTCACTTTTATCACTTCAGTGCACACTTGTGCAGCTTCCAACTGTCAGTCTGAAGTTCTTTTTCTGCTGCTATTGCAGCAGATTTTGCTGTGAAAATCATAGCTACTCACTTCTTAGCTGTACTGAATTGGGATGGGATACAGGTGGAAAGGAATGCATTGAATACGTGATATCTTTTTTTAAAATTCAGTTTTATTGAGATATATTCACATACCATACAGTCATCCATGGTGTACAACCAACTATTCACAGCACCATCATATAGTTGTGCATTCATCACCCCATCCAATTTTTGAACATTTTTCTTACACCAGAAAGAATAAAAATAAGAATAAAAAGTAAAAAAGAACACCCAAATCCCCCCCCCCCATCCTACCCTATTTTTCATTTAGTTTTTGTCCCCATTTTTCTACTTATCCATCCATACACTGGGTAAAGGGAGTGTGAGCCACAATCACACCATCACCCCATGTAAGCTACATAGTTATACAATCGTCTTCAAAAATCATGGCTACTGGATTGCAGTTTGATAGTTTCAGGTATTTACTTCTAGCTATCCCAATACACTACAATCTAAAAAAGGATATCTATATAGAGCATAAGAATGCCCTCCAGAGTGACCTCTCAACTCCATTTGAAATCTTTCAGCCACTGAAACTTAATTGTGTTTCATTTCATTCCCCCTTTTGGTCAAGAAGATTTTCTCAATTCCACAATGCTGGGTCCAGATTCATCCCTGGGAATCATATCCTGCATTGCCAGGGAGATTTACACCCCTAGGAATCAGGTCCAACGTAGGGGAGAGGGCAGTGAATTCACCTGCCTAGTTGGCTTAGCTAGAGAGAGAGAGAGGGCCACATCTGAGCAACAAAGAGGCACTCTGGGGGGAGACACTTAGGCACAACCACAAGTAGCTTTAGCCTCTCCTTTGCAGCCACAAGCTTCATAAGGGCAAGCCCCAAGATCAAGGGCTAGGCACACCAAATTGTCAGTCCTCAATGTTTGTGAGAATATCAGTAATAACCCAGGTGGGGATGTCCAACATTTCCACATTTTCCCCCAGCTCCTCAGCGGGACTCTGCATATATATTTTTATTCTCTGCCCAAATTACTTTGTGATGTGTTCTTATTTCACACTAACCTGTACAAACCTACAAGATCTCATTTCCTATTCATAGTTCCATGTAATTATTGTTGAATAAACTGTACAAATTAAATTATTTAGTGTGCTGCAGAAGATATATATCCTGCACCAAATAAACATCTCTTCCCTTGGTCTCACACAGAAGTTGAAGTTTTAAAACACAGTCAGTATTGTCCTTTACCCTGTGGCCTGATTTGCCTTAGTCCTAACCGGATCTGCTTCATCCATATCTCTAATTGAAGTTGGACTCTTTTTCAGCTTTTTAAATGGTTGCTGTATTTGCTAATACTGACATTCATATCTGCCTAGCTCTAGTTCTTAGTTTCAGATGTCACACAGGTACCCAAAGTTCCAGAGACTGACCAGAGTATACACTGAATATGTGATATCTTTAGCTATTGAAAAATTTGGAGAAATAATAAGGAGTACTGTACAGTATTTCCTGTTGTGAAATGACAGGCTTGGGTTAGCAACTACCAACTTAGGACATGGTGTGAAAGTCAGAAGGGCTTTATGACAGTTTTTAAAAATACCCAATTTCCTGTAGAGAAAAGGTAGCTGTGACAAAAATACGGTCCAGGACTTGATAATAAGAGTAGCTGAATTTTAAAGAGTGCTGAATTCACAGCTCAGAAAATCTTCTCTGCTAAATTCACGGTCTTTATAGGAAAGGAATGGGACTGTGAGACTCAGCATGGGAACATCTGGATGGTTGTGCTTGAAGGCCTTGACTCTCTTGAACCATAAGGGACTCACTACCCCTTACTAGATAAAAGCAGCATTTCTTTGCTTGGAGGCCATGAAGAAGCTTCACCTGAGGCAGATGCCTTGTAAGATGTTACTTGCCCTCTAGACCAAAAGTTGGAGTCAAGTCTCAGTATGCCTGGGCTGGTGAAGTACCACATTGCTATTGGAGGAAGGTGATTATTTACCAAAGCAGCTGCAGGACATAGATTATATGTACCAGAAAGAAGTGAGGGAACATGCCTGGGAATGGATCTTTTTCATTTACTTTGTTTTCTCTTTTATTGAGATAGAAAAGACATAAGTAGTGAGGAAAGTGCACTCATCTTAAAGTTAAGCTCAGTGAATTTACACATATGTGTGCACTTCCCTGTCTTGAACTTTATATAAATGAAATCATATACTATGAGTCTGGTTTCAGTCATATAATACCTTTGAGATTCATCTATGTTTTGTCCATAGTTTTTTTGGGGTTGTAAAGCATTCCATTGTATGAATACGTTAAATGTTATTTTTCTCTAGTTGATGGACATTTGGGTTATTTACAGCTTTTGGCTATAATGCATAAAACTCTCATGAATATTTTAGTAATGTTTTTCATGACTAAGTATACACATTGTTCTTTGGTATATACAAAGGAATGCAATTTTCAGGTCTTAGAGAATACATATGGCTTTGATTTAGTAAAAACTGTCAAAAAGTTTTCTGAAGTGGTCGAATGAATTTACATTCCTGGTAGCAAAGGGTATGACCCCAGTTATTCCATTCATCATCAGCACTTGACTACTTTCAGTATTTTCAATTTTAGCATTTAGAATGATTCCTTTTAAGCAAATTTCAACAAGCTAAACTAATTCTTCCTCCTCCTTTAGCTTTATTTGGTGCGGTATAAGATCCTGATGCCTAGAGTTGTAGCAATAGGTGCAAGTCTGAGGGTCAAGTACAGTAATTAGAAGGCAGCATGGCAGATGGATGGAAAGAAACAGAATCATTGATGATTTTATTGAGCTACTGAACCGCCTCTGGAACTGTCTACCCCCAAACCTCTTGTTAAGTCAGTAATAAATATTCTTACATTAACATTAGTCACATTCCTGTTATGCCTAGTTGGTATATCTTCTATTAGTTTAAGTATCTTTTAGTTAATTTAGTTCAGTTTTGTTGTTTTGTTCATATGGATTCTAAGCACTTATTGTTAAGTTTAATCCTGAGGGTTTTATTGCTCTTGTTATGGTGACTAGACTCTTTTCTACATGATACATATTTCTTGTTTTCTCAATAGTAATTGTTGGTAAATAGAAAAACTACTGAATGTATGAATATATTTAAATTTTCACAACATTAAACTACCTTGGAATTCTAATAATACTTCATTTTAAATAAAGTTTTCATAGATACATCCAGATGGATAATCATTTCACTTCTAAATATTGTAGATTCCCCCCTACAAAATTGAAATCTCATCTTTTATCAGAGCTATTTGCATTAAGAAGAATTACACAATTCTGTTAAGTAACATGGTGTTAGAAAATGTTCTTTTCATGTTATTTACTTTAATGATAATTCTTCCAATGTGACATTTTATTAGGAAGCATGGATAGATACTGTTTAAAGTTAAATATTTTTAATCAATAAAGAAGGAATCATTTGAATATTTATTTAACAAATTGATTAAATGAATTGTGGAATTCATTTAATGTTTGTGGAATTTTATTTTATGCCTTTTGAGAATCTATCAGAGTGAAGACATGATTATTTTCATTTAATCTATAGATTTGAGGAATTAAGTCAATGATAAGCTCACCTTGGTCATGAAATATTTTTTCAGCATACATTTGGAACAATGGATTAATATTTTATTTATAATTGTGTCCTAAATATTCATTAGAGGTTATTAGTTTAGATTTTGAATCAGAGTTACTTTAGCTTTGTGAATACGTTAACAATTTTCCATCTTATCTGTACTTTGGAAAAATGCATGTAACATTGAAGTTTGGGAAGATTCATCTGAAAACTATCAGGGCCTGTGGCCCTTTCAAACTAGTTCTTTGAAAAAGTTTTTGGTTGTTTCATGTGAAACAGCTCATTTTTCTTCTTCAGGAGTTATATATATATTCCTAGACAGTGAAACATAATACTGTTTCAAATTTATTGCAACATATCTAAGCAGTGTCTTGAAGTTTTTCTCTTTTATATCGATGGTGTGTTAGTTTCTTTTTCCTTTTTTCTTGAATATATCCTACAGAGTTATGTCAAAGCTTATGGATGTTTTTAAGTAACTGTAGTCTAAATTTTCTTCTTGAATCTGTTTTTGTGTTTTCTAGTTCACTAATTTGTGCTTTTATTCGATTACTTTATCTTTCTTACATTGGCTTTTGTCATCTTTATAAATTATAGATTTTAGCACCCAGATACTTAAAATTTTTTCCTGTTTATTTGTTAATGCATTTTAGGATAGAGTATTTTCTGCTGTCCTCTGCATTGACAATATTTTGTCATTTTAGTGTGTAGTGTTCTCATTTGCATAATATTCTACATGTAGTTTTGCTTTTTTTGTTGACACAGGACTGTTTTTAGTAATGGCTTCTTAAAAAAATTATATGTAGTTGGGATTTCAAAAAATCTGACTTCTGTTTATTAAATTCCTTCCCTTTTTTTTAGTTCTTTCTTCTGGGACTCCTCACAATTACATTATGGATCTCATCAAATCATCATCTCCTTATATTACCCTTTCCCTTTATTATTTTTTTTTTTGTCGTATTGATCTACTCTGTAGAAGAATGTCTTCACATTCTCTTCCAATAGCAAGCATAGAATTTCCCAAATAGGGGTCCAAAATCAAGAGCACATACTTTGAAATAAGAAGGTTGTGTGATTAGACAAGCTCTAGAATCTTTCACTCATCTTATTTAACACAGCATAGTGGGAACAGGTGTGGACAAAAGGAAAAATGCAAAGAAATGCCATCTTTGCAATTTTGCTGAGTAATTGTGCCTTTTACATTACCTAAAATATCAGATATTTCTCCAATGTCCTTTTCACAGCTGCCTTTACCTCCTTATTCTTCAGGCTGTAGATGAGTGGATTCAGAATGGGTGTGACCATACTATATTGCAAGAACAAGAGCAAATCCAGGGAGGAACCAGAAGGGGGCAAGAGATAACAAAGGAAACCTGAGCCAAAGAACAGGATCACTGCAATGAGGTGGGAGGAGCAGGTGGAGAAGGCCTTGCTTCTCCCTGTGGTGGAGCTGATGCTCAGGATGGTGGCAATAATGTGAGCATAGGAGATGAAGATGGGGAGGAAGGTTCCAAGCCCATGCAGTAAGCTGCAGATGAGCAGGATATTGTTACTGAAGGATGTATCAGAGCAAGACAGGGGAAAGAGAGCAGGCAGCTCACAAGTATAGTGGTGTATGGTTTGGTTCTCACAGAAGTCCAGGTTAATAGCCAACAGCACAATAATGAATGCATTGAGAGAGGCCAGGCCCCACGAGACCAACACCAGCCTCACACAGAGCTGGTGGCTCATCACCTGTGCATAGAGCAGTGGGTGGCAGATGGCAGCATAGCGGTCATAGGCCATCACTGAGAGCAGACAGGCTTCAGTCCCTGCAGTGAAGAACACAAAGAAGACCTGAGCCAGGCAGCCCTGTACTGAGATGGTTTTCTTTTCAGACAGGAGGTCCACCAGCAGCTTGGGCACCGTGACAGAGGAGAAGCAGAGGTCCAGGAAGGAGAGGTGACTCAGGAAGAAGTACATGGGGGTGTGGAGGTGGGAATCAGCTCTGATCACCAGCAGCAGCATCAGGTTCCCCATCAGGGTCAGGAGGTAAATCACCAGGAAGAGCACGAAGAGCAGGGCCTCGATGTGGGGGTCGGCAGACAGCCCCATGAGAATAAACTCAGTGACTGTGCTGTGGTTCCTCAAGGCCATAGAGGATATTTCCTTGGAATAAAGTAGGAAGACAAGTGAGCTCTGCTGTGATTGCTCTATCTTCTCCAGGTAATCACCTTTTTCTTCTCACAACTACTCCTTGCTCTGTCTTGACTCCTTGATCAGACATCTCAAAGATGCCCCCACTATATCTCAGTAAATTTTTGATCCTTTCTTGTTAATCACGAATTATAGGTCACAGTCTTCACATACTTCAGAGAATCCTATTCCTGTTCCACAGGGCTTTACTGGATAAAGACTATTGCTGGCTCATTACATTCATGCTGTTTATTTTCACTGCACTCTTGTACAATTTTGAAATCTTTATAATTATTATTTTTTGAAAAAGCATTATAGCATATATCTGCATCAGTTGTTTGAAACCTTTTCCCCCTTTCTTTTCCCCAAATATTATTCTTTTGTTCAAAATAATCCAGGATTTCTCACTTCCTGAACACCATGTTAAATTTTAATAGAACACTTTTGTGGAATCAAAATCATATCCTATTTGGTTCTTATAGTAATTCTGTGAATTATTTCATCCATGAAAACTTATCCTCTTTTATCTGTGAGAAATCTTATATTCAGGGATATTTTTGAATGTCACACTGACAATAAGTAGAAGAATCAGGAAGTTAGTTCTATTTTTTTTTTTTTTCCTAATTCTCAGCCCAGTGTTTTGGCTTGTTCCTTAGGAATAAGGACCACTTTTGCAACTCTGGCATAAAGAATTCTTTGTCATCAGCTCTTACCTATTTTTGCTGCTTTGGGTATTGGCTAGATCTATTTGTTTCTGTGTCTTTGGTCATGTTTTTCTCCAATTGTCCTCCCACTTTGTTCCCCTGTCCAAACTACAATGGGCCTTCAAGCCTCAACTCAGGCCCTGCCATTCCTCGAAAAGAGGAGTTTGAATTCTGATCTCAATAACAATCCCAAGAGCCCTAGCTTGAATTCTTCTTAGACCCAAGTCTAAGTTACCTGTAAGCTTGAATAAACAGGGCAATGTTCCCCTTTGTGAGCCCACAGATCTTAAGTGATGGTGAAGAACAATCAGCTGGAGAAGTTACTTTGAGGATTCTGCATGGAAAAAAATTGTAGATAAAGTTGAAAGCAACATTTTACCTGGAATATACACAAGCAAAGTAAAATGACAAACTGGCCTTGTTCTCTTCAAGGATTTGGATATTTTCAAGTGTTTCAGAGGATTTGAATGTTTTCAGGCTACCCAGACATTTGTTTCCATTCTTCCACTTTCATTCACAAACGGGAATAGACCACAGTGTCCATGGCAGGTTTGGGGCCTCACATTAAGAACAGTATAGCTTTCCTGGAGGATATTTTTCTTTCCTCTCTCACATTTACATTCTGTGTGGGTGAAGGCAACACCTATTTGCATCATGCGATTTTGGGTGTATCACAAAGAAAGCAGACCATCTTCCCTCACCAGGCTAAACAGCATCTCATCTGAGGCCACACATTTCTTTAATGTTAAAGAAAAAAGCCTTTCAATTCAATTGTAGATCAACTAAGCAAGAAAATAAATCTAAGCACTCATTCCCTAAGGCATTGGCTTCCTTTCACAGTGACAGGTGAGAACAGGAGGTGAGATTTATACATGGGTAAGTACAGGAGAAGTCTACAGTGAAAGGAGCAGTTGACTATGGCAAAGGGTAAAGATGTGAAAAGAGGGTTTCAGAAGGTCTTAGAAAGCTTTGTTTACATGGCTTCCTCCAAGACATGTCTAGAATAAACACATGAGTGAAGGTTGTGTGTGGAAGTAAACCTAGACAAGATCACCTTGGAGATCCTGGGGGCTACAGGGCCCAATTCATACACCAGATTCATGAGGAAGGATTCTAGAAGCAGGAGGGGGAACCAAAGGCAAATTCATCCACTGACATTATTCTCAGAGGTGTCCTCTGCCAGCTGCCCTCACACTATTCACACTGTCTCGGTGTTGCCCAGATCCGAGGGGGGTTTAAATAACAGAAAATTTCCTGTAGTTCCCCTCACTGGAGTTTGGAAAAGCAGGGGAAACATAGCTCCACAAGTCCAATGTATGTCTAATATACTCAATTAATTTCAGGCCTCAGCATTCAGCCATTTTTTAGTATCTGAAGCACTAGAAGTTTTATGCCCAGGATGTATGATATTCCTGTTCCCAAGTCTTAGGCAGGGAGAGAAAGAAACATTTCTGAGAAGCTGCCCCAGGCAGCTGGGACAAATGCACCATTTGGAGGTAAATGATACATCAGGGTCCATCCAGGGAAGGACATCGCCTCCCTAGTAGCAGGATGTTTCTATCTCAGCTCAGAGAAGATGAACGGTGCAGATGACTCTAGCATAAATGTAATTGTTGAAGTAGAAAGCTGTTGTGTGGGGGAGAGGATGGACTGCAGAATTAAAAGACATATAGAGACATTTTAAGAAGAAAAATATCAGAGAATCAGGGACTCAGAGAAGATATTACCATGCTCCTGGCCTTCCCTGGAGGAGGCAGCACTCGGGTGTTCCGGCTTTCTCACCATGGGTAGACATCACAGGTAAAGGGTCCCCATCAGAGAATTCATGTTGTAGGAGCCTGACCCTTGGCATAGTAGATAGCTTGCTCTCCTTGCCTAATGAGTGCTAGGCATTAGACTCATTCAAGATCTAGAAACATTTGAAATGTCGCATAATCAGGGTTATCTCCTCAATATTTTAATCTCGAGTGGCAGCTGTAGAAAAAGGCCACCATAGGGAAAGACGATGGCAATTTCTCTAAAGAACTTCATGTAATGAACAGCTGGCATATATTTCATAGAATCTTTGTCAAGTGCTCTCAGGTCCAGTAACCTGGCATCATTTCGTGTATTTCCTCTCTAATTCTGAATACTCTTCTGAGAGCATCACTTAAAGAAAGAACTCTGTAATGGAATCAACGAGAAGGCTCTCTGTACTTAGGCAGCCATGGGCTGGGTCTGGTACCTGAAGGGAGTTGGGCCAATGTCCTGTATTCCCCGAAGCCTCAAACTAAAGTCAAGTTCTGGACTAATTGCACAGTGGCTGGGTAACTAGAGAGGTAAACAGTAAGAAGCACCAGGGAGTATTTGAAATGTCTTAATTAAGGCAATTATTTAAAACTTAGAAAAGAAGTCTTATTATGCTGTGTGGCCTTAAAAAAAGTAAGAAAAAGAAATGGATTTAAAAAAAAATCTATTCTACTGGAAAAATGGCATTTTCTTCATGGTCGTATGGGGGTGAGAATGCCTTTGGGAATTCTCAAGGAAGCTAAGCTGTAACACACTACTCTAGTTCATTTTTCTGTGTACATGTGATTTTTTTCTTATATTTGCCATGTAATTATCCAAAATAATGATAAACTGGGACCAGCTAAAATGGGGAAATTATAGGATTGATCTTTCTAAGCATAAAAGAATTATTAAAACGTTTCTGATCTAAAGTCAACAATTTTTATTCCTTATTTGACATAGGGTATTTCATAAACATTTTCATGTAGTTTATTCATAAGTAAACACAGAGGACATGGATTCCTTAATAATTTTAAAAACTTTGGTAGAAATCTATAAAGCATTCATTTGTTCAACATATCTTCAGTGAGAAGTGTGAGCCAGGCACTGAAAAATTTAGGCTTCAAGTCTAAATAAAATGCTTTCCTTCCCATCCTCATCAGTCCTTCTGGGTTGACATAGTCCTTGTGTTTGCAGTATCATCCACTGAGAGAAATTAGATTCAGTCATAACTGGTTGCTTAATATCTGACTGACTGCATGTTAGCAAATAAATGTCTTAATTTCAGGAAGCAAAAATTATACTTTGTAATAAAATACCACTTAGAGTCATGAAAGGGAGGAACTATAGAGGTTGAAGTTTCAATAAAGTATAGTGAAAGTAAGAAAGTGACAAAGTGGGAAGATAGAAGATGATAGTCAGAGATTAAAGATCACAGAGGCCAGGCTATTCCAGTTGATTAGGACAACTCATTAATGCATTGCTGAAAGAAATCTCTACTGGAACCAATCAGAAATGTGTCTGTAGCACAGCCGTGGGATGGGTCTGGCACACTGGCTAACAATGGATGAGGTCAGAGATTATAGGTATTTGAGATCAGGTTTTGGATGGTTCATCCATATAAATGCTGAAATTGCATATTATGATGACAAAAACAGAAGTAGACAGGAAGATTGTGAGCCCGTAACAAAACACAGAACAATTGGGTTGAGGATGGTTTATGGATAAAAACAATAAACAATGAATAATAATTTGTGATTGTTTTAGCTTTCTGGCTGCTATATCCAACTCCATGTAATGTGGGTTTGCTTGAACGATGGGAATTTGTTGACTCATGGTTTTGAGGCTAGGAGAAGTCTAAAATCACGGTGTCAGCAAAGCAATGCCTCCTCCCAAAAGACTGTGGCGTTCTGGGGCTGGCTGCAGCGATCCTTGGTCCTTGGCTTTTCTGTCATGTGGCAGTGCATGTGGCAGCCTCCCCTGGCTTCTCTGGGTTCTGTTGACTTCTGACTTCTTGCTGTGTCCCTCTCTTTCTGTGTTTCTGAATTTCATTCTACTTATAAAGGACCCCAGTAATAGGATTAAGATTCATAGTGATTCCTTTGGACCATACCTTAACTGAATAACCTCATCAGAAGGTCCTATTTACAATGAGTTCACATCCACAGAAATGGATTAAGTTTAAGAACATGCTTTTTTGGGGTACATAGTCTCAAGCGAGGACATAAAACATGATAAAGGGCAAGTTTTAGGGATGACTGGCCAACACTTGCCCAAGTACAACATCAAAGGAAGTAAATTTCTTACAATAAGAGATAGAAAGTAACAAAGGATTTCCTATCCTTTTACTCTCTATCAAATATGAATTTACTAGGCAGTGTCCCTCTTACAACCTTCATACTTGCTATTCTCTCTCCCAGAATATTTTCCCTATTTTTTCCCTAAGACTTTACCTTTACCTCATTCTGGACTTTAGTCTATTCAAAAGTCACCCTGTTGTTGAGGCCTTTCCTGAGTACCCTATTTTAACTTGAAATTCTCACTTACTATCCTCCTTCCTTGCTTTATTCTTTCCCATAGCACAAATTACCATATATACATGTCTTATTTTGATAATTACTCTATTCCTCCTAGAATGTAAGCATGTAAGATCTATCATGGTAGCTCTTTTTTTCAATTTTTAATATATGCAAGATCCTTGCACTACAAAGTAATTACAACATATTTGTTGAATAAGGAATGAATGGAAATGAGATTTATCTAACTTTTCTTTAGCATGAGGTATTATTTTCATATATTGCTTGCGGAAGAGAAATTCTTTTCAAGGCTAGGTTGTTGGTCTTAGTTTGTAATGAGTTGAATAGGGGCCCTCAAACCATATGTCCAAGCCCTAATCCCTGATACCCGTGAATATTTATTTTTTGGGAAAACAGTCTTTGTAGATGTATTAAGTCAAGGATCTCGAGATGAGGAGATCTTTCTGGATATTGAGATGGGCCCTTTCTGATGACAAGTATCCTTATCAAAGAAAGACAGGGAAATTTGATACACATAAAGAGGAGAAGACACAGAGAATGGAGGAGACAATGTGATCATAGAGCACAGATTACAGAGATGTGAGCACAAGTCAAGGAATGCTGTCAGCCTCCAGGAGCTGGAAGAGGCAGAGAATGGATTCCTTTTAGAACCTCCAAAAAGGACTGATTTTGGACTTGCCTCCAGAACTGCAAGAGAATACATTTCTTTTGTTTTAAGTCACTAGGCTGTGGCAAATTGTTACAGCAGCCATAGGAAATTAATATTAGAAGCGGGGTGCTTCTTCCAAAATTGAGGAAGGGATTTTGGAATTGGATAATGGGTAGAGACTGGAAGACTTTAGAGAAGCATGATAGAAAAAGCCTAGATTGTCTTGAAGTGATTATTGATACAGATTTGGACATTAAAATTGATTCTGGTGAGGGTTCACAAGGCAATGAAAAGCTTGGTAGATTAAGCTTCTATCCTGTTAAAGAATATAAATAACATAAATATAATGTTGACAGAAATATTCATATTCAAGGTGTTACTTGAAGGGTTCCAGAAGAAAATGAGGAACATGTTATTGGAAACTTGAGGAAAGGTAAAGTTTGTTATGTGGTGGCAGGAAACATTACTGAATTTATTGCTACAGTTTTGTGGAAATAGAACTTGTAAGCAATGAACTTGGTTATTTAGTGAATAGATTTCCAAGCCACATGTTTCTTGTATGCAGCCTTGTTTCTTCTTGCTGCTTATAGTAAAATGTGAGAGGAAAAACATGGATTAAGGAAGAACCAGGAAGTAAAAAGGAACCATGTTTGATGATTTGGGAAATCCTAGGCCTATCCAGATTGCAAAAGATGCCAATTATTAGGAGAGGATGTGGAGAAATTTGAACTCTTATTCATTGCTGATGGGAATGTATAACGGTACAGCCACTGTGGAGGATAATTTGGCAGTTCCTCAGAATACTAGATATCAAGTTACCCTACAACATGGCAATTCCACTTCTCAGAATATACCCAGAAGATCTGAAAGCAGTGACATGAATAGACATTTGCACACCAATATTCATAGTGGCATTGTTCACAATTGCCAAAAAGGTGGAAACAACCCAAATGTCCTTCAACACTTTGAGTGGATAAACAAAATGTGGTATGGGACTACTATGCATCAGTAAGAAGGAATGAGGTCCTGAAACGTGAAACATGGATTAACCTTGAAGACATAATGCTGAGTGAAATGTCAGACACAAAAGAAGAGATATTGCATGTTATTACTATGAACTCCCTGATCAATGTAAATTAGTGTCTTATAATGTAGAATATAGAGAAACAGGAGATAATCAGAAGCTAGTGAAGGGGAAATGATAATCCAATTTGTACAGACATATTAATGAGGGTGAACTTAAAGGCATGGGAATGGACAGAGTGATGATAGTTTGTTAATGGGATTATAAGTATCAGTGCCACATTGAGGATGAACATGATTGAAAGCATTTGTTTAAAGGTATGTATCCCACAAGTGCTTGCATGATCTACTTCTAAGGTATGACACTGGTACAAAGAGTTAACAGATAGTATATGGAAAGAACTACATATTGCATATTATAGACTATTTTTAATAGGAATACCTAACCTGTACCACACTAATACTAGGGATAAATAACTAAGGGCTGATATGACTTTGGGGTGTTTGGAGTTATGATAATTGTTTAAAATTTGAGAGTGATGATTGTACAACTAAGTGAAGATAATGTGAGACATTGATAGTTTATCTTGAATAGAATATATGCTGTGTGAAACTAGGAAACCCCTACTGAATAAGTCAAGCCCTTGATCTTGAGGCTTGCTCTTGTGAAACTTATGGCTGTAAAGGGAAGGCTAAGCCCACCTATAATTACACCTAGGAGTCACTTCCAGAGAACCTCTTTTGTTGCTCAGATGGGACCTTTCTGTCTCTAAGCCCAACTCTACAAATAAATTCATTACCGTCCCCACTACATGGGACATGACTCCCAGAGGAGTAAATTTCCCTGGTGATGTGGGACACAACTCCCAGGAATGAGCCTGGCCCTGGCACTGAGGGATTGAGAATGCCTTTTTGACCAAAAGGGGGAAAAGACAGGTAACAAGATAAGGTTTCAGTGGCTAGGAGATTTCAAATAGGGTTGATAGGCTATCCTGGAGGTTATTCTTGTGCAAGCTCCAGCTAGATATTCCAAATGCCCACAATATGCCAAGCCCTAACCGACAGTAGTCCTCAAAACACTAAAGAATATCTAGGTCCCTATCTGAGACTCTATAAAAGTTTATCTCACTAAGTTTACTGTTTAGAAACTTAAATCCCCAAGAGTATTCCTATGCCAGATAAGACCCCAAACCCAGAGGCAGCCTCTCCAAGAACATCAACCAGGTGCATTCCCCCTTCCCAAAATGTCAACACCCCTTTTCAATATGAAAAAGTTAGGTTGGTCACTGCCCAGATATCCCTGAAGACTGAGACAGCGCTCAAGCAAGAGAAAGGGATAGAAACTGACAAAATAGGATTTAACAAAGGATTATGAATACTGAATATTTATATAAAAATTTTTTTTTTTGGTTTTCAGGATACTAGAATAGTAGGAGGAAATAACTAACACTGTGGAACTGTAACATGTAACTTGCTTCAAAATTTGTGCTATAGCTACTTGTTAAATTATACTTTGAAAATTAACACATTTTTGTGTATGTGTTATATTTCACAATAAGGAAATAACTGAAATGGTAGAACTGCAACTCATAACATTCTTTGAAATTTACTCTATAACTACTTGTTAAATTGTATTTTGAAAATTGTCACCTTTCTGTATGTATGTTATACTTCATAATAAAGAAATAACTGAAATGGTGAAACTGTAACCTGTAACATTCTTTGAAATTTGCTCTATAACTACTTGTTAAATCATACTTTGAAAGTTATCACTTTTCTGTATATATGTTATATTTCACAATTTTAAAAATGTAAAAAAAATTATTATTATCTCTCCATTTAGTTAGGTATTTTTAATTTCTCACAAAAATATCTTGGACAGTTTATTACAGATTTCTTGCACACATTTTATGGAATATGTAACTAGGCATTTAGTGTTTCCTATTCTGTTAAGTGATATCATTTTTTAAAATATCATTTTATATGTGTTTTGTCAGTGTGTAGAAATGCAATTGATTTCTGTATATCAAGTGACCCTGGGATGAGTTAATAAGAGGTCTAGATAATAACTGATCTGCTTTTTGTCCCTTAAAATTAAATCTACCTTTTCTAGAGTTTCATAAAGATGGAATCATATGGCATCTGGCAACAAAGTGGTACTCAGGAGGAGATTCTTAGGCACAATTACAAGCAGGTTTAGTCTCTCCTTCTCAGTAAATGAGCTTCATAAGGACAAGTCCCAAGATAGAAGGCTCAGTCCTCAATGTTTGTGAGAACATCAGCAACAATCCAGGTGAGGAAGCCCAACACCCTCACATTTTCCCCCAGCTACTCAGTGGGGCCCTGCGTACATATTTTTAATCTCTGCCCGAATTACTTTGGAATGTGTTGCTATTTCACACTAACCTATACAAACATACTAGGTCTCACTTCCTGTTCAAAATTCCATGTAATTATGGTATTTGAACAAACTGTTGAGTTAAATTGTTTAGGAAATACAGATCCTGTACCAACTAAACATCTCTTCCTTTGGTCTCATATGAAAGTTGAAATTTTAACACACAGTCAGTATCATCCTTTACCCTTTGGCCCAATGTACCCTAGTCCTAACCAGATCTGCTTCATTCATAACTCAAATTGAAGTATGGGCTCTTTTTTAGCTTTTTTTTTTAACAGTTGCTGTATGCACTACTACTGACATTCATATCTGCTGAGTTCTAGCTCTGAGTTTCAGGTGTCACATGGATACCCAAAATTCCAGGGATTGATCAGGTTATAAACAAAGGGATCAGCATCTAGGAATCTGGAGATACCCATTGCAATTCAGGAATAGATGTGACTGCTGTAAGAGCTTACAATCTAGGGACCATTACAATAAGTGTTCCCCTGATAAGCTGTGCTCTAAGATTCAATTCTGAGTTTACACATTGTAGTTAGTCCATATTGTTGAGGCATTATAGTGTTTGCCTTTGTTTCTAGTGTAGTTCACTAAAAATGCTGTCTACAGGATCCATTCGCCTCCTTATGTAACTCACAGCTTCTCTCCTTCTCACAGTTGCTCAGTCTTCCATTATATGCACATACAACAGTTCACCATTCTGTCCCTCAGTCGATGTACCCTTAGGCCACCTCCACCCATTGCAAATCATGCATACTCTCTACATAAACACCATTGTGCAAATGTCCATTCATGTCCCTGCTCTCAGATCCTCCAAGTATATGCCCCCTAATGAGGTTGCAGGACGTTATGGCACCACCACACTGTCCTCCAGAAAGGCTACACCATTCTGCCTCCTAACCAACAGTAAATATGTACATCCCTCTCTCCATGTTTTCTTCAGCACTTTTATATTTTTCCTTCCAATTTTATAGAGCTATCTTCACAGACCATATAATTATTCACAGTGTACAATCAGTTGTTCATGGTATCATCATATAGTTGTGCATTTATCACCACAGTCAGCACTTGAACACACTGATTACTACAAAAAAGTTTTTTTAAATGAATAATAAAAAAGATAATAAAAAGAAAAATAAAATATCATACAATACTATATAATAGTAGGGTCAGACAACAACACCACTACCAAGAATCCCATACCCCTCCATTATATGCCCCTCTCATACACATTTAGCTTTGGTATATTGCCTTTGTTACATTTAATGGAAGCATATTGCAATGTTACTGTTGACCATAGACTCCAGTTTGCTTTGATTATATTTTTTCCCCATTACCATTCATTTTTCAACACTGCATGGTTGACATTCATTTGCTCTCCTACATGCAAGAACATTTTTGTATTTATACATTTAGTCACAATCATTGGCCACTCCAGTTTTTTCTAAGTTAAACAGTCCCAGTCTTTATAAAAATATGGAATGCTTCATGAATTTGTGTGTCATCCTTGTGCAGGGGCCATGCTAATCTTTTCTGTGTCGTTCCAATTTTAATATATGTGCTGTCGAAGCGAGCACGAGAAGTTCATCTTTATTCAGTAGGAGCTGTGGAAACAGCACATGGATTAGTAGAATAAGCTGTAGGCTCATATATAGCGGATACATATCTTGGATATTCAAACTTGGGAAGTGAACAAGTTGTATCAATTCTCAGGCTCAGTTTTCTTTAATGTTGAAAAAATGTATTTATCAATCTCCTTTCTTATCCCCATTCCCCACTCCCCCACACATACCTTAGAACTGTCCATTGTATAGAATAATGGAATATATCATATAAACAGTAAAAAATACAACAAATACAGCATGATGTAGTTAAGTAGTATTGTACCATGGCAAGTTTTTCTGAAGAGAGTATAAAACTGTGACTGAGGAAAGCAGACCATTAAAACTGCTTCTCAAGGAAGTGTGCCAAGTGCAAAGTTCACCAGAGGTGTTGCAGAAAAAAAGCAGGGGCCAGTTCAAGAAAATGGAACCAATTAGTCATGAACTAGCCAGAAAAAGTATGTCATTTGTAGTGGAGGAGCCCCAAGGGAAAGATCCTAAATGGGCTGATTCAGGGTTGGGAGTTGTGCAGTCAGCCCTCAGGTCAGGGAAGGATCCGGGGAGGGAAGGAATACAAAAGAAACCCAGGAGAAAAAGTGAGCAGCTGAGGACAGAGCTCTGTTTACATATAATGATAAGAGAACCCTGAAGTGGCAGGAGCAAAGGTGAATTCTTCAGCTCTGACTCTGTGTTTATTCCAGAGGAGCATCTTCCATAATGGCCTTAGGGAATCACAGCACCGTCACCGAGTTCATCTTCCTCCAACTGTCTGACAACCCCCACACTGAGGCTGTGCTATCTGTGCTCTTCCTGGGGATTTACCTCCTAACCCTGATGGGGAATCTGATGCTGCTGCTGGTGATCAGGACGGATTCCCACCTCCACACCCCCATGTGCTTCTTCCTCAGCCACCTTTCCTTCCTGGACCTCTGCTACTCCTCAGTCACTGAGCCCAAAATGCTGGAGAACCTTCTTTCTCAGGGGAAATCCATCTCAGTACAGGGCTGCCTGGCTCAGGTCTTTGTGTTCGCCACGGCTGGGACGGAAGTGTGCCTGCTCACAGTGATGGCCTATGACCGCTATGCCGCCATCTGCCACCCTCTGCTCTATGGTCAGGTGATGGGAGAGCAGCTGTGTGAGGGTCTGGTGTGGGCCTCGTGGGGACTGGCCTTTCTGGACGCTCTCATCAACACCCTCCTGGCATGGAACCTGGACTTCTGTGAGGTTCATATTATGTCTCACTTCAGCTGTGAGCTGCCCTCTTTGTTCTCTCTGTCCTGCTCTGATGTCTCCACCAACTTTGTGGTTCTGATATGCTCTGCCCTCCTGCATGCCAGTGCCACATTTCTCCTGCTCTTACACCCACATTGTCTCCACCATCCTGAACATCAGCTCCACAACCGGCAGAAGCAAGGCCTTCTCCACCTGCTCCTCCCACCTCACTGCAGTGAGCTTGTTCTCTGGTTCTGCTTTTCTTTGCTATTACATGCCAACTTCAGGTTCCCCACTGGAATTTGTTTTCTCCTTGCAGTGCAGTGTGGACAGTCCTCTAGTGAATCCCCTTGCCTACAGCTTGAAGAACAATGAGGTAAAAGCAGCTCTGAATAGAATGTTGCAAAAAGGTTTCCAACATTTCAGATAACAGAGAACAGGCAGAGGAAATTTGGGACACAGGGTTGACTGACATCAAGATAGCTGCAAATAGAATTTGGGCAAAATTTTCTTTGCTCATGGCAGATATGACAACTTACCTTGTAAAAGCCTCTTTCCTTTGAAATTCTCAAGAAAAGTCAGAAGATACTTGCTCGTATGTAATTTGTTTGGGAGCATAGCAATGGGTCAGGTAATTATAATGCAGAAAACATGATTGCTGACTTATTCTCCCTTTTATTTGTGAAATGTTAATTAGGTTTAGCACTGAGAACATTGCCTATGATCTGAGTTCATATTTGGATCCAAGTGTGGTTTGAGATTTAGAGGATAACTTTTGACAGAAATAAAAAGTCAGAAACTCTGACACAATAAAGAGACATAACTTGAGACTCAGAGGTTTGGAGCTTGGACTGGACGGTGAGTGTGGAAAAGGTAGAAGTTGCTGAGAGTGGCTGAGAGAGGGAGTCATCCTGCAGGGTAAAGACCAGACTCTCAGATTCATTCCACATGACCCGTCTCTGCTGGCGCCTTCACCTGGAAGGTGGAAAGGGGAGGTCAGCAGCCCCCACTCAGGGGACACTATTATTGGGACTGATGGGGAGGTGCTGAGGCCAGGGAAGGGCGATTTCAGCCGATGCTTGGCTGCTGAAGACATACTGCGTAAACTCTGCTAGAACCAGATTAGCTGCTTCTTTTCCTTCCCCATCATGTTTTCCAGGGGCTGATTTTAAACCAAAGCTTTTTTGCAAAGCTATGTTCTCTGCATGCACCTAGTCCAAGCAATAGAAAGCAGAGAAACTAGAAAGAGCTTCTGGCTGATGGCAAACAGAAAACCAACTGGCCTTAAAGATAATCATGAACGTATGACCCTCCTCAGGCAAGGAAACGAGATTATAAAGATAAGGCTAAGTATGTTAAAAAAAAGGGAAGGAGGGGAGAATGGGAGGAAGAAGAGGACATTAGAAAGGAGAAAAATTCAATGAGGGTCGGAAGAGTGAGCAAGAGTAACATCCTTGGATAACAGGACTTGGATTCCTCAGTGAATGCAGAGGAGAGATTAAGGGTGGACAGAATTCCTCAATTATGCCCTTGTGCTAAGGCAGAATATTGGGCTGTAGGGGTCAGTGGTCTTTCTTCAAACTCTAAAATTCTCAGAAATCACGAAGCAGCCTTGAGCAACAGGCTCACTTGGTGGCCTCCTCCTCCCCTTTTTGTGCCCCTCACTTTCATGAGTATTTGTTCTCATCAGGCACTGCCCTCTGCAGATCTCCAAATTCACCTGGATTTTTTTCCTCAAGGAGATTTGGATTTCTTCATTACTTAATTTCAGAATTTCATGCCCTAAAGGCTGATCTAGGGCTTTCCCCTATTTTTCCTTATTACATGTCTATTTTTCTCTTTCACCTACTTTGAAGATTTTGAGGGTTTTCAGCCAATCCCCTTTCTTTTTAATGGCATTATTTAAATAAGTGTTTATGAAATATTCAATTCTTAATATGTGATTCACCCTAGTTAGCCATTTTGAAGATACTTGCCTTGTTTTTGCCAATATCTCATCTGCATGCATTTTTACACTGAGGGTATAAGAAGCAATTTTGTGTGTGGTCAAATTTTGTTTCTATTTCCCACCATTTTAATGAAAATATGTAATGAATATTGCTAGCATATTAAGCTCCGTTTTGTTTTATTTTTCACTTCTTTAATTTTTCAAAGCAATATTGATTTCTGTACAATACTAAGCAATATTCACCTTTGCCTAATCCCTAAAATTTTTTCAACTTAAAATTTTGAAGAAAAAATAGCCCACCTATTTTTCATTGGAAAATTATTGCTATCATTGAGCTCCATTTTCTTCCCCTTTTTTTCTATGGGAACAGTCTGTAATATACATCCTTATACATAATCACAATCATATTTATTTGCAATATTATCCAGTATTTTAAAGTATCATTAATAAATATATCCACATTTCAAAACATAATTTTAAAGTTTTCTTATATTTTGTTAACCACATAGGCCATTCCATTGTTACTAACTCACCTAGTATTAAATGTTTTTCTGTACACTATATTATTCACCATTTAAGTTGCTCAAAATATTTAAAGTCAGAAGTTCTGTCTTCCTTTTTCCCTTTCTTCATTCTATCCTCTTTTTTTTTTTCTTCCCCCTTTAGGACCTTATATCACAAAATTAAATTAACTGTAATTTTATTTATCATTGGTCTATACATGTATATCTTTTATTTTATTTTAACTTTTTAATGAATATTTGCTGGTTTTTAATAATAATATAAACTCTCCATGACCCTACCACTTGGCCTAAGACTAAACTACTTCTAATAAAAAGCATCTATCTTGGGCTTCACTCCCATTCCAAACAATATTGTTGGCAAATATTTCACTTTTTTAATTAACATTACAAATAAACACTAATTATATATTAGAAATAGTTACATTTTATTTAACTTTAACCAGTATATACATTAACCATATCTTCTTGCATCTCAAATATTCTTTTGGGATTATTTTCCTTCTTCCTCAACACATTCTTTAAAAGCTCTTTTAGAACATGTAACTAGATTATAAAAGTTTTCCATTGTTGTTTATTTGTGAATATCTTTATTTGTCTCATTCATGAAAGATATTCTTGATGTACACATAATTTTACATGAATTGTTTTTTCTTTAAAATTTGAGGTATGATTCTTGATGTCCTGCCTTCTGCTGTGGCTGTGCTGACTCCTCTGCTGTCATTCCAACAGTCGTTTAGGGACCATGTCTCCTCTTTCTTGTTGCTTGAAAAATCTTAACTTAGACCGTGATTGTAAGAACCTTCTGAAGTTCTTCAGTTATTCCTTCACTTCTCACCTTGATTATAAAAGATAAATATCAGAATTTGACAATTATAAATAATATGTTTAGACATTTTAGCCTCTTCTGTAATTTCTAAATATTCTAGACAGAAATTATATGTCAAAGGGTATGAAAACTAATAAGATATCTTAGCCAAGGTTTTCCAAGGGTGATAGCAAATTACACTGTAATAGCAATCTATGCAATTGCCTTGCGCCCTCATACTCATTAATTCTGATTTTACTTGTGTTTAAAAATCACAATATTATAGAGAAAAAATACATCTTTGTGGATTTAATTCTCATTCCTTTACTTGTGAGGCTGAATGTTTTCTGTATTTTTTGCTAATCATAATTTGTACTTTTTTTCATTTTTATTTTTTATTTTTTTGAGATTTTTTGGTTTATTTTTGGTTATAGATATATTTTTAATGCATTTTTATTATTAACTTTAGCATATATACATAACAGTGATAACTTTCAAAGTATGATTTAACAAGTAGTTAGCAAATTTCAAAGAATGTCATGGGCCATGGCTCCACAACTTCAACTGTTTTTATAATTATAAAATATAACATACTTACAGGAAAGTGTTAACTTTTGATGTAGAGCTCAACAAGCAAGTTATGTAGGTAATTTAAAAAATTGTTATGGGTTACAGTTCCACTGTTTCAGTTCTTTACTTATTATGTAATAAACGGTATATACAGAGAGGTGAAGACTTTCAAAGCACAACTCAATGAGTGGCTATAGGGCAAATTTTTATGGTTGTTGTAGGTTACAGTTTCACTGTGTCATTTACCTCCTTCCAGCTATTCCAACACTCCAGCATCTAATATATGTATGAGTGTGTATATATATATGTGCGTGTGTATATATACATATAAAGTTTCAGTATTCATAGACCTTTGTTAAATCTTATCTTGTTTGTTGCTACCCCTTCCTCTCACTTAATCTCTTTCTCCATCTTCAAATGCAGCTAGGCAATGAACACCTTAACTTTTCATATGGAAAGGGGTTGTTGACAGTATGGGGAAGGGGGCTGCATCTGATTGTTGTTCTTAAAGAGACTGTTACCTCTGCATTTTAGGACTTGTCTGGCATAGACACTGACAAATCCACACTCTGGTGGATTTACATTTCTGAAAGATAAAACTTAGTGAGTGAATCTTTTATAGAATCTCAGGTAGGTACCTAGGTATTTGGGGACTACTTTTGGTAAAGGCATGGCATGCTGTGGCCATTTGGGATGTTTAGCTCGAGCTTGCATAAGAGAAGCCTCCAGGATAGCTTCTCAACTCTATTTGGGATCTTTCAGCCACTGTGACCACACCTTGTCATCTTTCTTTTTTCCCCCCTTTTGTCAAGTAGGCATTTTCAATCCCTCCCTGCCAGGGCCAGGCTCATTCCTGGAGTCATGTCCCATGTCACCAGGGAGATTCATTTCCCTGGGAATCATGTCCCTCTTGTGGGGGAGGTTAATGAATTTATTTGCTGAGTTGGGCAGCAGGAATACTTCAGTGAGTGGATAACCACACATGAAAAAATGTCCATTTTCAACCAGCGTACTAACTTTTCTCAAGACCCAAGATGTCAGTCTACCAAGAAACCTTATAAATGTAAGGAACGTGGGAGGGCCTTCAGATGAGCCTCACACCTTACTCAACATCAGAGTATTCATACTGGAGAAAAACCCTATGAATGTAAGCAATGTGGAAAGGCCTTCAGCCAAGATTCACAGCTCAGTCTTCATCAGAGACTTCATACTGGTGAGAAACCCTATGCATGCAAGGAATGTGGGAAGGTCATTACTCAAAGCTCACAACTTATTTTATATCATAGAATTCATACTGGTGAAAAACTGTATAAATGTGAAGAATGTGGGAAAGCCTTTATTCCTAGTTCACAACTCACCCGACATCAAAAAGTTCATACTGGTGAAAAACCTTATGAATGTAAAGAATGTGAGAAGGCCTTTACTCAGAACTCAAAACTTACTTTGCACCAGAGACTTCATACTGGTGAGGAACTCTATGAATATAAAGAATGTAAAAAGGTTTTTACTCAGTTCTCACGACTTATTCTACGTAAAAGAATTCATACTGGCAAGAAACCCTATGAATGTAAGGAATGTGGGAAAGCTTTTATTTGTGGCTCACAGCTTTCTCAGCATCAGAAAATTCATGATGGGAAAAAAACCATATGAATATATGGAATGTGGAAAGGCCTTTATTCAGGGCTCATTACTTATACAACATCAGAGGATTCATATTGGTGTAAAACCAAATACATGTGAAGAATGTGGGAAGGCTTTTATATGTGGCTTACAACTTACTCAGCAACAGAGAATTCATACCAATGAGAAGCCTTATGAATGTAAGGAGTGTGGAAGACCTTTAGTAATGGCTCACAACTTACTCAACACCAGAGAATTCATTCTGGTGAGAAATCCTATCAATGTAAGGAATGTGGAAAGAACTTTAATCATGGCTCACTCCTTACTTGGCATCAGAAGATTCATACTGGTGAGAAACCATATGAATATAAGGATGTGGGAAAACCTTTAGTCATGGCTCAGAACTTACTCAACATGAGAATTCATACTGGTGAGAAATCCTATGAATGTAAAGAACATAGAATGGCCTTTACTCAGAGTTCCCAGATATCTCAACATCAGAGACTTCATTGTGGTGAGAAACCATATATATGTAGTGTATGTGGGAGGGCCTTTGCTCATGGCTTACTATTTATTCAACATCAGAGAAATCATACTGGTAAGAAAACTTATCAACATAAGGAATGTGGAAAGGCCTTTATTTGTGGTTCACAATTTACTCAACACCAGCAAATTCACACTGGAGAAAAACCCTATGAATGCAAGGAATGTGGGAAGGCCTTTAGTCATAGCTCCCAACTTACTCTACATCAGAGAATTTGTACAGGTGAGAAGCCCTATGAATGCAAAGAATGTAGAAAGGCCTTGCTCAAAGCTCACATCCTTCATGACATCAGAGAATTCACACTTGTGAGAAACCATATCAATATAAGGGATGTGGGATGGCATTTACTCATGGCTCACAGCTAATATAACATCAGAGAATTCATATCTATGAGCAATCTTTTGAATTTAAGGAATGTGGAATTGACTTTAGTCATGGATCACAAGTTTATACATGAATTATTTGACTCTGATTAATGTAGAGGGTCTTCTCTGGCTGCTTAACCATTACCTTCAAAGAAATCTTAAAAAATGTGAATATGGGAGTACATTTGCCTCATGAAGTTCAGCATCAGTTTTCACATGGGGGAAAGATACTATTAATCCATGTAGAAAACCCTTCTATCATTAATAAAAATGTATGAAATTTTAGCAAATTATAATAGGGGACAATTCTGTAAATATAGGAAAGTCTTTAGCCATAGCATACATCTTCTTCAATATCATTTTGGTTCTATCAGTAATTTCTTTGATAATATTTATCATGACAATCAACCTCTGCTTTGGTTTAATCATTTGTACTATAGTCTTAAATACTTTCCTTATAAGTTTCCTGGGAGTATTAAATGAGTTATTACATGTAAAGCTCATAGAACAGTGCCTTGAATATAGCACTATCAGAAATATTAGCCATCAATATCATTGTTACTTTAGAGAATTTGCATGACCAGAGGACACTATGAGTGTAATGAATATTGAATAATGTTTCATTAACATGTTTCCTGGACTATTTTGGGAGAAGTCTGTATGCTGTAATAAATATGAGAAAGCATTCATTCTGATTTTATTCAATGTGCTACAAGAGAAAATTCATACTGGAAAGGACTCCTGTGGATTTACTTAGTAGATTGTTGAGCCCAGCTGTTAGAGAATTTGGAAGAGGTGTGAAGTAATTTGTAACAAAGCCCAAAAACTCATATTTTCTACCGTCTTTGACCACACATCAAAAGCATTATTTAGAAATGAAAAAATAACAATAATAAATCTTTCTAGTAGGAAATTTTAACAAACTGGAATGTATACCCTTTTGAATTAAAATGAAAACAAAAACTGATATTGCAGACTATCTTGAAATGAAAAATTATGAGAGCCTGCGTCAAAGACTGCTATTCCCTACCCCAAATACATTTTCCCTTTTTTAGTAACAGAATTCCGAGCTGAAAAACTCAGCCATGGTGGAAGGTCAATAAGATGGAAGTGGTAATTGTATGGTTAAGATATTTGGGAAACACTTTTTACCCCTCTCCTCTTCCCACTCCCATCGCCACCCTGTCTACAATGTTGACATCTAAGTTGAAGCTCCAGCAGTCCCATGGAGACTTTGAGAATGGCAGCTGGGTGTTAGGGATGGTGGAATACAGAGGTAGTCTACAAACCTGCTGATTTTGTGGAACAGCCATACCAACAATGGTCTGCCTACCTCCTGTATGTTTTTGCATAAAATTAAAATAAATGTTATTTGTAGTTAAAGAAAAAAGAAGTGATGACCTCAGCAGTCACAAGAGAGAATTTCCATCTCTACGTCAGCCAGCCAACTTCTTCTGGGGAATTCATTGAAAACCTTCATTGGAGTTTCCAGCTTGCAGCCTGTCCTATGCATTTTGGACTTATGCATCTCCACAGTTACCTGTGACATTTTAATAAAATCTCATAATATTTACAGGTATCTCCTACCAGTTCTGTTACTCTAGAGAACCCTGACTAATAGAATATGGTTGAATTTAACCTACCATCTTACTAGTTGTTTTATATTTGTCTTTATTATCTTTGCTCATGTTTCCTTTTTTCAGGACTTCCTTTGCATTAATTTTATTTTTTGATTTTATTCTAGCTCCACTACTGACTTATTAGTTATGTCTCTTTTTTATTTCTTTGCTATTTGCTGTAGGACTTACTATGTCTGTGTGTATGGAAATATATTTAACTTATGTTCTACCTCCCAATAGTATAACATTTCATGTATAGTGTAAGTAACTTACAACAGTGTACTTAAATTTCCCCACTCCCATTCTTTGTGCTATGAGTCATACAATTTACCTCTCTTTATTTTATAAACACAACAATATATTTTTTGGCCAGTTTGTTATTTTTAAGCAAACATTTTCTGGTTTCCCTTTATTTTTACCATTTCTTAAGCCCTTCATTTTTTTGGTTCATTCACATTTTCATCCTCTATAATACCTTTTCTGCCTGAACAACTTCCTTTAACTTTTAATGTAGCTCCAGCCCCAAGGAAGTGAATTATCACAGCTATAATTTTTATTAAAATGTCTTTATTGTGCTTTCACTTTTTTTAGTACAGTGCACTTTATTGATGGTACAGTCTTCTCCAGGGTTGTGGAGACACCAGTGGACTCCACAGCAGATCCAGCACCAGCATCACCCCATTAGATGCTGCCAGGATCTCACCCTGGAAGATACTGATGGGATTCCCATTGATGATGAACTTCCTGTTCTCAACTTTGGTGGTACCTTTGAATATAGCATGGGTGGAATCATACTGGAATGTGTAGACCATGTAGTTGAGGTCAATGAAGGGGTTGCTGATGGCCATGTCCTGCACTTTGCCAGTTTTTACAGCAGCCCTGCTGACCAGACACCCAATCTGGGCAAATCTGTTGATTCCAACCTTCACCATTGTGTTTCTTTTTTTTTTTTTTTTTTCTTTTTAGGTATCTATTTGCTTTGCATTATTGGGGATTTTTAGATTCATGGTATAACTTTCATTGATATTGTAAAAATTGTGGCCATTGTCTTTTGAAATATTTTTCTCTACTGCTTTTTTATTCTCTTTATGACACTCCAGATAACTATGCCTTTTTTTTTCTTTTTTTTTTTTTTGGTATTACTGAAACAACTTAAATTCTTTTATTGGATACTGTTCTGGTTTGCTAATGCTGCCATTATACAGAATACCAGAAATCCAGAAATGGATTGGCTTTTCTAAAGGGGTTTTATTTGGTTACAATGTTGCAGTCTTAAGGCTATAAAAGTGTCCAAGCTATGGCAGCAATAGGGTCCCTCCACTGAAGGATGGCCAATGGCAGCCGGAAAACTTCTGTTAGCTTGGAAGGCATGTGGCTGGCATCTGCTTACTCCCAGGTTGCATTTCAAAATGGTGTTCTCCAAATTGTCAGTGTCAGCTTTCTATGGCCATCTTCTAAATGTGTCTCTCAGTTACAGCTCCAAAATGTCACTCTCAGTTGCTCTCCAAAATGACACTCTTAGCTGCTCTGAGTTCCTTCTGTTTGTCAGCACTTTTATATGACTCCAGTCATTTAATTCAGACCCACCCTGAATGGGGTGGGTTAACACCTCCATGGAAATTATCCAATCAAAGGTCTTGCTCACAGTTGATTGAGTCACATCTCCATTGAAACAACAAATAGGTTCCAACCTAATCAGCACTAATATGCCTGCCCTCACAAGAGTGCATTAAAAAACATGGCATTTTGGGGTACATAATACATACAAACAAGCACAGACAGCAAACAATTCCTAATTCTCAACTGGTGACACTCCCTCTCCTTTATACCATGAGATTATTAGTGATGTGTTCTGCCATCATTGGGTGTTATGTCTTTGATCGTACTATAATTTTGCCATTTGAAAACTTGTGGTAACCGCCCCAGTAGTTATTAAAAATCACTATTTTTTTAAATTTTTTATGATCCCCGCAACTAGTTTTCATTCTTTTTGCATCTGGAGTATGCACAATAATGATGCCCAATATATATTGGCAAATGTAGCAGTGAACACCCAGTCTCTTTTCTCCACTTTCATGGAAGTCAATATAATGGAGCTGGACACTGGAGAAGCTGGAAAGTCCACAAGTGCTGCTGGAATGTGTCTTGTGGAGAACAGAAGAAAAAGACAGAAGCATACATAGTTCACAACTGATGGGATCCATTTAAGAGTTCTTAGTGTGTTATGTGTGGGAAGAATGTGGTTCATAGTGAGATGCTTGGGAAGTTGGTCATTACGTAGTCCTTTGTGCCAGTTATCTCAGCCCCCAGTTATACTTCTCAACCCCAAATTCACCCTTTTAGACTGCTACGTGAACATGGATCTGAGTCTTTGGAATAATTTTTTCTTGTGCCATCTAGTACTGAAATTTTGTTACTAGAGGGGTACTAGAGAGACATTGCAGGAGGACAATAACTTTGCTATATGGTTCCTATGTCTTTTTTTTAAAATGCAATTTGATTGCGATATATTCACACACCATATAATCCATATAAAGTATATAATCAATGGCTCACAGTATAATCATATAGTTGTGCATTCATCACCACAATCAATTTTAGAATATTTTCATTGCTACCAAAAAATAATAAAAATAAAAAATAACAAAAATTTAAATTACACTCAAAACATCCCATACCCCTTACCCCCCCACTTCTATTTATGTATATTTTGTCTTTATTTTGTTATTCATCTGCCATACATTGAATCTGTGGTGTGTCAGTCACAAAAGTTTTCACAATCACATGGCCCCATGATAAAAGCTAAATAGTTATACAATCATCATTGAGAATCAAGGCTACTGCATTACAGTTCAACAGTTTCAGTTATTTCCTTCTAGCTATTCTAATACACTAGAAACTAAAAAGGAATATCTATATAATGCATAAGAATAACTTCCAGAGTCACTTCTTGACTCTATTTGAAATCTCTTAGCTTCTGAAGCCTTATTTTGTTACATTTCTTTTCCCCCTTTTGATCAAAAAGGCTTTCTTAATGCCATGATTTCAGGGCCAGGCTCATCTTTGGGAGTCATGTCCCACATTGCCAGGGGAACTTACATACCTGGGAGTCATATCCCACACAGTGGGGAGGGTAGTGAGTTAATTTGTAGAGGTGGCTTAGAGATAGAGGACACATCTGAGCAACGAAAGAGGTTCTCTGGGGGTGACCCTTAGACATAGTTATAAATAGGCTTAGCTTTACCATAGGAGAGAATTTGCATAAGGGCAAGCCTCTAGATCAAGGGCTTGTCTTATTAAATTGGGGGCCCATATTGCTTAGAGAATAGCAGGAATTGCCTCATTAGGGAAGTTTAATACTTCCACGTTTTTTCCCAATCCCTCAAGGGGACTTTGCAAATACTTTTTTATTTTCTGTACCAAATATTCTGGGATGCATTGGAGTTATACATTAGCCTGTACAGAATAACAAGAACTCGTTCCCTATTCTAGGTTCTGGGTAAGAATGTTATTTAAATAAACTGACCAGCCAGGTTAAATTACATTGTGTGCTACAGAAAAATATAAATTTTGTACCAAATAAACCTCTTTTCCTTTGGTCTGAGTTGAAGTTTTTAAATACAGTCAATATCATCCTTTACCCTGTATTCTAATTTACCTTTGTCCTAACCAAGTCTGTTTCATGCATATTTCTAATTGTAGTCTGATCTCTTTTTCAGCTTCTTTAACAGTTGATATATGGAGTAATGTTGATGTTCAGAGCTGTAGAACGTTAACTCTGACTATTAGGTGTCACACAGATATCCAAATTTCCAGGGAACTATGAGTTCAGCATCTCAGAATTTAGAAATAACAGTTAAAACTCAGGAATACATGTGACTGCTGTAAAAGTTTACAATCTAGGAACCTTTACAGTAAGACTTATTGAATATTCTGTACTCCTAAATCATCAATTGCCTAATTTCTGACCCCGTTCTATCTCCACAAAACCTATGCTCTCAAAATCAATTCTCATTGTTTGCTCATTATAGTTAGTTTATATTAGTGTCAATTGATAATATTTGCCCCTTTATTTTTGGCTTATTTCACTCAAAATAATATCCTCAAGATGCATTCACCTGTTTGCATGCCACATGAAATCAATCCTGTATTCAGCCACTCAATATTCTGTTGTATGCAAATACCACAGTTTGCCCCTCCATTCCTCCATCGTTGTACTCTTAGGCCACCTCCATCTGTTGCAAATCATGAGTAATGCTGCCATAAACATCAGTGCACAAATGTCTATGTGTGTCCCTGCTTCTAGTTCTTCCAGGTATACACCACATAACAGGGTTGCATGATCATATGGCAGCCCTATACCCAGCACCTTTGGAACCACTGCATTGTTGTCCAGAGGGGCTGCACCATTCTATGGCCCTACAAACAGTGAATAGGTATATCCCTCACTGAACATCTTCTCCAGCACTTGTATCTTTCTGTTTCTTTTTTGGACAGTTTTATTCACATTCTATACAATCTATCCTAAGTTAACTATCAATGGCTCCTGGTATGGTCACATAGTTATGCATTCACCACCACAACCTATATGAGAACATTCACATTTATTCTGCAAGGAAACAAGAGGAAAAAAATTACAAAGTAAAGAAAAATGAAAAATAAAAAGGAGAGACAACCACATCAGTAACAAGAATCCCATACCACTCAATTATATCCACCTCTTATTGACATTTAGCTTTGGTATATTGCCTTTGTTACAATTAATGAAAGAATATTACACTGTTACTGTTAACTACAGACCCTAGCTTACATTGATTGTATTTTGTCTGTATACCATCCTATTTTCAACACCTTGCAATGGTGACATTCATTTTTTCTCCCTCATGTAAAAACTTTCAGATGCCTATATCTTAATTGCTTCTTGGTGCCTGAAAGCTCTCAAACCTTTTCTTCCATTTTTGTTCTTTCATTCTATTTTTGTTTGTGTTTTTATATGGATAATTTCTAGTCACTTATATTCAATTTCATCAATTCTTTCCTCAATTATGTCTAGTCAGATGATATGTTCATCAAAAGAATTCTTCATTTCTATTATTTTGCTTTCCTTGCATTTATTTTTGACCCTTTTCTATAGTTTCTAACACTGTTGAAATTATCCATCTATCATGAATATTGACCACCTTTTCTACTAGCTCCCTTAAGATATTTATCATGGGTATTTTAAAGTCCATGTGTGATATTTTGAATCTCTGCTTTATCTTTGAATCTGGTTTGGTGCAATACTTTATCTCTTACAATGTTTTCCCTTGCTTTTTTGGTGTATCCCATAATTTTTTGAATGTAGAAATTATGTGTCAAAGAATCAGAGGTTAATTTGAAGGTATTTGGTGCCTCAGTGGCAACACGGCACCAAGAAGAGGAAGTGAAAAGAAAGTAGAGAATGTCTCCAACTTGATCTCTTTTACACTTAGCTGGGAACCACTTGTATTCTCATATTTTGGAAAACAATGCAAAGTCCTTTCATCCTCAAGTCCCAATACTGTACTTTATTGCAGAATTCTGTAGAGAACTTCCATCCTCCAATGAAGACCTAAGCAATCATCAGTTTAGAGGCCAATTAAGGCATGAATTGTTAAAGCAAAGAGATGTTCTGCATTGCTTGGCTGATCTGGACTTCTAATTACTGTCCTTTCCCACTCTGATCCTGTTGTTCATCACTGAAGTCTGCTCTTTTCCTCCTCAAACTATGTCTTCTCCTATTTTATCCTAATATCACACTCAAGAGCAAAAAGTCTTTCTGTTAAATGGTCTATTTTATGAAATCACAGCCTTGATATGTCCTCATATTTTACTTTGTAAGAGATTTTTGAAACTGGCTTTTGTGGAACCCTCTGATGGATCCTTTTCTGTCTTGGCTGCCCTATCTCCTCTGGATGCTCCCATCTCTGCTAGGCCGAGAACTCTCAAAATCCAAATCTCTCAGTTACTACTATTGCACCTCCCTCCATTCCAAACTTCTCACCTTCCCCAGACTCAAGAGCAACAGGCTTGCTTTATGTTCCTTCTCCAATGGTTTGTGTCAGTTTTTTTTTTTTTTCATTTTTTTTGAGATTGTTCAGATACCATACAATTATCCAAAGATCCAAAGTGTATAATCACTTGCCCCTGGGTATCCTCATACAGCTGTGCATCCATCACCACACTTAATTTTTGTTCAATTTTTAGAAACTTTTCATTACTCCAGACAAGAAATAAAGTGAAAGATGAAAAAAGAAAAAAAGAAAAGGAGACTTGAATCCTCCCCTATCCCTAACCAACCGCCCTCAATTGCTGACTCATAGTATTAGTATAATACATTTGTTACTGTTTATGAAAAAATATTGAAATACTACTAACTGTAGTATATAGTTTGCAATAGGTATATATTTCTTCCCTATATGCCCCTCTATTATTAACTTCTAATTATATTGTCATACATTTGTTCTGGTTCATGGAAGTGATTTCTAGTATTTGTACAGTTGGTCATGGACATTGCCCACCATAGGATTCAGTTTTATACATTCCCATCTTTTGACCTCCAACTTTCCTTCTGGTGACGTATATGACTCTGAGCTTCCCCTTTCCACTTCATTCACACACCATTCGGTGCTGTTAGTTATTCTCACATCTTGCTACAGACACCTCTGTTCATTTCCAAACATTTAAGTTCATCCTAACTGAACATTCTGCTCATACTAAGCAACCGCTCCCCATTCTTAAGCCTCGTCCTATATCTTGGTACCTTATATTTCATGTCTATGAGTTTACATATTATAATTAGTTCCTATCAATGAGACCCTGCAATAATTGTCCTAATGTGTCTGGCTTATTTCACTCAGTATATTGCCCTCGAGATTTTTTCATCAACCCCCCCTTTTTTTTTAATATGGTTTTGTTCACTCACCATACATTCTATCCTAAGTAAATAATCAATGGTTCTCTGTATGGTCATATATTTATGTGTTCACCACCTTAACCACTATCTATACAAGGGCATCTACATTTCTTCCACAAGGCAGGAGGGAGAGTCAAAGAAGGTAGAGAGGCAAAAGAAAGAGGAAAAAAAAAAAAAGACAGCTATGAAGCAGCAAAAGGAAAAATAATCTTAAATCAAAGTAGAGTAAAGAATCAGACAATACCACCAATGTCAAGTGTCTAACATGCCTCCCCTATCCGCCCCCTTCTTATCTGCATTTACCTTGGTATATCACCTTTGTTACATTAAAGGAAGCATGATACAATGATTCTATTTGTTACAGTCTCTAGTTTATGTTGATTGCATCCCTCCCCCAATGCCTCCCCATTTTTAACACCCTGCAAGGTTGACGTTTGCTTGTTCTCCCTCATAGAAGAACATATTTGTACATTTTATCACAATTGTTGAATACTCTAGATTTCACCAAGTTACACAGTCACAGTCTTTATCTTTCCTCCTTTCTTCTGGTGTCACACATGCTCCCAACCTTCCTCTGTGATGCCTCAGGTCACTGTGCTTTTCTGCCCAGCAGGTGGTGTCTGTTAGCCTATAATTCTTGACTGGTGTGAGGAGGTGTGGCCGTGTTCCCCCAGGCTCTGAATAGAAAGGGCCCCACCCCTTTCCTCTTGGAGAAGATAGACTCCCTAGGGGGAGGTCATTAGCATTTCAATGGTCTCTCTCTCTCTGCTTGTGCTATCTTCACCCTTCTCTGAGTCACAGCACTGGGAACTAAAAATGGCTGGGGCTTCCTCCACTGAGCCGAAAAAGAAACAGATAGTCCTCTTCAGACCTAGTCCAAGGCAACCCTCTGGCTCTCCAAGGTCAGTTGTCACCCAAAGCCTCTGTCTGTTTTTTGGGGATTCGTACCTGTAGTGAGCAGTTCATGCTCACTACTTAAAACCCCAGTTGGAGCTCAGCTGAGCTATATTTGCTTGCTGGGAGAGAGCTTCGCTCTGACACCACGAGGCTTTGCAGCTCAGGCTATGGGGGAGGGGGCTCCTGGCTTGGATCCGCAGGTTTTACTTACAGATTTTATACTGTGATCTTGGGCAATCCTCCCTATTCAGGTTGGTGTATGATGAGTGGACAGTCTCATTTGTCCCCCCACAGTTATTCTGGATTATTTACTAGTTGTTTCTGGTTTTTTTCAGTTGTTCCAGGGGGACTGCTTAGCTTCCATGCCTCTCTATGCCTTAACATGTGCTAGAATAGGACCTTCATTTCCTGCATAGGATTCATCATGTTGGCCAAGTCTGTTTCCTGGTCGTGGTCATTCTTTGCTGTCTGACAAAGGGGAATTTCTGAGTCCTTACTTTTTAAGTGTTCAGCCATCAGGACTTCCCTATTCCCTTCCCTAAACCCAAATGCACATTATGTGTACCTCCCATTCAAAGACAATCCTTTCCCCCATGTGGCTGCAGGACCTTGTGTTTGATCCAACTACTAAAAATAAAAATGACCTGGAGAAGGTATTTCCTACATGTGGTTTTACAATTGAGTTCATAATACTCTATGATAAAGAGGGGTTTCCTTGGACTCTTCACTCTGAAAGTGAGATGGCACCAGGACAATTCCTTCCTTCAAGTAGTCTCAAACAACATTACTCTGGCATCTCTTTATTTTTGCTCTATTTTTCTAAATAAATTTCCTCAGCTGTTTACAGGATACTCTGGCCTAGCCTTCAGAGCAGCTGTGTTTATGCAGCTCGGTTGACTCCCTGGTCCCAGGAGCCGAGGGGATGGTTCAGGCAATGCCAATTATTCCCCCGGGGTGCCAACTTGAGGTCAGACACTGTAGTCAAGAATTAAGCCATTTAATAAATATCTTGTAGGCGGAGAGGTTTTCTTAAGTGGTCCTTTGGAACTTCTGGATTGAAACAATGACCAGGATCATCAAATGTGAACTCTTGTTTCAGAAGTTCCTAAGAGACAGAGAAGGCAATAGGTATTTCACAGTTCTCCTTGTAAGAAAGACTATTTTTCAGCTGATACTCCAAGGACTGTGTTTTCTCTCTGTGATTCTCAGCCAATTTCATCTAAATTTGCTGTGTGCATGTGAATTGATGATGAATTGAATAAAAAACAATAACAAATTGAAAGGAAAGAAATCCCATTACCAGTCATTTGCTTTAACTGCCTAGTCAACTGCTTCTAGTGTGATGAATCCATTTATACTCAAGCCATGCAATGGTTCTATAAGAATCTGCCTGCTTATTGATGGAGATTTCATTTAGAGAAACATTTGCTTATTAGATTCATTGTCTTGCATCTCAATAGTCTATTAGGTTATACCAATATTTTCCCTTATTATTTTGCAATGTGCTGTAGTGTTTTCATTCAAGCTAAAATGCTTAACAGCCATTCTGTTCCTTCCCTGTCATTTCTTAAATAATCAAAAGGAAAATAGTTGTAAGGAAATTAGAGAATTCAAGTCCATTTTCAGAATACTGGATTTCAATAGGAAATCTGTGCGGATGTTAAAATTTTTTATTTATATTTAATTGATATCTTACTAGTATTATTTTTTATAAGAAATATTTATACTCCTACATGTATTGAGTATATGTATGTTGTACATACACATATCTTATATGTAATGTATATGTATGTATGTCTAGTGTGTATATATACATATAGTAATTTGCTGACCCATTTCCTGGAACCTATTTGAGTTCATCTGCATGCTGACTGGTTTCTACTTCAATTACTGTTTTAGTGTCTTTTTATAGTAACTGCAGAATCTGGTCCCTTTCAGAGGCAGTTTCTATTAATCTCTTATTTTACAGTCTATGCCTCATTTTTACTGGGTGTTTGCAAGTTCTTATAATAGTACATGAAAACTGAACATTTTAAATATATTTAATATTTAGACAAGTTGCTGGTTATTAATTCTAAATTAAAAAGCCAATTTTATCCATATATACTCAAGGATCACCTGAAAAATAAGCTGAAGAATATTTTCAATTAAATAGAATAAATATATCAAATTCCTAGGAATAAGCATAATAAAATATACAGAATAGCTCTGCAATGAATACAACAAAACAATGCAGAGAGAAATTAGGGAAGTCCTCAATAAACTGAGAAATATACCAGGTTCATAGATTGGAAGACTCAGTAAGTTTACATCACCCTTTCCCCCAAACTGATCTTTGGAGTCAATGAATAGCAATACAAATCCAGAAGTTTATTATATAAAATAATAAGTTTATTTTGAAATTCACATTAAAATGAAAAAGACCTAGAAGTCCCTGAAAATCTTGAAAAAAATGTTGTGGTCCTTCAAAATGTGGGTGGTATGAATGGAAAAAAATAGATCAATTGTAGAGAATTGAGAGTGTAGAAACGGTAGCGCCATTTAAATTGTCTGATTTACAGCAAAGATTATACTGAATTTGAGTTAAGAACTGTATTTTTAACATATAATGCATATTGTGCAATGAAAAAAAATAAAGAGGATCCTCAACTCTTAATGCACATTATTAAAAGAATTTAAATTTTATGGATCAGAGATCTAAAGATGAGGATAAAATAATAAAGTTTCTAGAAGTAAACAAAGGAAATTCTCTTTATGATCTTCATATAGGCAACAATTCTTAAAACACATACATGTACACAAAACTGCAAAACACTAGCAATCACAAAAGTGTATTAATTTGTCATGATAGCAATTAAAAGCTTCTGTTCATCAAAATATATATTAAGAAAGTGAAAAGACAAACCACAGAATGGGAGACATATTTACAATTTATTTATCCATCAACATAGTCATTTCCAGATATCTGAGGCACTCTTACAAATCAATTAGAAAAAAGTCAAACAACTGAATTACAAACAGACAAAACTGTCGACTGATTCCTTCAAACAAGAGGATATCCAACTGGTCAATAATCATATAAAAACATCCAATGCCATTATTAAGCAGAGAGTGAAATCTAAAACCACAATGAGATAATACTATACACCCATGCAGAAAGTCTAGAAAAAGAATGGCGACATCAACTGTTGGTGAGGATGTTGAACAACTGAAACTCTTCTGTAGTTGGTAGTGAATAATGATACAGTCATTATGGGAAACAGTTTGGCAGTATCTACTGAATGTAAATATGTATCTATTTTGTCTGTTATGCAATTAACAAACTCAGGGGAGATTTTACTTCTGGTGGTGGAGGACATGGGGAGGTGATCAAGAAGAAGCACCTCAGTGGGTTCTAAAATATCCATACAATCAGTTGTTTTTAAGCTAGATATATATTCATTTCTGTCCGGCGCTGCCCCGCTCGGTCCCCGGTTCCCGGCCGGCGAGGGGAAACAGGGAAGGAGAGAGAGAGATGCAGACTGCGCGAACTAACCTGGTCATGAATCACGACTCGAACCACACGGCAGTTGTGAAAGCAAGCCCTTTACTACAGCTAGATGAACATTCTGTGTTACTGGTTCCCACACGGGGCACGGCGCCTCGTGGGAGAGCAGCCTCGATGTGGCCGTCAGGCACGGCTCCTTGTGGGCTGTCTCACCCTACCCCGTCCGGGTAAGACCTTTTATACACAATTAACAACCAATAAGCTTCTAGGCTAGTATCGCGTATACAGGATTTCGATTGGTAGGAGCGGGTGGCGGATACATGCGTCACTATGCGGAAACAGGATGCAGGCGCCATCTTGGCTCACTCGATGGGCGGGGGTAACTCTAGAGCAGGCTGCAGCGCATACGCTAGGCCCGATTCGGGAGGCGGCTTTCCACATCTCCCCCTTTCTTATTTATTTTTGACCCAGTGTCTCCAGTGATGAGCGTGCTCCCATGAACCCAAATGGTTCACAACCTCTTTGGTGCTTTGGGGAGTCTGGACTAGGCCTCAGCCATCCAGCGGCGGAGCCTCTAGCACCAACCAGAATGCTCACGTCATATGGAGACCGGAGAGTCCGTAAGCTGGAAGCAACGTGACTCTCCCTGCAGTGCTTTGCCTGGCAACTGGGGAACAACGACGGGGGCAGGAACAGCAGTAACCAGAGTCGGGGGTGTCACTAGGTGTCTCTGTGCAATGGCTAGGGTCCAGTCTGGCCACAACTAGGACTCTGCCCTAGAGACCCACCTGAGACAAAATTATGACTACTGGTGTCGCCTTTTACACCCGAGAAACAGCCATGCGATTCGCTACAAATTTTGCTCCAAAGCGCCCCACCTGAGGCGACCAGGAAGGGGTATGGTTAATAAATCGGTCACTATCGGGGGTAACAGAGGTGGGAGTCATAGCCATCATAGTGGTAACACGCAATTGCTGCTGCGCTTGAAACAGGCGTTCTAGCAAACATTTAACAACGACTAATCCCACCAATAATCCCACTGCAATGAGGATCCAATTAGTTAAATTGGGCCAAGAGAACCAGGAAGAAACACTGTGCAATAGTTTCTGTAGAACCTCGCCTAACCCGGAGAGATCGACTTTAACGGGTTTTAACTTGATCCCCCCAATTGTGTCTAAACTAGATTCCACCTGTTGGGAGAGATTAACAAATTCAGGAAAATATGACCTTTTCAGCCAATCAGAGACTCTGGAAATGCTTCCGGTCACGTTGGCCCTGACAGGAGTGACACAGAGTTTAACCGTAAGCCACCGGGTGTCACATGTTTGCTGAAGCACTCTCCAGAGTCCATCTATTTCCAGTCCAAGTTCATCTATCTCCGCTTGGAGTTTCTGAATGGCCTGGAAATTTAAGTTCAGCATCTGATTGTGGCGGCGTAGCACGTCTCGGGTAAGGTTGACCAAGCCATTTACCGTTTCCATCGTTATGGCGAGCTGCCGATCTGTCCATGCTTGTAGCACAGCCTGCCCGATCGTTGGGACAAACAAAGAGGAAGCTACACTGGCAGCATTCGATAGCCATTCTTTTATGCCTCTTGGACGCCTAGACTTAGAGAAGGGGATATTGTTAAGTGAAACAACTTGAGAAACAGGGCCAACCCAGTCGGTTGCCTTGACGGGGAGCCAGACATAACTTGGGCGATACACTAGGATAGCGGGGCGGCGAGGCATCCGGGTCTTTGGAACGGTTGCAGACTGTAGGAGCAAGCCCTGGAAGGAAAAGGCACCTTTGAGTCTCCTTTTTACTCAAGATCCCTTCACAAGACTGGCGGCTCTTCCCTGTAACGTTAAGAAATTCAAGCAAGACTCCCTTACTTAACTCGCCATTACCAGTTTCACAAGTAGCATTCGCCGCAACTGTGGTGTTGACAACCTTGACAGAGAGGTTAGCAAAAGAGAGGATCAGTGTGTCATTGGTGAGGGGGAAGGACTCGTTGAAGCTTGTGGAGGAAATATAGTTCCACTAAAAAGAAAAAGGCAGATTAGAAGGATTGCTATAGGAGAGCAAAGAACAGAGTTACCGATCCTCTTTTTGGGCAACCGCGGGGTGGTCAGTCCTACTATTATCGTCTTGTCGGTCGTCGCCATCATCAGCAGGGTCGGAGGCTTGGTCTAATGGTTCAGGTTGTATATTCGTTGGCGTTTCTGACAGCTGTTCCTTGGCTTCTTCAGGTGATGTCACGGTTCTCACCAGTCTTTCTGGAACCCACACTGGTTGACGTCCTGGTTCCTGGGGAAAAACACAAACAGAGCCTCTGGCCCAGCTGAGCACCGGGTCAGGGCCTTTCCACTGCCCCGACAGGACATCCTTCCAACGGACTAGACCTCTATGCGGAGGACTCGGGGTGGTGTGTTGCAGGGCAGGTGTCATTCCTTGTGAATTTTCGTTTAAAAAATTATATGTGAGCAAGGCTACAGACAGTCGAGCTTTTGGGGACAGGCCGTGGCCTATACCCTCTTTCTGTTTTTAAGCAAGTCTTTGAGAGATCTGTGCGCTCTTTCAATGATTCCTTGCCCCTGAGGGTTATAGGGGATGCCATGTTTTAATTGGACATCCATGTTGTCACAAAATTTTTGGAAGGATTTACTAGTGTAGGCAGGCCCGTTATCCGTCTTTAACGTCTTTGGCTTACCCCAAGCTGCCCATGCAGCAAGGCAGTGTGCAATGACGTGGGAGACTCTTTCTCCTGGTTCAGCAGAGGCAAATAAAACTTGGGAGCATGTGTCCACCGACACATGTAAGTACTTGATCTTACCATACTCTGAATGATGAGTGACATCCATCTGCCAAGTATCCCCTGGGGTGAGACCCCTAGGGTTGACCCCAACCGAGGGGACTGCTCTCTGCTCTGCACAATTGTTGCAGGCTCGGACAATATCTCGAGCAGCTGCACGTGGTATGCTGAACCGCTTAGCTAGGGTACCTGCATTGATGTGAAACTTGGCATGGAATTCTCGGGCTTGTTGATACGGTACCAGCGTCGGAAAGATGTGCAGCTGTCGAGTGGCTACATCTGCGCTATGGTTCCCCTGGGCCATAGGGCCAGGCAAACCTGTGTGGGCTCTAATATGGGTTATGTAAAAAGGGTGTTGCCTGGTCCATATAACCTCCTGTAGTTTGGCAAAGAACGTCCTTACTGTAGAGGAATGTTTAACAATGCCCACCGTTTCTAAAATTTGTACAGAGTTCACAACATAAGCAGAATCCGAGACGACATTTAAGGGCTCGGAAAGGCTTTCCAGGACTGCAATGATAACCTGCAGTTCTACCCATTGAGGCTTTTGTGGTTGGAAGAGCACTGTTTTAGGAGTGTCCCCCTCCACACAATACGCCCCTGTTCCAGAGCTGGAGCCGTCCGTGTATACGGTGGGGGCGCCTGCTAGTGGCCTAGGAGAGGTTACTTTGGGAAAAATCACTGGGTGCCGGGTGACAAACTGCAAGAGAGGAGCCTTAGGGAACTGATTGTTAATGGGACCAAGAAATGTACACCGGAGAATGGCCCATTGATCTATGCATCCGGTGAGTATCTCAAGCTGCTGGGAAGAATAAGGCACCCTGAGATTTTTGGGCTGCTGACCGAAATGCTGCACAGCCCTTTTAATGCATTCTAGGGCCAAGTCTGCAACCGCTGTAGGATAGTGCTCTAGGACTTTTTTGGGGGAAACTCCAGGGTGGACCCAGAGCAGCGGCCCCCGCTGCCACAGTACCGCAGTGGGCTGTAATTCTGTCGGCAGCACGCAGGCTTCAAAAGGCTCATCAGGGTCTATTCTCTTCAATGCAGCGCCACTGAGCGCCTGTTCCACCTGGCATAGTGCTCGCCTTGCCTCTGGAGTGAAGCTTCGAGGTGAGTTTATATTAGAATCCCCCTTCAACAGGTCGAACAAAGGTGTTAGTTTGACATTGGGTATTTTTAGGTATGGACGGATCCAATTGATATCCCCCATGAGTTTTTGTAGATCATTGAGAGTGTGTATATTGTCTAGCCTGAGAGACACCTTTTGGGGGGAAACATGAGTGGGTGCGACTTTCGCCCCCAGGAAAGTGGTAATGTCAGTCATTTGGATTTTTTCAGGGGCAATCTCTAGGTTAGCTTCTCTAAGACTAAGGACTAAATGTGACAAAACTGTTTTAAGAAGATCTGTGTCTCTATGGGCTAAGAGAATGTCATCCATATAATGGATGATTTTCACTTGAGGGAACTGCTGCCGAGTGCTAGCTAGCTTCGCAGCGACATACAGCTGGCACATGGTAGGACTATTAGCCATGCCTTGGGGCAGGACTGTCCATTCAAAGCGTTGACAGGGCTCCTCTTGATTACTAGAGGGCACAGTAAAGGCAAACTTAGGGGTGTCTTCAGGGTGGAGCGGAATAGAAAAGAAGCAATCTTTCAGATCTATGATGAAAATCGACCAGTGCTCCGGTAATGCCGAGAGGAGGGGCAGTCCCATCTGAACGGGCCCTAAAGGCTCCATGCAATCGTTAATAGCTCTTAGATCATGTAGCAGTCTCCATTTACCAGATTTCTTTTTTATTACGAATATAGGGGTGTTCCACGGTGACGTGGAAGGGGCGATATGGCCCTTTTCTAGTTGTTCTGATACTAGGGCGTGCAACGCTGCAAGTTTTTCCTGTGGCAAGGGCCACTGAGGCACCCACACCGGAGCCTCGGTTTTCCATTTTAGTTTTATAGGTGTGGGTGGGAATCTCTCCTCAGTGGCCCCTATGAAAAACCCAAGCCTCGTCTGTCAGACTTGGGGGCAGCTTGTATAGGCTCCGCACGTCCGTGCAGTGAAGCTCCTAAACCCTTGCCGGGGGTATACCCCATTTCTTTTAGCAGTCGCTTAGAGGTTGGGGAGTAGCCGCTAATTAAAGTAACGTCCATTTGGGTCAGAATGTCTCTTCCCCACAAAGACACAGGCAGGGCTAATACATAAGGCTGGAAACTGCCTTGGTGTCCTTCTTCATCGGCCCAATGAAGGGCAGCTGCACTGAGCATGGGCGCTGAAATTTGGCCTATTCCTCTAATGGGCTCTTCCGCCCTGCTCGTTGGCCAGGTGGGGGGCCATTCTTGTTGTCTTATGATAGACCGATCGGCCCCTGTATCGAGCAGGCCCAAGAAAGATCTGCCTTGCACCTTAATGGTTAGCATAGGTCGAGACTCCAGGGACATATGGAGTCCCTCAAAAATCGCTCCACTGGATCCGAACCCTTTTTCCCCTCTCTGTCTGATTCTGCTTGGAAAGACTGCATGTAAGCTGGGTAAGAGCAGGAGCTGCGCCAGCTTATCACCTTCTGCAATGACTAAGGTGCCCCGCTGAGATTGAACCATAACTTGGGCACGGCCTGTGAAATCTGAATCTACAAGTCCTGGTATAACTGTTAATCCTTTCAGGGCCGTGGATGCTCTTCCCAATATGAGCCCTACAGTACCAGCCGGTAAGGGCCCCTTGAAGGAGGTCCCTACTAACTGGACACCCATGGAGGGGGTTAGTACGAGTCTGGAGGTGGCACAGAGGTCCAGTCCTGCTGAGCCGGGGGACGCACGAATTTGATCGGATCCTGTGTTGTCGAATGGCATGCAAGGGGGTCCGTCGAAAGGGCGGACCCCCTCTTCCCGTTTTTTGGAATCTGCTCGGGGCGGCCAGAGAGGCGTCTACCCTGCGCATCGAAAACCGATTTACAGTCTTCTGCGCGGTGGGGGCCTTTGTGGCAACGGCCACACGGCCTGGTTGCTGCACCTGGTTCGCCAAACCGTTGAGTGGCAGGGGGTTGACGTCTATTGGGACAATCTCTCTTAAAGTGCCCTGATTGGCCACAGCCATAGCACCCGTTAGACTTTGCCCCTAAGGTTCTCGGGCTTTTTGTAGCCACCTGTAGGGAGCTGGCTAGCATGGCAGCTAGACCTGCATTAGTTAAAGGGCTGCCAGCATCTCTACAGAGCCTGACCCACTCTGTCAAATTTTTTGCTCTGTTTTGTGCCAGGATAACTTTGCACTCCTTGTTGCACTGCTCAAAAATCATTTGCTTAACCACAGTCTCTGCTACTCCTGGATCTGAGAAGATTCTCTCAGCTGCGGTTTGCATCCTGGCTACAAAATCCGCAAATGGTTCTGTGGGGCCTTGGTGTATATTGCTGAGTGAGGCCTGAGCCTCTCCCTCACCTGTTAGCTTTTTCCAGGCACCCACAAAACAGCGGAAGATCTGGGCATAGACCTCTTGTGGGAAACCCGTTTGGTTCTGGGCATGGGCGCCTCTCCCCAACAGCATGTCAGCATTCCACCCGCCACGTCTCCCCGCCGCATTCCTTGCGGCCTGCTCTTCAGCTAACTCCTCAAACCATGCTTTCCAATCTATGAATCGGCCTGACGGCAAGCAAGCACGGGCTAGCTGAAAAATATCTGCGGGTGTATGATTTAGAGCAGAGAGGTTCTCGATCATGTTCAAGGTATAAGGGGCATTGGGGCCATACTGATGGACGGCCTGCCTCAATTCCCTCAATAGTTTGTAATCATATGATTCGTGCCGATTGCCACCTTGGGGATTGATAATAACCGGGTACATTTCTGAGACTGGCTGCGGCTCAAGTGGCTGGTAGCCACCCAGCATGCCAAAAGGTCTAAATGTTGTGAAAGGGTTCCATCTCCAGAAATGTCTCCCACCACTACCTAATGGCAAAGGGTCCTGAGGGCCTGTATACTCGGGCGGGGGGTACGGCAAAGGTTGCCCCTCCCCTGACCGACCCATCGGGGTTTCCGGGTCTGGCAGCAAAGGATAATTACATTTACTGGGCATGGCCACTAGAGGGAGCTCTCGGCAAGGTCCTTTGGTGGGACCCGCCCAAGGCGTCAGTTGGGAGCTGGGGTGTCCCTGGGGGTGCAGCGGTAGACATTGGCGGGGCGGAAGGCCGCACGGGTGTGGCGGGAGGCTCCTCCCACTCAATTAGCGGGGATGCTTCCGCCTTCTCGTCAGTATCGCTATCTGACTCTGAGTCAGAGTCACTGGACTCCGGCGGTTTGCCCTTACAGGAGCCGTCCGCTGACGAAACTGACTGGGTTTCTTGGAGCGCGCACCGTGCTTCTTGCAAGACAGAGGATGGGCTTAGGCCGGTAGCCGATTCTAGTTCAAGGACCGCACGGACGGTCTCCCATATGGGTACTAGAATCGGGTCCATACACACGCCCGTCTGGCGCGCTCGGTCTATGTCGCGACCGAGCTTCATCCAAGAGGGTAGGCTAAGGCTGCCGGTGCAGGCAAACCAAGGGGCAAAAGTATCAACATCATCAAGAAAACGCTGAAGGGAGCTTTTCCTGACCGAGATACCCCGTTGTTTCAAAAGGTTCTTTAAGGGAGCTAAGAGAGGTGAACTTCCGGACTGCCCCATGATTGCAGTCGGCACTATACTTCAGTCACTCGGAGAGCTCTTCCGAGTCCCCCGGGGTCACCTGAAAACCCACGGGCCCTAACTATCATGTAATAAGACGCACTCACCTTCTCGCGTTGATCAGGCGCGGGAAGTCCGCCGTAAGCTCGACGCGCAGCGCTGCTCTCCTCACAGAGGGACCGTCGAGAGCGAGGCAGGAGGAGGAGCGTCCCCGTACGGGCCACCACTTGTCCGGCGCTGCCCCGCTCGGTCCCCGGTTCCCGGCCGGCGAGGGGAAACAGGGAAGGAGAGAGAGAGATGCAGACTGCGCGAACTAACCTGGTCATGAATCACGACTCGAACCACACGGCAGTTGTGAAAGCAAGCCCTTTACTACAGCTAGATGAACATTCTGTGTTACTGGTTCCCACACGGGGCACGGCGCCTCGTGGGAGAGCAGCCTCGATGTGGCCGTCAGGCACGGCTCCTTGTGGGCTGTCTCACCCTACCCCGTCCGGGTAAGACCTTTTATACACAATTAACAACCAATAAGCTTCTAGGCTAGTATCGCGTATACAGGATTTCGATTGGTAGGAGCGGGTGGCGGATACATGCGTCACTATGCGGAAACAGGATGCAGGCGCCATCTTGGCTCACTCGATGGGCGGGGGTAACTCTAGAGCAGGCTGCAGCGCATACGCTAGGCCCGATTCGGGAGGCGGCTTTCCACACATTTCATTATTATTTTTTATGTTGCATATATACATAAACTGAACAGATATGTATATACAGTTATATATGATATACATATAAATTATACAGTCATATTATTTCACAATTCATATACATTATACATATACACATTATATATCTCGTTAAATGTATTTTACACTAATAAAAGAAAAAAGAAAAATATTGAAAAAAGTTTATGATCAACAATATATAGGGTACCTATGGTTAAATTTTAAAAATCATCTGAACCTACTAGGGTATTAGAATATCTAGAAGGAAATAACTGAAATGGTGGAATTGTAACCCAGAACATTCTTTGAAATTACCTATATAACTACTTGTTAAATTGCATTTTGAAAGTTATCCCCTTTCTGTGTATATGTTATATATCACAATGAGGAAATAACTGAAATTGTGGAACTGTAACCCATAACATTCTTTGAAATTTGCTCTTAACTACTTGTTAAATTGTACTTTGAAAGTTATCACTGTTTTGTAGATATGTTAAATTTCACAGAAAAAAAATGTATTTAAAAAACGGAGATAAAATTACCACAGATATATTTATATATAAACATAACAATAATGATGATATTGTTAACTAGGAAAAAAAAAAGTAAGTTCACAATAATGATGATATTGTTAACTAGGAAAAAAAAAAGTAAGTTCACAAAAATCACATAAACAGATTACATTTCAAGGTTCCCTCCCAGGCAGCCTTTCTTGCCCCTTTGTCAGTTATATTGCAGCTGTCACTAGGGGGTTTTACTCCTGGGATACAGAAGCTTGGAAATTCATCATGAGTTGACCCTTACTGGCATTCGCATATGTGCTGGGGTTATTTCCAGTTATATGTGCTAATCAGAAGTCCACCATGTGGCCATACCGCCAGGGGTCCTATGAGATCCTCCCAAGGTGAGGAAGAATAGTGGACAGTGGAGGGCTCTTGTGGGGCATGGAAGCCCAAAGGAGTGGAGGAGCAGCCCCTCCATTGCGAAAAAACAACTGACGTTGGGATTGTATCTGCCCTAGTGCAGCTACTCCCTCATGTTACTATTACACAAAGGAAAATACATGAGTCTGTTGATAACTTTCTGTCAGTCAACACTCAGTATGGTAACAGGTATCCTGGGTCTCATTATTTGTTATTTGCTTCTGTTTTTAGTAGCAATTGAGAACATCCATGCCTTAGGACAGGTCAACTACCAGAAGAGCAAGAAACACCCTAACCAGAGGCAAACTCACAGAAGAGGCTGGAGAAGATGAGTTAATATTAATTATCTGGAAATTCTTTATTTCCTCCTTTCCTGATTTCACTTAATGACAGTGAATAAAATAATTTTAAATATAAATGAAATATTTAGAACCATGTTAATGTGGTTTTGTAATTTTCAGAAAGAAATGAGTTCTTGTTGCAGACTTAAGCAATGGCCTTAGTACAAGCAAACAGGGCTGCTCCTACACTTCTACCAGTTGCTGTTTGACCAAACCAAACCAAACAAAACAAAAAACAAACCCACAAAGGTAGTTAAAAACAGATGATTAGTCTGGGGCATGTTAAATAGACAATTTTAAAAAGGGGTGCATGCTTACACCTTCACAAGGTAGAATCAAGAAATATAAATGGATTGAAGGAAAAGAAGTTTTCCTGATCAGACAATGAAGATTGTATGAGAACTCAAAGTTAGATTTCAGTGCCTCCTTGTAACCCCTCTGACTGAAAAGCTGGTCACCCATGCATGTAGACAATGATGAGTTCCCTCTAAAAGTGTGTGTGTGTGTGCGTGTGTGTGTGTGTGTGTGTAGAAAGCTGGGAAAAGTAATTATTTACATCAATAAATGGAATCAATTAAAATTCATTTCAATTTTCCTGTTTTGTAATAGTTAATATTATTGTCACTAGATTCTGAGTTGCTTAGTGTGAATTCCAGTTACATCATTTAATGTGGATACTTGGGTTTTTTCTATCAGCCTCAGGAAATGAGTGATAATAGTCCAATAAAGTATTCCTTATGATGGGAAATTAGTAAGCACACCTTGAAATATATGCAGAATCAATTATTAAAATAAAATTTATTTAGAAGAGGCATGCATTAACAAAAATATGATATAATTTAAGTAAAAAAGTCTGGATAAAAAATTGTACATGTTGTATGATTGCATATATATATAAGAAAATATAAAACATCTCAATGGGAAATTTCCTGCTGAGCTGTAAGTGGTGCTGGGTCTCAGAGTGGAGCTGAAGCTAAGTTTCCTCATTTTAAATGGAACTGACAACTGTGGCCAAACACTTACCCCTTGGTTTACTAACAAGGGGTGGAATAAATGTGCTATTGGAAACAAACACTCAACAATATTTAAGGGAAATTCTGGGAAAGTAAAATTAGGAAGGGCGGTTCTCGATGCCTTCTTCCTTGTTGGGAATTGCTATGCATTTGATGGGCAAATATTACCTTCCTCACAGCAAGGGTGAGAGATGGGTGACTCCCTTCCCTGAAGCCAAGTAAGGAGACTCCAGGAATGTTCCTCATATATATAGGATTCATGAAATCATGCAAGACTGATCAAACATGTCCTAACTTACAACTCTCCCCCAAATCGAACCTGCATCTCCTTATTTTGGAGAGATGACCACACATGCCTTCCATCCCAAGCCCCATTTCTGAGCCTCTTGGAGGAGACCTGAAAAGAACATTGCCCTTACCTGCAAACCCAGATCCTCACTTAAACCCAGGAAAGAGGAAGAAGTAGGTCTGCAGAGCTTCCTAAGAGTCAGTTCTCCACAGGCCACTTCCCATATTAAACTCCGTGTAAGAGGAAGGCTTCGGCTCATTGTGGTGACTTGTTCATTTCTCTCCTGACAGCTCTAACCAGAACTCTTTATCCAATGTCCCCATGAGCTCTAGTTGTGACCTTTCTGCTCCAAGGACTCGGGCACTTCTCTACATAGGAATAAAAATGGATTTTAGAGTCTTTGCAAACTCAACTACAAATAATGATGGATAGTTTGCCCAAATCAATCTTAATGTATATATCTGAGGAGAAATGGGAACAATTAATTAATAAGTACGGGTTAAATTTTATGGTGTGAGAAGAATATTTAATCCATTCTTTTGCTTCTGAATGGGCTTGAATGGCCTGATCCACTCTATAATAATTCTGTGCCTCTTTCTTATGCATTATTTAATTATTTTGCCAAATTTCATATCATGAGCAATTCGGAAGTCTCCTCAATGACAGCTCACCCAGTGCCCTTCTACATGCATTTCTATATTAATTGGCTGTCATTCCTTCTCTTTATGCTGTCACCTAAAACATTGTAAATTCTTTCCCACCATTCTCTTCAGAGCTGCCTTCACCTCCTTGTTCTTCAGGCTGTAGATGAGGGGATTCAGCATGGGTGTGATCACATTGTACTGCAGGGAGAAGATCAACTCCAGGGGTGATCCTGAGGGTGGCATGAGATAGCGAAGAAAAGCTGAGCTATAAAATAAGCTCACTGTAACAACATGAGAGGAGCAGGTAGAGAAGGCCTTACTTCTGCCTAAGCTGGAGCTGATGCTCATGATGGTGGAGACAATGCAGCCATAAGAGTAGAAGACTGAGAAGAAAGTGGCAAAACCATGTGGGATGATGGAGCAGAACATGACAATGAGGTTGGTGGAGACATCAGAGCAGGACAGAGGGAAGAGAGAGGGCAGCTCACAGCTGTAATGTGGGATGGTTTGGGTCTCACAGAAGTCCATTGTTGTTGCCAGGGGGATATTGATGAGTCCGTCAAGAATACCTAAGCTCCATGAGACCCACACAAGCTGCACACACTGCTCTTTCCTCATCATCTGGCCATAGAGCAGTGGGTAGCAGATGGCAGCATAGCGGTCATAGGCCATCACTGAGAGCAGACAGGTTTCAGTCCCTGCAGTGACAAACACAAAGAAACTCTGAGCCAGGCAACCCTCTACTGAAATGGCTTTCTTCTTGGACAGAAGATTCTCCAAAATCTTGGGCACAATAACAGAAGAGAAACAGAGATCAATGAAAGACAGATGACTCAGAAAGAGGTACATGGGGGTGTGGAGGTGAGAATCAGTCCTGATCACCAACAACATCATAAGGTTCCCCATCAGGGTCAGGAAGTAAATTACCAGGAACAGCACAAAGAGCAGAGCCTGGATGTGGGGGTCAGCAGAGAATCCCAGAAGGATGAATTCTGCCATGGTGCTGTGGTTCACAAAGGCCATCTAGATGACTGATGCCTATGATAGATTCAGACAGCATGGTTAGTGAAGTTATATACACCACCAAAGAAGTTTCACATTGCATTGGTTCCCTTTTTTTAAAAATGCAACTTTATTGAGATATATGCACACACTGCACAATCCATTCAAAGTATATCATCAATGGCTCACAGTATCGTCACGTAGCTGTGCATTCAGCACCACATTCAATTTTGGAATATTTTCATTACTCTAATAACAAAATAAGAAAAAAAAAAGAAAAGAGAAAACCCCAAATATCCCACATCCCTTATACCCCCCACCCCCCATTATTGACTCCTAGTATTTTTGTGGTACATTATTTACTGTTGATGAAACAATATTAAGACATGCTCTTAACTATAGTCTATAGTTTGCAATAAGCAAATTATCCCATATACCACTCTGTTATTAACTCCTTGTAATAGTGTCATACATTTGTTCTAGTTCATGAAAAAGCTTTTAAATATTTGTACTGTTAATCACAGTCATCTTCAACCACAAAATTCACTGTGTCATACACTCACACTGGTTCCCTTTTAATATCACAATCTTACAGAAATTGTGGGCCAGATTTTGTTTCTGTCACTTGCATCATAAAAATGAATGACACAATTCTTGTATCTAAAATGTCACAGTCCACAAAAGAACACAGAAATAAAGCAATTAAATCACAGGCTGGGAGGAACCTAAGATGGCGGCTAGGTGAGACAGAGAAGAAAACACCTCCATGGAAAACACTAGATAAAAAACCAGAAAGTGACCCAGAACACCACTTCCAGAGTAGCACCAGCCGGACAAGTTCTGCCAAAGCCACAGGGAACGTGCATTTGGTGAAACCAGGAGTCTGCATTCTGAAACAAGTGGTGAGTCGTCTGAGTCCCTCAGCCATGCTGTGGTGTGGGGAAATGGTGGGTTGGCATTTTTTTTTTTTTTAAAAAAAGAAGCCGGGGAACAGCTGCAGATAAGACTAGAGCAGTCTGGACTAACACCTCGGTGTCTGGGGTGGAGGATACCCCTTCCCACACCCACTGCTGATTGTCTCGGGTCCAGGGGAGCAAAGGGGAGATGCACGACTTGCAGCCATCTCCCCAGCGGGTGGGGCTACTCCTGCCCGGGGCTGAACACACAGCACAGACCCGAGCCAAGAAACCCAACCTGACAGAGAGTCTTTCCCGCAGCACTGCTCACATGACACAATATTGGCCGTGGACAGTGGCCTTGAATACACCCACGGCTGATTGTCCCGGAGCTGGGAGAGTGGAGCTGTGTGGAAAGGGGGAAGTTAACACGTCCCATTCAACCATCTTTGAAGCAGGCTGGGAACGCCCCTACACAGCCCGGCAGCCCAGGGCTTCCCTGGAGGCCGGGACTCACTTGTGATGTGGCACGGCCCTCCCCCCCTCAACAGAGGTCCCAGAAAAGCACAGCAGGGAGGGGGGAACCGCTCGGAAATCCCAGGGAACCTACGCCAATACCAAGGACTTTTGTGTCAGTGACAGAGAACAGCCTTAAATCTCTGGGAACACCTGGGAGGTTTGATTGTTAAACCTGCCCTTCCTCCCTAACCGCTCAGGCACACACCCCTCATTGAGGGCAGACAGCACCGACAACACACCCAAATTAAGTGCACCAACTGGACCCCAAAAGAATCAGATCCCCACACACCACAAAGTTGGGGAGAACTGACTTGAGGGGAATAAGTGACTCACAGACGTCATCTGCTGGTTAGTTAGAGAAAGTGTATGACACCAAGCTGCAATTCTAACAAATTAAAGATCAAGTAAAGTAAATGCCAAGAGGCCAAAAACAACAGAAAATCTTAAAGCATATGATAAAACCAGACGACATGGAGAACCCGAACCCAAACACTCAAATCAAAAGATCTGAAGACACGTAGTTCCTGGCAGAATTAGTCAAAGAACTACAGACAGGCAATGAGAGCATGGCATGGGATATAAAAGACTTGAAGAAGAGCATGGCACAGAATATAAAAGACATAAAGAAGACCCTAGAAGAGCATAAAGAAGATATTGCAAGAGTAAATAAAAAAATAGAAGATCTTATGGAAATTAAAGAAACTGTAGGCCAAATTAAAAAGACTCTGGATACTCATAATACAAGATTAGAGGAAGTTGAACAACAACTCAGCCTCCTTGAGGAGCACAGAACAGAAAATGAAAGAACAAAAGAAAGAATGGGGAAAAAAATTGAAAAAATTGAAATGGATCTCAGGGATATGATAGATAAAATAAAACGTCCAAATTTAAGACTCATTGGTGTCCCAGAAGGGGAAGAGAAGGGTAAAGGTCTAGAAAGAGTATTCAAAGAAATTATTGGGAAAAACTTCCCAAACCTTCTACACAATATAAATACACAAAGCATAAATGCCCAGCGAACTCCAAATAGAATAAATTCAAACAAACCCACTCCAAGACATATTCTGATCAGACTGTCAAATACTGAAGAGAAGGAGCAAGTTCTGAAAGCAGCAAGAGAAAAGCAATTCACCACATACAGAGGAAACAACATAAGACTAAGTAGTGACTACTCAGCGGCCACCATAGAGGCAAGAAGGCAGTAGCATGACATATTTAAAATTCTGAGAGAGAATAATTTCCAACCAAGAATACTTTATCCAGCAAAACTCTCCTTCAAATTTGAGGGACAGCTTAAATTTTTCACTGACAAACAAATGCTGAGAGAGTTTGCTAATAAAAGACCTGTCCTACTTCAGATGCTAAAGTGAGCCCTACCGACAGAGAAACAAAGAAATGAGAGAGATATATAGAGACTTTTAATGGACATATATAGAATATTACATCCGAGGTCACTGGGACACACATTCTTCACTAGTGATCACGGATCTTTCTCCAGAATGGACTGTATGCGGGGACATAAAAACAAGCCTCAACAAAATAAAAAATAAAAAAATGAATTTGTTCAAAGCACATTCTCTGACCACAGTGGAATACAAATAGAAGTCAATAATCATCAGAGACTTGGAAAATTCACAAACACCTAAAGGATAAAAATGAGGGGGAGATGAAAACATTCCTGGATAATCAAAAGCTGAGGGACTTCATCACCAGTAGATCAGTCCTAAGCAGGCTGAAAGGAAGGGACACTAAACAATTGACTGAAACCACATAAAGAAATAAAGATTTCCAGTAAAGATCACATGTAAATATAAAGACCAATACTACTGTATTGTTGATTTATAGCTCCACTATTTACTTCCTACAGGATCTAAAATACATAAACTGTAATGATAAATTGGTGGTTTTGGACTCAGTGTAAAATATGTAATTTTTGACAAAAACTACACAAAGGTGGGGGAATGGAGGAGTATAGGAACACAGTTTATGTTTCCCATTGAACTTAAGTTGGTACCAAGAAAAACAAGATAGTTATAGATTTAAGATGTTAAATTTAAGCCCCATGGTAAACACAAAGAAAGTATCAGAGAATATGACCAAAGAGATGAAAAGTAGAGTAGGGGTTCCAAGAAGTGGGGGAAGGGGCAATGGGGAGTTAAGAAATGAGAGTAGAGTGTTTGGGGTGAAGGGAAACTTCTAGAAATGGATGGTCAGAAGGTGATAGCATTGCAACATTCTAAATGTGATTAATCCCACTAATGGAATGCTAGGGAGGGGTGGAATAGGAAGATTTAGGCTATATATATCTTCCCATAATTGAAAAAAAAAATGACAGTCTAAATAGATGACAACTAAATGTCAAGGGTGATCTGGATGGGATCTGAGGTCGGAGGAGAGGAGGCTCAAAGAGACACAGATGGGACACAAGGAAAAAAAAAATAAAAAAGGAAATACAGAATGTAAGCTTTATACCAATGTTGAATTTCTTGAACTTCTTAGCTGTGCTTAACGGGATTGCATAAAAGAATGTTCTTGTCCATGGGGAAGGTATATGTGAATTATATTGTTTGTTCAAAGATGTGTGCAGCTTGCTCTCATATGTTCAGAGGATAGAGCAATAGATGATGGGTGTTAGGGAGGGAGGGAGGGAGGGAAAGAAAGAGACAGTGGTGTGACAGGATCTTAAAGGTGATGGATCGGGGTATTGGGGCAGGGGGGTCGGGGTATGATGGTGTTCCATGTATGGGGTTTGTACTGTTTTTGCAACTGTTCCTGTAAGATTGAACTTATTTCAAAATAAAATTTATTATAAAAAAAATCACAGGGTGACTGTTACAGGAGCTCTAAGAATGATTTAGAAAAAAGACAGTAATGTCATCCTGTTGAAGATACTTGGGCAAAATTTTTAGAGATATGTATTATTTCTCAGTGGAGTCATGCAATGGAAGCATGTTTAGATTGAGATTGTCTTGATCAGAGGATCAGGATTGAGAAGTAGCAAATCATGTTGGAGAAAACTTGAATATTTCTTAGTAGCTGCAGCCTAGAATGTGGGTAGGCAACTTAGTGCAACGACTAACAGGAGATGCTCTTACATCCAGCTTTGACATGTGTTCATTACCTAACTTCTCTCCTTTTCCCACATTCCCATTTGAAAGGAAATTCAGCAATTTCAATCACATTGCATCCTCTCACTTAAGAGGATTAATTATCTTGAAGTCACCGAGGTTAAAATACCATTGAGGAAGAAAGGGCAGCCAGACTCCAGAGAGGGCAAAGGAAAGAAGTTGGACCAGCGTCCTCCGTCTAGAAATCAATTTCTGGGATGATTATGTATCCTGTGAAGTGCCAAGCCTCTGGGCAAAGAGTAAAGAGGTGATTGAAGGAGGGGACAATGAGGAAGAGGTGATTTGAAGGAGTTCCGTGTAAGGTTCCATAGCAGGGACCACTGTCCCAAGGATGGTAGGATGGAAGAAATGGAGGGACAGAATTTCAAAGCCCATGTTTCAAGAACCTTAAGAGCTTGACAGAAGACTTAAATGATTCAGGAATCATCAGTAGTTGCTATTCCCTGCCCCAATGAAAGATGTCTTTAATAAAGAGCTATTCTCCACCCATTCTAAGAAACATTCAACATTCAGGAACATTCAGGAACATTTGGTCCTGTTTATCTTAGTAGTACAGATACTTGGATTTCCCCTTTCACCTTTGTACTTCTATACTTTTCTTGGCATTCTGGTATTCAGGCCAATCATTTTCATTCGACTTTGGTTTTGTCAAAAACTTAGGTGTCCTTCTAAAAATGCTCTGGCTGTTTGAACACAGAATATTATTCTTCAGATTCAGCTTTGGTCTGGATGTACTAGAATAGGACCTTCGGTTCCTGCATAGGACTAGCCATGTTGGCCGAGTACATTTCCTGGTTTTGGCCATTCTTTGCTGTCCGTCAAAGGGGAATTTCTGAGTCCTCACTTTTTAAGTATTCAGTCATCAACACATCCCTATTCTCTTCCCCAAACCCCAAACCCAAATACACATTAACTTTACCTTCTGTTCAAAAGACAGTCTGCTCCCCGATGTGGCTGCAGGACCTTGTTTGATTCCACAACTAAAAATAAAAATGACCTGGAGAAGGTGTTTCCTACAGTTGGTTTTATGATTGAGGTTATAATACTCTATTGATGAAGAGGTGTTTTCCTGGATTCTTCATTCTGAATGTGAAATGGCACCAGGGCAGTTCCTTCTTTCAAATGGTCTCAAGCAATATTACTCTGGCATTTCTTTATTTTTCCCCTATTTTTCTAAATAAATAGTCTCAGTCATATATAGGATACTCTTGTCTAACTAATCTTCAGAGCAGCTGTGTTTAGGCAGCTTGTTTGATCTCAGTAGCCCAAGGGATGGTTCAGGCAATGCCAATTATTCCCCATGGAGAGAACTTGAAGTCAGACATTGTAGTCAAGAATTAAGCCATTTAATAAATACCTTTTTGGAGTAGGGGTTTCTTAAGTGACCCTTTGGGACTTCTGGGTTGAAATAATGACCAGAGTCATCAAAATTGAACTCTTGCTTTAGTTCATAAGAGACAGTGAAGGCATAGAGTATTTCAGTTTCCTTTTAAGAATGACCATTTTTCAGTTGATACTCCAAGGACTGTGTTTTCTCTCTTTGATTCTCAGTTACCTTCACCCACATAAATTTGCTGCGTACATGTGAATTGATGATCAGTTGAATAAAAACAATAACAAGTTGAAAGAAATCCCATAACCAGTCATTTGTCTAAACTGCCCAGTCAACTCTTTCTAGTGTGATGAATCCATTTATACTCAAGCCACACAATGGCTCTATAAAAGTTTGCTTGTTCAGTGATTAAGATTTTATTTAGAGAAAAGTTAGCTTATTAGATTCATTGTCTTATATCATAATAGCCTATTACATTAAACTAATATTTTCATTTATTTATTTATGATGTGCTATAGTGCTTTCATTCCAGCTAAAATGCTTAACAGCCATTCTGTTTCTTCTCTGTCATTTCTTAAATAATCAAAAGGAAAATAGTTGTAAGGAAATTAGAATAATTAAGTCCATTTGCAGAATTCTGGATTTCTATAGAATACGTATAAAGATACTAAAATTATTTTATTTATGTTTACTTAGTATCTTATTATTTTGTATATGAGGTATTTACATTCCTACATATATGCCAGTATATGTATGTTGTGTATGCACATATATTTTATATATGTTGAATGTAATATATATGTGCATGTCATATGTGTATGCACACATATACTAATTTGCTGTCTGATATCCTGGAACCTACTTGAGTTCATCTGCATGTTGGCAGGTTTCCACCTTAATTACTGCTTAAAGGTCTTTTTTATTTTTTTACTAACTCCAGCATCTGGTACCTCTTAGAGACAGTTTCTAGTAACTGCTTATTTTCCTGTGTCTGAATCATATTTTTCTGAGTATTTGCACGCCTTATAATATTTTATGAAAACTGGTTTGGCGACCGAAGACCCAGGCCCTTTCTAAATGGAAATGAGATCTTGAGCATGTAATGACTGTTTTAACCAGAAGAAAGGTTGAGAAAGTAAACAATCTCCCTGGATGGAGAAGCATGTAATCATGAATGCAAAATGGCACTTATTGTATCTTAGTCTTAAACCTTAATTCTAGTAACACATCAAGAGTTACACCGCTTTAATGATTATACTATCATCATACTATATGGAATGTCTTTGTTTTAAAGTCATGTACATATTGACCCTTGTACTCCCTGCTCCTTTGCAGAGTGCCAACTATCCAGACCAGAGACTCGCTCCTGTTCTTAAGTTCTAATAAATCCATGTTTACTTCTGTGACTGATGTGTTTTCTGGTCTCATAGCAGCCCTGGCCTTCTTTGCATGAACTTGGTCTGGGCCTAAACAATTGTCAAGCCAGGCAGGAGACTGAGACATTGCCCTCAGCAGTAGTCTTGGGCAAAGCCTTTGGGGAAGGGAGATTTGGTGGGGGAAGTCCCACATTGGCCTGCATCATCTATGTGGGGAGGGGTGGCTGCCCTCCTGAATGGATGGAGAACACCATGAGAATACGGGGGTGCCCTAAAAACTGGCAGGTTTGCTAATTGTTTTGCAACATATAGCAGGACAACTAAATCTTAGCAAAAAGGTAGGATAATGCCAAGTAGTGGCAGCTATACCCTGGTCCCTTTTAGGAGACTTACATATGGCCTCAGCAAAAACAACAGCTCACCATCTAGAGAAGGAATTAAAATTAGAAAGGGACACATAGCTCCCTCAAGCAAACATGAAAGATGCCTTAACCAAGTGCTTGTGTAGTGTGGATGATCAATTAGAAATTTTAGCTTGTAGATATGCTGAGCTCGTGGTTGAAAATTACCCTGAGTTCAAGTCCAGAGAATACTAATTAGTGCAGGATGAGACCCAAAACCAAGGGATCCCATAGATTCTTCATCTGAGGATGAAGAGGGGGAAAAGGAAGAAATATAGGAAGTGGAGGAAAAGGAGCCTCCACCCCCACACCCCCTACCCCCAGCAAGTATGCCCAGTGCTGTAGCAAAAAATAAAAACAGCACAGGAACAGCCTAACAGGGTAGACCCTCAGAATTTACCATGTCCAGACCAGAAACTACATATTACCATGAGAGTTTATACTGCTGCTGAATTAGGCGACTGTGATAATTAGGTTCATGTGTCAACTTGGCCGGGTGATAGTACCCAGCTGTCTGGTCCAGCAAACTCTGGCCTAACAATTGCTGTGAGGATGTTTGTGGCTGGTTAATAAACCAGGACAAAGATTGAGAAAGTTAACAATCTCCCTAGAGGGAGAAGAATGTAATCATGAATGTGAAATGGTGCAGATTGTATCTTAGTCTTAAACCTTAATCTTAATAAAATAGCAGGTCTTATGAACTTTTAAGATTATACTAGAGGCCCAATGTCCTCAAACTGTGTGGAATGTCTTTCTTCTAAAATTATGCACATATTGCCCCTGTACTCCTTGTCCTTTTGAGGAGCACTACCTCTCCAGACCGTCCACCACCAGAGACTCTCTCCTGTTCATAGGTCCCAATAAATCTATGTCTACTTCTGTGCCTGACATGTTTCTCGGTCTCATGGCAGTACTGGCCCTTGTTTTGTATGAACTTGGTCTGGGCCTGAACACCTGGACATTTTGGATAATACATCTTAGCAAGGTTGAGTTTTGACTTGATCTATGCATCATTGATTGTTGTTCCTGTTTTGTTTGTTTATTTGTTTTTACTGTGTTTAAAGACTTGCTGGAACAATTTCTGTGGGATCTGTTTCCCATAGTATGCTTTTAAGTTTTCTTTCTTTCTTTCTTTTTTAAATTTTTGCTTTTATTTTTAAACTTGACGTTTTAGTGGTTGTCTCTGGTCAACATCATTAGTGATCAGCTGATGATTGGTTAGGTTTGTTCTTAAATACCTTGAGCCAGGAAGGCACCCACACTTTGCTGTTGGATCTGTGAGTGGTTTGGGGAATGCTCTCAAAGTTCAAGCTGTCTACATCTCTGCCCCAGTCTTACTTTCTGTATTCACAAGGCCTCAACTTCAGCAAGGGACAGGTTGCTCAGTAGGGCCCTTGCTGGGCTCTCCAAAATAGGTGCAGTTTGTACATGTATGCAGCCTTGTAGACACCTAGCGATAAGGGGATTTTTGCAAGGATCTCTTTGTCTATCTTATTCATTGATGTCCCTGTTAAATTTCTTTTGTTGATTGCCAAAAAAGATTAATGCAACTTCATGCTGGGTGCCTGTAATAGCCTATCTGACTGTTTGCCACTGAGTTCTCTATTGTTTTCAACACTGGCTGTTCACGTTGCTTATTCCCTATTCTTCTCCATATAAGGTCAGACCCCTAATCACTGTGGCAGAACTACTGATACTCATGGCCTGCCCCTCTGCTTGGGTAGAACCTCTGCACCACAGATCTTAGGGGAGCTGGTAACAGCCATTGGTTCAAACACCACAGGTTCCCACTGTTCTTAGCAAGATGCATTAGGTGGTCTTGAACAAATGCTTTTCAATTTCTTGGTTGCTCTTTTAAAAGTTTCCAATATTCAAATGGTTATTTTTTCTGTGCAATTTTAATTAGATATAGTCACCTACCATACAATCATCCAAAGTGTGCAATCAATTGTTCACAGTATCATCATATAGTTGTGCATTCATTATTACAGTCAATTTTTAAACATTTCATTACTCTAAAAATAATAAAAATAAAAATAGGAATAAAAATGAAAGTAAAAAGAATACCCAAAATAACGTCCATCCCACCATATTATTCATTTACTTTTTATTCTCATTTTACTACTCATCTGTCCATACACTGGATAAAGGGAGTATGAGCCACAAGGTTTTCTACAATCACAAAGTCCCGCCGTAAAAGCTGTATAGTTATATGGTTGTCTTCAAGAAACAAAGCTACTGGGTTGCAATTCAACAGTTTCAGGTATTTCTGTCTAGCTATTCTAACACACTAAAAACTGAAAAGGGATATCTATATAATGCATAAGAATAACCTTCAGAATTACCCCTTGACTCAATTTGAAATCTCAGCCCCTGAAAGTTACTTTGTTTCATTTCTCTTCACCCTTTTGTTCCAGAAGGCTTTCTCAATCCCACAATCCTGGGTCCAGACTCATCCCCATGAGTCATGTCCCACGTTGCCAGGGAGATTTACACCCCTGGGAGTCAAGTCCCATGTAGGGTTAGGGCCTGCCAAGTTGGCTTAGAGAGAGTGTCCACATCTGAACAACAAAAGAGATTCTCTGGGGGTAACTGTTAGGCACAATTATAATTTGGCTTAGCTTTTCCTTTACAGTAACAGGCTTCATAAGGGGAAGCCCTAGATCGAGGGCTCAGCCTACTAAATTGGTAGACCTGAAAGTTGGTGATAATATAAGGAATTCCCCAGGTGGGTAAATTTAATATTTCCACATTTTCCCCCAGTCCCTTATGAGGCTTTTCAGTAACTTTTTTATCCTCTGCCCAAATTACTCTGGGATGTATCGGGACTTCACACTAACTTATACAGACAATTCAGATCTCACTTTCTATTCAAGGTTCCATGTAATTATGGTATTTGAATAAACTGACCATATAAGTTAAATTATATAGCATGCTACAGAAAATAAATATTTTCCATCAAATAAGCATCTTTATCAAGTGGTTATTTTTGACAACTATGTTAATATGTAATGTTGCTTTTCTGGGAGCAGATTTCCAGACCTCCTCATTCAGCCATTTCAGAAGTCTCACCCCTGATTTACTCATATATATTTTCCTGATTTTTACTTTTTTTCTCTATATTTGTGTATTGAAATTGAGGTATAACAAGTAAGCTGTTAAAAGTAAAACTTTTAAATATAAAATATAGAGAAAAAAATTAAAAAAAAATCAATTACATTTCCAATCTTGAAATAAAAATAATGATGATATTTTAGTGAATTTCTTACAATTCACTAAAAGGCAAATAGAAAATACACCTGATTGCCTCTCTACTTTTTTTCAATATTCTTATTATTCTGTATATAGTTTAAATTATGTTCTCTTAACATTTTAGAATTTATTTATTTTCCTAATGTTGAATATATTTCAAAAATATGATTTCCAAAATTAAGGTTTAACATTCCAATTACTCTAATATAGAAGAGTAAGTTTCTATTTTTAAAATATTTTCATGAATAATGCTGCGATGAACAGTCTTGTACATAACACTTGTCATTTCTGATCATTTTATTACACCTAGAAATCTGAGAGTATGAAAGCAAACTTTGTTATAGCTCTTTAAATATGCTTCCATACTTTATTCTAGAAATTTTGACCCAGTTTATACTTTTTCCCTGTCTTACTAGGATATTTAACTTTGTGCCAAAATGATATTTCATTTAATTTCTTTTATAGTTTACTTGGTAAGAATATTTTTCATATTTTGATGACTATTTGGATTTCTTCTTTTGTGCATGACAATGGTGTGTCCTTAGAATATTTCTCTTTTGGTATATGCACATATTCATTCACAAATCTTTGCTTACATTTTGGGGATAATTTTGATGTTAGCTGCAAATAATTTTTCTGAAGTTATCACTTGATTTTTATTTCTGTTTATGATTTTTAATGTATGGAGGAAGTATATTTTGCATAGTCAAAATAGTAATTTTTCCTTTTGGTTCCTTTACTTCTTTTGGTTTTCTGTATGTGCTCTTAAGTCAGTTAAATATTTGCTTTTCATATTTATAGTTCTTATGTTCATTCTAATTAAATAACTTAGAATATTTTGCATTGCATTGTGCTCATTGTATACTACCTTTTTTATTCATTTATTCAGCCTCCATTCAATATCATTTATTTATTGCCTACTGTGTGTCAGGCACTCTCTTGGCACCAACATAACAGAAACAAAACTCTGCTGTCATGGAATTTCCATTCCTCCTAAGAGATATAGACAACAGGAAAAACACGATAAACACATTACATAGTACGTTAGGAGGCAATGAATACTTTGGAGAAAAATGAACCTGAGTCAACAGGATGCGGGCTGCGGCGGGGGGGTTGGTCTTTTAAATGAAGTTGTCAGCGTGGGCCTTATTGGGAAGGTAAGAACTGAGCTGTTCCGCCTTTGGACCTGCATGAGGGAGAACCCTGCCTGAGCCCCATGAACCTTTTCTGGCTGTCCTCCAGTGATGCCTCTCCAGTCAATTTATTGAATTGTTATTAAATCCAGAAATTCTATTGTTGATTCTACTGGATTTTTAAAGTAGAGAAACAATATGCAAATAATTATAACCATGTCTCCTTCTTTCAGGAATTATTTAATCTCTTTATTTGTGGATTGTTGCAGTGGCTAAAATATCCAGAATTTCCAAATATTTGTGAGAATTGTTGGCATTCTTATTAAGTTGCTTATATTAATAAAAAAGTCTTTTTTGTTTGGCATTAAGTCTAATATCGATTTTTAGTTTATGATAAAATTCTTTATTCCACTGAGGAATCCCCTTTCTCTTTTCTGATACTTAAAAAAAGATTATTAAATTAAAAATGGTCTCATTTTTACTGGATAGTTTTATTTATTTGTTGATGTTATTGTTTATTTTTTGTTTAAACCTATTACATGATGTTTTATTAATTTTCTCTTTGGTTATTGGAGTAATCCTCATTTGATAATGCTAGTTGCTAGTGGTTAGATAGATTTTTAAATCTTTCCTGAGAATTTTTCATCAATATTTATGTGTATGATTTTTAATTCTAGTTTTCTGTTCTATTTCTGTCAGATTTATTTTTTTTTGCTTACTTCATAAAATGTCCTGTCTTTCCTTTGTAAGGGTAAATATTACTCCTACTCCTACTACTAACAATAATTTCCCTGATAAAAAGAGAGACTTCCCCCTCCCTTTCCTTAGAGCATTTATTTAGAAAATTTGTAATTTAAGTTCTTTCTCTGTCCCTTTGAGATGTATGCAACTCTTTTTGAAAGTTAAACAAGACTCTTGTCAGAATTACAGCCCCCAAGTGTCTTTCTCCAGGGTCTGGAAGACATCTCTTCGAAATGTAATAATTAGGGAAGACAGTGACCCTATCTCCCAGTTTCTGTGGGAGGGTAGGGGTCTAAATTTTTTGGGTCTCTGGCTCTCAGTTGGAAACTACCTCCTGTCATAAAGATATGAGAAGTTTATTTTTCCTTTGGAGAAAGGCCATTAGCAACTCAGATGGCCTCCCCAGTTACCAGGTAACCTAAGATGAACCGTGTGTGAGATTATGGTGCTCTCAAGTTCTCTTAATTGAGGACTTGTCATTTATGCTGAGAACATGCAGGTCATGGGTTGTATGTGCCCGCCTATATGAAAGGGTCAGACTGCTTTGTGTCTTTGAAATTCCTTTAACAGTTGCCTATGATGTACATCACTCTCCAGTTCAAGGCTTATTCAATAACAAAACAATTTTCTTTCTCTGCTACTTTTGTGGAGAGGTTTTCTGGGTTGGAAGGAGATTTAGTTTTTAATGGTGTTTTCCCAACTATATCTTCCCATATTCAACATCTCCTGAAATTGCTTTTATATAAGTGTAATTAGTTTTTCCTTTAAATTACCAAATCATTCACAAGCATATCATTAGGTCTGAATTTTTTATGGAGTGATGGGGAAACATTTGCTATCCACTTTATGCATTAATTATGTTAATTATGTCTGTTTGGATTACTTAAAGGACAAAGAGGCTCCACAGAGTCCACTTGTGCAATATTCTAATAAAGGTCAAAGATACAACATAGCAAGCGAAGGAAAGGGCAGAGAGGTAACTAAGCGCTCCAAAATCTCCAAGCCATTTCCAAAGTCCTTTGTCATCCATGCAGAATGCACAGATTCAGATCATGAGCAACTAACACACGGCAGAGACACCATGGTCCCAGGGAAGCCACAACTTCATTGGAGGAGGAGTCTTTTATACCTCTCTGGTCACACAGTCCAAACTGGGCTGCTTGATTGGCCTCTAGAAGAGAAACCAAGATGAGATTGCAGACACCAGGTTCAAACCATCAATTAGTACATTTTCTATAAACTGTTGACGAGCTGGCACAGGCTACCCTTCCCACCATCCCCAGTATGTTTTAAATCATAGCACAGAAATGCACTAATTAGAGGATATTACGTTTCTTTCAGGTTTGCCAAGGATCAGCACCCTGGACCCAGCCATCCTGGAGATAACTGAGGGTTGCAATGTTCCAGCCATGATTACCTCTGGACTTACGCACTGTTTATTATTCATATAATTCATATACATTATACATCTCTCTAAATGTATTTTACACTAATAAAAGAAAAAAGAAAAAATATTTAAAATAATTCATGATCAACAATATATAGCATACCTATGCTTAAATTTTAAAAATCATCTGAACTGATTACATTATAAGGTTCCCTCTCAGGCAGCTGTCACTAGGGGATTTTATTCCTGGCATACAGAAGCTTGGAAATTTATCATGAATTGATGCTTACTGGCATTTGCGTATATGCTGGGGTTATTTCCAGTTATATGTGCTAATCAGAAGTCCACCATGTGGCTACCCCTCTAGGGTCCTATGAGATCCTCACAAGTTGAGGAAGAATAGTGGGCAGTGGAGGGCTCTTTAGGGGCATGGGAGCATGAAGGAGAGGAGGAGCAGCCCCTCCAAAGGAAGAACCCTCTGTTTTCTGCAGCTACTCTCTCATTTTGTCATTACACAAAGGGAAATGCATGAGTCTGTTGGTAACTTTCTCTCAGTCAGCACTGTGTGTGATAACAGGCATCCTGGGTCCATTTTTTGTTTAGTAGGAATTGAGAACATCCATGCCTTAGGAGAGGTCAACTACAGGAAGAGAAGCAAAAAACTCCCTAACTAGAGGCCAACTTGCAAAAGAGGCTGGAGAAGAATATGAGTTAATATTAATTTTCTGGAAAGTCTATTCCCTCTTTTTCTGATTTCACTTAATGACAGTGAATGAAATAATCTTAAATATGAAAGAAATATTTAGAGCTATGTTAAAGTGGATTTGTAATTTTTAGAAAGCTGCTTCTACACCTTCACCACTGGCTGCTTGACTGAAAAAAAACCCACAAAGGTGGTCAAAAACAGATGATTAGTATGGGGATTGTTACATTGTCTGTGTGTACGCTTACACTTTTACCAGAAAGAATCAGCAAATATGAAGGGAATGAAGAGGAAATTTTCCTGATCAGATGATGAAGATTATATGAAAAATTAAAGTTCGATTGTAATGCCTGGATGCCTGTTTATAGCCTCTTGGACTGGAAAGCTGGTTATTGTGCATGAGGACAGTTATGAGTTCCCTCTAAAAGTGTGTGTGTGTGTGTGTGTGTGTGTGTGTGTGTGTGTGTGTGTGTCTGTGTCTGTGTAGAAAGCTGGAGAAAGTAATTATTTACATCAGTAAATGGAATCAATTCAAATTCATTTCAATTTTTCTGTTTTGTAATAGTTGATATTATTGTCACTAGATTCTGAGTTGCCTAGTGTGAATTCCAATTACATCTTTTAATGTGAGTCCTTGGGTTATTTTTATCAGCCTCTTTTAGTCTGTTTCCTCATTCGTATAATTGGATTGATCAAACTTACATTATACATAATGATATGTAGTGTCAACATTTAATCCGATGGTGAATATAAAGTATTGAACTAAGTCCTGAGACAAATTAAGAATTCCAAACATGTTTGACATTATTTGCCTCATGTTAGTGAAAGGGTTTTCTAAGATTAGAGAAAAAATAATCTCAGCAAGAAAAGGTGAGCTAATTTTTTTAAAGAAATATCAATAATTCTCAGTAAAAGAAAACTGATAAAATTAAAACAAGGAAGTCTGTCAGTTGGAATCAGTTACTACAGACTGGATTTAATATATTTGTTGTGTTCATTATATAAGTTAAATTGAAAATAAAATCAATGAATGTAATAAATAATAAGAAAAATGGATGAATAAACTTGTCGTCATACAAGAGAAAAGATCATTGGTTAAAAATATGGAACATCACTCAAAGTCAGTTGTTTTAAAAAAGAAATACAAATTGATACAAAAATTTCATCTCTACCTATCATATTAGTAAAATATTTTGAAAGCAGTTTATCTAATATAGGTTACAGTACAGAGACAGAGGGATTTGTCACATTGCTGGCATGACAACAAAGTGATTAAAAATCACTTGGCAAGGGGAGAACCTAAGATGGCAGCTAGGTGAGACAGGGCAAAAAACACCTCCGTGAAAAATACTAGATAAAAACCAGAAGGTGACCCAGAATACCAGTTTCAGCAACGCATCAGCTGGACAAGGTCTGCTAGAACCACAGGGGCCGTACACTTGGTGAAACCGGGAGTCTGCATTCTGAAACGAGTGAGTAAGCCGGATGAAAGACCCATGGCCACGCTGCAATGTGGGGAAGCCAGGGGTTAGCATTTGGAGATGGACTGGTTCTTAAAAAAAAAAAAAAAGGGAAAAACCCAGGAGCAGCTGCAGTTGCGATGGTGGGAACCAAGCAGTGAAGCACGGCAGGAGCGGGCTGAACCAGCCTCTCGATGTCTGACATGGAGGATAGCCCGCTGTAGATTCCCTCAGGGCCAGGGGAGTGGAGGGGAGAGCCAAAAGGAAAAAGAAACCCCGCTGCTTGCAGCTGGCTCCCCGGTGGGCTGGAGACACTCCTGCCCGGGGCCGTGCCCACAGCCCAGAGCTGTGCCAGTTGTCCCGGAGCTGGAAAGGAGGAACTGTGTGTGGGGGCATTGAGATGCCCCATTTGGCCATCTTTGCATCAGGCTGAGAGCGCTCCTGCATGGCCTGGCGGCCCGGGGCTTTCCTTGAGGGATGGTGCGCACTTGTGACGTAGCACAGCCTTCCCTCAGCAGAGGTCCTGGAAGATCACAGCTGAGAAGGGGGACCTGCTCAGAAAACCCAGGGATGCTACGTCAATGCCAGTGGTTTGTGAGTCAGTGACAGAGAGGGTCTGGGGCAGAACTGAAATGAAGGCTTAGACTCTTGCAGCAGCCTTGAATCTCTGGGAACACCTGGGGGGTTTGAATATTAAAGCTGCCCTGCCTCCCCAGCCACCCGGACACATGCCCACATTCAGGGCGGACAGCTCCAGCAACACACCCAAACTGAGTCCACCAACTGAACCCCACAAGAATCATTTCCCCACACACCACAAGGACAAAGTTGAGGAGAACTGACTTGAGGGGTATAGGTGACTTCCAGACACCATCTGCTGGTTAATTAGAGAAAGTGTATGCAACCAACTTGTATTTCTGAAAAATTAGATTGGTATTTTTTTTACAACTTGTAAGAACTTTATCAAGCAAAGCAAATGCCAAGAGGCCAAAAACAACAGAAAATCTTAATGCATATGATAAAACCAGATGATATGGAGAACCCAATCCCAAACACCCAAATCAAAATATCAGAAGACACATAGTACTTGGCACAATTAATCAAATAACTACAATCGAGGAATGAAAACATGGCAAAGGATATAAAGGACATGAAGAAGACCGTGGCACAGGATATAAGGGACATAAAGAAGACCCTAGAAGAGCATAAAGAAGACATTGCAAGAGTAAATAAAAAAATAGAAGATCTTATGGAAATAAAAGAAACTGTTGGCCAAATTAAAAGACTCTGGATACTCATAATACAAGATTAGAGGAAGTTGAACAATGACTCAGTGTCCTAGAAGCCCACAGAACAGAAAATGAAAGAACAAAAGAAAGAATGGGGAAAAAATTGAAAAAATTGAAATGGATCTCAGGGATATGATAGATAAAATAAAATGTCCAAATTTAAGGCTCATTGGTGTCCCAGAAGGGGAAGAGAAGGGTAAAGGTCTAGAGAGAGTATTCAAAGAAATTGTTGGGGAAAACTTCCCCAACCTTCTACACAATATAAATACACAAAGCATAAATGCCCAGTGAACTCCAAATAGAATAAATCCAAATAAACTCACTCCGAGACATATTCTGATCAGATTCTCAAATACTGAAGAGGAGGAGCAAGTTCTGAAAGCAGTAAGAGAAAAGCAATTCACCACATACAAAGGAAACAACATAAGACTAAGTAGTGACTACTCAGTGGCCACCATGGAGGTGAGAAGGCAGTGGCATGACATATTTAAAATTCTGAGAGAGAAAAATTTCCAACCAAGAATACTTTATCCAGTAAAACTCTCCTTCAAATTTGAGGGAGAGCTTAAATTTTTCACAGACAAACAAATGCTGAGAGAGTTTGCCAATAAAAGACCTGCCCTACTTCAGATACTGAAGGGAGCCCTACTGACAGAGAAACAAAGAAAGGGGAAAGAGATATAGAGAATTTTAACAGACATATATAGAACCTTACACACCAAATCACCAGGACACTCATTTTTTCTCTAGTGATCATGGATCTTTCTCCAGAATGGACCATATGCCAGGACATAAAACAAGCCTCAATAAATAAAAAAAAAAATGGCTATATTCAAAACACATTCTCCGACCACAATGGAATACAAATAGAAGTCAATAATTTTTGAATTGTAACTCCACTATTTACTTCCTGAATGATAGAAAATACACAAACTCTGATGACAAACAAGTGGTTTTGAACTCAATGTAAAATATGTAATTTTTGACAAGAACTATATAAGTTGGGGGAATGGAGGAGTAGAGGAACATAGTTTATGTGTCCTGTCGAAGTTAAGTTGGTATCAAAGAAAAACAAGATTGTTATGGATTTAAGAGGTTAATTTTAAGCCCCACAGTAAACACAAAGAAATTATCAGAGAATATGAACATAGAGATGAAAAGTAGAGTATGGGTTAAGGGAAATGGGGGTAGGGGCAATGGGGAGTTAAGAAATGAGTGTAGGGTTGCTGTTTGAGGTGAAGGGAAATTTCTAGTAATGGATGGTGGGAAAGAGATAGCATTACAATATTCTAAATATGATTAATCCCACTAATGGAATGCTAGGGAGGGGGTGGAATGGGAAGATTTAGGCTGTATATATGTTTCCCCAGTTGAGGAAAAAAAAAAAAAAAGACAGTCTAAATAGATGACAATTGAATGCCAAGGATGGCCCTGGATGGGATCTGAGGATAGAGGACAGGAGGCTCAAAGGGACACAGTTGAGACATAAGGAAGAAAAAAAAAAAAGGAAATATAGAATGTAAGCTTTGTATCAATGTTGAATCTCTTGTACTTCTTAGCTGTGTTTAGTGGGATTGCATAAAAGAATGTTCTTGTTCATGGGAATTGTATACGTGAATTACAGTGTTTGTTCAAGGATGTGTGCCGCTTGCTCTCATATGTTCAGAAGACAGAGCAATAGATGATGGATGACAGATAGGGAGGGAGGAAGGGAGGGAGGGAGGGAAAGAAATGGTGGTGTGACAGCATGTTAAAGTTGGAGGATTGGGGCATCAGGAGAGGGGAGTCAGGGTGTGCTGGAGTTCTGTGTATGGGGTTTGTATTGTTTTTGCAACTGTTCCTATAACTTTGAATTTATTTTAAAATAAAATAAAAAAAATCACTTGGCAAAAGAATCTGCCAAAATAAGTCACATGACTTAACAACACTTATGCATTGATCCAGTAATTCCAATGCTCAGAATCGTTATAAATATCAATAACATCTTTTTTTAGCTGAGTTATTTAATACATTATTTTTAAAACTAAAATGCTACTTTGAACTCTATTCAAAAATATCTGAGGGAATAAATGATAATAGTGAAATGTTAAAGTATTCCTAATAATGGGAAACTAGTAAGCACACCTTGGAATATATGTTGAATAGATTATTAAAATAAATGAAATATATTTAGAAAGAGCTTGCATTAATAAAAAGTACTTACGATACAATTTAAACAAAAAACAACACAAAATTGTACATGTTCTGTGACTACATACATATGTACGAATATATAAGACACACCAGTGGAAAATTTCCTGCTGGGCTGTAATTGGTGCTAGGTCTCATAGGGGAACTGATGCTAAGTTTCCCCATTTAAAAAGGAACTGCCAAAAACCATAGCCAGAAACGCTTACCCTTTGGTTTATTAACAAGGGATAGAATAAATCTGTTATTGGAAACAAATGCTTAACAATATATAAGAGAAATTCTGGGAGAGTAAAAATGGGAGACAGTAGTTTTGATACCTTCCTCTTTGTGGGGAACTGCTATGAGTTTGATGGGCAAATATTATCTTTGTTCCTCATGGCAAGGGGAGAGATAGGTGACTACCTTCCCTGAAGCCAAGTTGACTCCAAGAGCATTACTCATAAGTATAGCTATTCATGAAATCATGGAAGATTGACCATACAGGTCCTATTTTACAATTCTTCCCCAACCCAAACCTGTATCTGCTTATTTTGGAGAGACCTACCATATATTCCTTTCATCTCAAGCCCCATTTCTGAGCCTCATGGAGGAGTCCTGGAAAGAATTTTGTCCTTCAGTTGCAAACTCGGATCATCACTTAAACCAGGAAAGGGGAAGAAGTGGGTCTGCAGTGCATCCCTAAAAGTGCAGTTGTCCATAGGCTATTCCCAGATTAAACTCATTGTAAGAGGAAGACTTTGGCCCATTGTAGTGACTGGCTCATTGCTCTCCCAACAACTCTAACCAGAACTCATTATCCAGTGCCCCAATGAGCTCTAGTTGTGACCTTTCTGCTCCAAGGACTCAGGCACATTTCTACACAGGAAAAATATGGCTTTCAAGGTCTTTCCCAAACTCAACTACAAAGAGTTTTGTATAATTTATCTAAACCAGTCTTAATGTATGCACATGAGAAGAACTGGAGCAATTAATATATTCATGACAACATTTTATGACTTGAAATGAATATTTAATTCATTCTCTTGCTTCTGATGGGATTAAACTGCGTGGTCCACTCTGTAATAACACTGTGCTTCTTTCTCATGCATTTTTTATGGATTTTGCCAAATTTCATATCAGGAATTCTTAGGAAATCTTCTTAATGACTACTCACCCAGTGTCCTTCTACATGCATTTTGATATCAATTTGCTTTCATTCCTTCTCTTTATTCTGTACCTAAAACATTGCAAATACTTTCCCAATTTTCTTTCCAGAGCTGCCTTCACCTCTTTGTTCTTCAGGCTGTAGATGAGGGGATTCAGCATGGGTGTGATCACATTGTACTGCAAGGGGAAAATCAACTCCAGGGGTGATCCTGAGAGTGGCATGAGATAGCAAAGAAAAGCTGAGCCATAAAAGAAGCTCACTGTAATGAGGTGGGAGGAGCAGGTGGAGAAGGCCTTGCTTCTGCCAGAGCTGGAGCGGATATGATGGTGAAGACAATGTGGCAGTAAGAGTAGAAGATTCAAAGGGAAATGGCAAGTCCATGTGGGATCATAGAGCAGAACATGACAATGAGGTTTGTGGAGACATCAGAGCAGAACAGAAAGAAGAGAGAAGGCAGCTGACAGCTGTAATGTGGGATGGTTCGGGTCTCACAGAAGTCCATTTTTGTTGCCGGGGGATATTGATGAGTGTGTCCAGAACACCCAACCTCCATGAGATGCACACAAGCTGCACACACCACTCTTTCCTCATCACCTGTGCATAGAGCAGAGGGTGGAAGATGGCAGCATAGCGGTCATAGGCCATCACTGAGAGCAGACAGACTTCAGTCCCTCCAGTGACAAACACAAAGAAAATGTGAGCCAGACACCCCTCTAGTGAAATGATTTTCTTCTTATTCAGAAGGTTTTCCAACGTCTTGGGCACAATAACAGAAGAGAAACAGAGATCAATGAAAGAGAGATGACTCAGAAAGAAGTACATGGGGATGTAGAAGTGAGAATCAGCCCTGATCACCAACATCATAAGGTACCTATCATGGTAAGGAGGTAATTACCGGGAACAGCACAAAGAGCAGAGCCTGGATGTGGGGTCAGCACATAGTCCAGGGAGGATGAATTCTGTCATGGTGCTGTGGTTCACAAAGGCCATTTAGATGGTTGATCCCTAAAATAGATACAGAAAACATGGCCAGTGAAGTTACACAGATTTCCAAAGAAGTTTTACATTGCATTGGTTCCCTTTTTTAAATGCAATTTTATTCAGATATATTCAATCACCATAAAATCCACCCAAAGTATACAATAAATGGCTCACAGTATCATCACAAAATTGTCCATTTCACAACAGTCAATTTTGGAACATTTTTATTACTGCAATAATAAAATAAAAACTAAGGGAAAAGAAAAAGAATAAAGAACACCCCAAACATCCCTTACCACTTATCTCCCCCCATTACTGACCCTCTAGTATTGGTGCGGTACATTTGTTACTATTGATTTAAGATATTACTGTTAACTATAGTCCATAGTTGGTAATAGACACATTTCTCCCCACATATCACTCTATTATTAACTCCTTGTAACAGTGTCATGTATTTGTTCTATTTGTCCCGTTATCACAGTCATCATCCTGTTATCACAATCATCATCCACCACATACATCATACAGTCACTATGGTTCCCTTTTAAATCACAATCATACAGAATTGTGGGCCAGATTTTGTTTCTGTCACTTGCATAATAAAGATGAATTACTAATTTTCCCATTAACAATCGTCATCCCTTTCCATTCCCAAAAATACTTCTAAGGTATGACACTAATACAGAGAGTTGAAAACAGAAAGGTACATGGAAAAATCTACCTATTACATACTAGAGACTGTAATTAATAGGAATACCTTACTGGTACTACACAAATACCAGGGACAAATAATTAAGGGCTAACAAGAGCTAAGAGGTTTTTTGAGTCATGCAAGTTTTTTAAAATTGACAGTGATGGGGTTTATACAATCAAGTGATGATAATGTGAGATATGGATGGATTATTGTTGACATAACATATGCTATGTGAACTTAGGAAACCCCTACTTTAAAGTCAAGCCCTCAATCATGAGGCTTGCTCAGGTGAAACTTATGGTTGTAAAGGGAAGGCTAAGCCCACCTGTAATTATGCCTAGGAGTCACCTCCAGAGAACCTCTTTTGTTGCTCAAATGTGGATGTTTTCTCTCTAGGCCTAACTCTGCAAATAAATTCATCACCCTCCACCCCGACATGAGATAGGACCCCCTGAGATGAATGAGCCTTCCTGGTGACATAGGACATGGATTCTGGGAGTGAGCCTGACCTTGCCATGGATGGATTGAAAATGCTTTTTTTGACCAAAAGGGTGAAAAGAAAAGCAATAATAATAATAATAATAGTAAGGTTTCAGTGGCTAAGAGAATTCAAAAAGAGTCAAGAGCTACCCTGGAGGTTACTCCTATGGAAGCTTCACTTAGATACGCCAAATGACCACAGTATGATAAGCCCAAGTCAACAGTAGTCCCCCAAACCTTAAAGAATACCCGGATCCCTATCTGAGACTCTATAAAAGTTTCACTTACTAAGTTTATTCTTCAGAGACTTAAATCCTTTAGAGTGCTCCTTTGCCAGCTAAGTCCCTAAACCCAGAGGCAACAGCCTCTTCAAGAACATCAACCAGATGTGTCCCCTTTTCCCATAAAGTTGACACCCCTTCTCTACATGAACAAGTTGGGGTGGTCACTGCCTAGACATCCCTGAAGATCAGGAATGATTAAACTAGAGGAATGGATAGCAACAGACAAGATGAAATTTAACAAACGATTATGAATACTGAATCGCTATATAGTTTTCTTTCTCTTAGTTGTTAGGGTTCTAGAATAGTTAGAAGGAAAGAATTGAAATGCTGGAACCGTAACCCATAGCATCCTTTCAAATTTGTTCTATAGCTACTTGTTAAATTGTAATTTGAAAGCTATCACTTTTTTTGTATGTGTGTAAAATTTCACAATAAGGAAATAACTGAAACTAAGGTACAGTAACTTATAACAACTTTGGAAATTTCCTATATAACTAGTTTTTAAATCATGCTTTGAAATATATAAAAGAAGATGAATTAAAGAATTAGACACAATTCCTGTATCTAAAATGTCACAGTTCACCCAAGAACACAGAAATAAAGCAATTAAATCACAGTGTGATTAACTGCAGTAGAAGCTCTTAGTATGACTTAGAAAAAAGGCTGTAATATTGTATTGAAGATCTCTGGGCAAAATTTTTAAGTGTAAGTATTATTTCTCAGTGGAGTCCTGGAATGGAAGCATGTTTAGATTGAGGTTGCCTGTTCAAAGGATCAGTATTGAGAAGTAGCAAAGCATTTTTGAGAAAATTTGACTATTTCTTAATAACTGGAACCTAGGATGTGGGTAGACAACATAATGCAATGACTAACAAGAGAGGCTTTTAAATAAGACTAGGATCAAAGCCCAGTTTTACCACATGCACATTACCTATCTTCTTTGTGCCATGGTTTCTAGTCTGAAAGTTGAAATGAAAATATACTATCCTGTTTAATTCTCCTAATTAAATATGACACAAAGTGCATTTAAAAATTCACCACAATATTGTTTTTTGCTAATTCTCATCACCATAATTATTATTTGAGGTTATAATTGTAGATGAAGACAAGTAAATCATAATGCCAAATAATTACCTTTACTGAGATGGCTTTTAGAAAGTCATTTTGGAAACACGAAGGATAGCTACCCTCCTTTTCCCACATTCCCAGTTGAAAGGAAGTTTGGCATTTGGAATCCCATCGCATCCTCTCCTTTAAAGAGATTAAGAATCTTGAAGTTACGAAGGTAAATGCCACTCAGGAAGAAAGGGCAGCCAGACTCCAGAGAAGACAACAGGAAGAGAAGCTGGACCAGTGCCCTCAGTCCTGAAATCATTTTCTGGAATGGGGGTGCATCCTGTGAAGTGCCAGGCCTCTGGGCAAAGGGTAAAGGGGGATAAAAAGGAAGAGGAGATTTGAAGGAATGCCATGCCAGTGTCCATAGCATGGACCACTCTCCCAGGGTTGGTAGGATGGAGCAAATGGAGAGATAGAAGTTTAAAAGCCCACATTCGTAGAACTTTAAGAGCATGACAGAAGACTTACATGATTCAGGAATCATCAGTAGCTGCTATTCCCTGCCCCAATGGAAGAGATCCTTAATAAAGAACTATTCTCCACCCATTCTAAAATCAGGGAAATGGGACATTTTGTTCTGTTTATTTTGGTAGTACAGATATTTGGACTTCCCCTTTGACCTTCGTACCAATACGCTTTTGTCAGTATTCAAGTATCATGGCCAATCTTTTTCATTTGACTTTGGTTTTGTCAATAACGTTAGGTCTCCTGAATATTTGTATATTTGTATATTTGCATATTCTGTGTTCAAGTAGTCAGACCATTCTTATAAAGGAGACCTAACGTTATTGACAAAACTAAAGTCAAATAATGAAGATTGTCCTTGATACTTGAGTATTATCCATCAGGTATAACTTTGGTCTGGATGTGCTAGAATAGGGCCTTTGGGTCATGCATAGTGTAACTGAGAAGTTAGGATATAAGGGTTGATCATGATTATTGAATCAGTATATAAATATTCCTTTTCACTTTAAGGTATTTTGGAGTAGACTGGGGGAAATACCTGAAACCTGAACTGTAATCCAGCTGTATTGATCTCTGATAATGATTGTCTAGCCTTTATCTTGTGCCCTTGTGATTGTAAAATCCTTGTGACTAAACTTCACTTGTACCCATTTATCCAGTTTTTCGACTTAAAATCTTATGATCACTAAAGTCAGCCCTAATGTTTATTAATGAAGGGTATTGGGTCAGCCCAGAATGATCCCACCCCAAGTCCAAAGTTATCTTGATAACCAAAGTTGGATCTAACCAAAATGGGCCCACATGACGTGCACAGCTGCTTGGACTTTAACATATAAGTGACTTATACCTCATTGTGATACTAAAAATCATGCCCATGATCATATTAAGGATGCCACTTTCTTAAATACATTCTGTGACTAAGCATGTGATCAGTCTGTGCATGCTCAATAATTAGATCACCTCTAATTACATCATCTGGGGCCATTGTGCTCATTATCCTAAAATCTGCCAATCTTTTGATGCTAAAAAACTTACTGGAATTTCTGCTGCTTCGAGAGACAGATTTTGTACTGATAGGCTTCTGTTCTCCTGCTTCATGCCTAGCAATAGAATTCTTTCTCTCTTCGAAGCCCTAGTATCTCAGGAATTGGTCATTTCAGCACATTGGGCAAAAGAATCCACCACCTTGGTCTGGTAACAGTAGTACTTGTCATGTTGGCCAAGTCCATTTCCTGGTTTTGGCCATTCTTTACTGCCCTAAAAAGTGGAACTTCTGAGTCCTCATTTTAAAAATATTCAGCTTTCATCACATCTCTATTGCCTTCTCAAAACCCAAATACACATTACATGTATCTCCTATTTGAAATAAAATCTGCTCCCAGATGTGGCTGCAGGGCCTGTGATTGATTCAAATACTAAAAATAAAAAATGACCTGGAGAAGGTATTTCCTACACTTGTTTTTACTGTTGTGGCCATAATACACTATTGATAAGGAGATGTTCTCTTGGATTCTTCATTAGGAAAGTGAAACGGCAGCTATTTCTTTCAAATGGTCTCAAAAAACATTGCTCTGGCATCACTTTATTTTTTCCTCAATTTTTCTAAATAAATTGTCTCAGCCATTTATAGGATGTTCAGGTCTAATCTTCAGAGCAGCTGTGTTTAGGCAACTGGGTTGACTCCTAGGTCTCAGTAGCTGAGGGGATGGTTCAGCCAATGCCAGTTATTCCCCCGGGTGAGAACTTGAAGTTCAACATTGTAGCCAAGTACCTTGCTGGGGGAGGGTTTTCTTAAGTGGCCCTTTGGTATTTCTGGGTTGAAACAACAACCAGGATCATCAAATATGAACTCTTGTTTCAGAAGTTCATAAGAGACAGAGAAGGCAATGGGTATTTCACAGTTCTCCTTGTAAAAAAGACTGTTTTTTTCAGTTGATACTCCAAGGATTGTGCTTTCTTTCTGTGATTCTCAGCCAATTTCACCTAGATAAATTTGTTGTGTATATGTGAATTGATGATTGTTGTTTTCACTTAAACTTAAGTGCATGGTTTATTAAACAAAGAATGTGAACAAATATTTACCTGTCTGTTACATGCAACACACAGAAATGGCTTTTACAGAAATTCATTGACACTCCGCCAACTTTTTAATTATAAATACAGGTATCAAAGCAATCCTGAACCTATTTTTGATACTTCTAGTAGTCAGCACCCACAATCCTTCAAAAAGTAACACAGTTTGCAACAATTTCATTGTACCTGCTACTTTAAACAATTTAAACTGCAGTTCTTTGACTATGCAAGTGGATAAAACATGCCATTTATGTTTTTCCTTCTAGAAATTAGTTTTCAGACATGCATGTCCTTCCACAGCCATCTGACACTTCTTGTCATGCTTTCATCTATAAACCTCAATTCTAATTTGAGTACGCCAGGTTATGCTTAAATGAGAGTGCCTTGATGAGAGAAAAAAATAATTGTGCTCTACTTCCTCCTGTTATCTGAAAATATAGTGGGCGTACATATATCAAATATATTCTTACAAATGTGTGGGTCTTGTTTACCAACTGGAATTCTTTTACTTAATGTGTGCATATTCTGCATTGCTATAACTTATCAACACATTAACATGAGCAGAAGGTTGTTGATTTAAGACAAGTTTGAGATCCACTAAAATTAAATATTGTATGTTTGTCCTTCTGGTAGCTGTGGAAGCTTCATACTTTCTTTGGACATCATTAGACAACTCAGTTCTAGAAGTACAACTTCAATGCTATACAAATTTTGTCATTTTGGTAACACTGGTATGTTCCATGCATTGACCATTCAACTGGAATTATTTATTCCATTCATATTAATTTTTGTTACAAAACTAACTATGGAACAGCTTCTGGGCGCTTAGTTCTTCATTCTATTATCAGTCTATATATTCTGTTTTGTAATTTGTCCTTGGTGGCCCAATAATCATGCCTGTCTACCTTGTAAGTGTCATGTCTTCACCATCTTGAAGGCCCCAGCTAACGGTACCATTGACTGCTCCTTCTTGTCCTTCTTTATGTTTTTCCAACAAGTGAAAATTATGAGGAACTTTAACTCTGTGGAGACTGCCATCTTCACCTGCAGCACAGTGAAGCCACTCTACCTCCCTCTTAACAATTTCTGAATAATTATTGTTTTTCTCAACAAAATGATCTAATTCATCAGCTCATAACAAGTAAGTCTCTCCCCTGTATGCCATCACAGTAAACCACTGTTGTTAGGTAGTAAGTTCTAAGATATGTACAGTACATTCCTTTCTTCCCTGTCCAATGATATTATAATTGCTTGATGGCAGTGATTATGCTGTTTAATAGTTCACATCAAGAGCATTTGGAACAATGGAGGGAAGTGGCCATAGTAGAAACCCAATGAGAAAAGAAATAATGAACTGAATAGTATGGTCTGTATAGTTAATATTTGAGGGAAAAGACTCCAGATACACAAGTTTGATAAAGGCACAATAGTAAGGGTAAGTGTATGGGAAAGAGAAAAAACTGCTTTGTGTATGTGTATGTGTGTGTGTGTGTGTTTGTGTGTGTGTGTGTGTGTGTGTAGTAACTGTGGAGGCTATGGTAGTGGACTTTACTTGTGCTCATTCAGCTCATCCAGCTGAGGCATCATCTCACATCCACTAGGCAATTTCGACTATACTGGAAAAATTATTTAATCCCATCATGTTCAATATACAACTATCCATCCATTCATCTGTCATCTCATCATTTATTCAATTATTTATCCGTGATCCATTATTCTATTCATTCATTCATTTGTAAGCCATCCACTCCACTGATAATCCTTCTTTCCATTTCTTTATTCTTCTACCATCTATCCATCCATAAGTTCATTGATTCAGGAAACAAATGTTCACAAATTATCTGCTAAATGCTAGAATATGCTAGGCATTGAGAGGCAGGTGACCTTGTATTTAATGCTGTACAACTATTAATACTAGTTTTTTTATTTTTAGATTTTATGTCATACCTGCCCATCATACAGATCATTCAGTATTTAATTGTCTTCTTTGCTTTTTCCTCATATATAGCTTAAATGGTGATCTGTGACTATACACTGAGATTGTAGCTTTGTAAGAAACTATTCAGCATTAAAAATGAAAAATTAACAAATATATACAACATGGATTAATTCTCCAAATAATCTTAATTGAATGATGTCAGGCACAAGGGAATATATACTGTACAAAGAACAAAAGTAGGCAGAATTATCTATTTTGTTAGAAGTTATGATAGAGAGAACCCTTGGGACTAGGGCAATGTTTCAAGTCAGGCGCTAGTTCAAGTCTGTTGATATCTTGATTGTGTTGCCTTTGAGAAAATCCATCATGTAACATCTAATAGAATGTACTTTTCTCTATATGTTATATTTTAACAAATAGAGATCAAAATGTTAAAACCCCTTCTAAAATGGATAGGGTCCCTTAGAAAAAAAAGATTCATGCTTATATACCATTAATTTGAATCTTATCCATAAATATGTTCAATTAACATCTCTATGTACATGAAACATCAGAAGAAAATATACCATAATATGGGTGGATACATTAATTTGTAGGGCACTTTTGAGCATGTCATATCATCAGCAATCAGGAAGTTCTACTTAATGTGAACACACCAGATATCAAGTTGCATGATGTTATAACCTAATTCTTCATCATCTCTATCCATAGAGTGCAACTTGTAACATTAGACATATTTTCCCAAGATTCTTCTCAGAGCTGCAATCACCAACTTCTTTTTCCAGGTTGTAGATTTAGGGATTCACTAGGGGGATGACCATATCCTATTTTATGAGGAAGATCAACTCTGGAGGTGACATGAGATGAGAAAATAAAGCTGAGCCATAGAAGAAGCTCCCTGCAGTGAAGTGGTTGGAGCAGGTAGAGAAGCCTTGCTTCTGCCTGTGGTGAAACTGATGTTCAGAATGTGGAGATGTGCATGTGTAGAAGAGGATCAGGGAGAATGTAACAAAATGTGCAGGAGTGTTGGGGAGACCAAGAAAATGAGGTTGGTGGTGACATCACAGCATGATAAAAGGAAGAGAATGACAGCTCACAGCTACATTGGAAGGTAATTTTGAACTCTTGTACATCCAAATTCATGGTGAGAGGGAGGTGAATGAGTGTGTCTTAAACTCTCAGTTGCTGCATCTGATTGTTGTTCTTAAAGAGGCTGTTGCCTTTGGGGTTTAGGACTTTTCCGACATAGGAACACTCTGCTGGATTTAAGTTTCTGAGAGATAAAACTTAGTGAGTGAATCTTTTATAGAATCTCAGGTGGGGACCTGAAGTGGGGTCCCTTTCCCTTAATCCCAAAACATCTGCAAAGCAACAGTGTTGTGTAAACAGCATTAGGCCATGAGGAGGGGGGAGTGAGACTGGGCCTGTACCAGTTAAAGAAATCAAAACTTTACCGTTTAGGGGAGGCAAAGCTGCGGTTGCACGCATCAGCCAAGCGTAACCCTTTTAACAATAACTGCTCCAGGTCCAAGTGAAACTTTTTGTAACCCTTTAATAATCAATAGCTGCTCCAGTCCCAAGTGAAACTCTTTGTGAAATTGTTTTTGTGAAATTGTTTTGTATGATCAATAACTGCTCCAGTTCCAAGTGAAACTCTTTGTGTAATTGTTTTTTGTGATCAAGAGCTAAGCTGCCAACTCTGCTTCTGTTAGAATAGCTTGCTTGCTTGCGTTTCTAGGATACGGTTTCTGTCTATATAAGGCACCAGCGCACACAGGTGAGGGCTGCTTGCTGAACTCCCTGCGTGGAGTGAGAGACGGCAGCCGCCTGCTAGCTGGCTAATAAAAGGCTCTTTAAATTCTGTTTGGCTGTCTCGTACTTTAACTCGCGGGCACCATAACAGACCTAGGTATTTGGGGGCTACTTTTGGTAAGGGCATAGCATACTATGGCCATATGGGATATCTAGCTGGAGCTTGCATAAGAGAAACCTCTGGATAGCCTCTAGACTCTATTTGAGATCTCTTAGCCACTGTACCCTTATTTTGTTACCATTCTTTTTCTCCCTTTTGGTCAAGTAGGCATTTTCAATCCCTCACTGCCAGGTTCAGGCTCATTCCTGGGAATCATGTCCCATGTTGCCAGGGAGATTCATTTGCCCTGGGAGTCGTGTCCCTCGTTGGGGAAGGGGTGGGTAGTTTACTGAATTTATTTGCTGAGTTGGGCTTAGAGAGAGAAAGATCATATGTGCGCAACAAAAGAGGTTCTCTGGAGGTGCCTCTTAGGCATAATTATAGGAAAGCTTAGTCTCCCCCTTACAGCCATAAATTTCACAAGACCAAGCCTCAAGATTTAGGGAGTGTAAGGGGTTCCTAATTTCACATAGCATATATTCTGCCCAAGATAAACAATCAGTATCTCACATTATCTTCACTTAGTTGTACAATCATCATTCTCAATTTTAAACAATTGTCATAACACAAAACATGCCAAAGCTCTTATCAGTTGCTTGTCATTCATCCTTAGTATTAGTGTAGTGCTGGTAAGATATTCCTATTAAATATAGTCTATAATATGTAATGAGTAGTTTTTCCATATACCACTCTGTTGTTAACTCTTCGTACCAGTGTCATACCTTAGAAGTGTATCATGCAAACCCTTATTTATATTTGTAGTGCTATTCTGTGGGTTACATGCCTTTAAACAACCACTTTCTATTATGTTTGCCTTCAATGTGGCACTGATGCTTATAATTCCAATAATGAACAATCATTACCCCAGGCCATTCCCATTGTTTTAAATTCACCCTCATTATCCTATCTGTACAGATTAGATTATCATTCCCCCTTCACTAGCTTCTATCTCTAGGTCCACTATATTCTACTTTGTAAGACACTGATTATACATTTTTCACTGTGTTCACATTAGTGGTAACGTACAACATCTCTCCCTTTGTTTCTGCCTTATTTCACTCAGCATTATATCTTCAAGGCTTATCAATTTTGTTATATGTTTCAGGACCTCATTCCTTGTTACTGCTGCATAGTATTCCATCATGTGTATATACCACATTTTGTTTGTCCACTCCTCTGTTGAAGGACACGTGGATTGTTTCCATCTCTTGGCAATTATGAACAATGATGCTACAAGCATTGGTGTGCAAATGTCTGTTCATGTCACTGCTTTCAGATTTTCTGGGTGTTTACTGAGAAGTGAAATTGCAGATTGTTGGCTAACTTGATATCTAGTTTTCTGGGGAACCACCAAACTGTCTTCCACAGTGGTGGTAGCATTATACATTCCTACCAGCAATGAATGAGTTCCAGTTTCTCTACATCCTCTCCAGCATTTGCAGTTTCCTGTTTGGGTTTAATTCTTAGTGGTGTGAAATATCTCATTGTGTCATGATCTGCATTTCCCTACTATGTAGTGAAGATGAACATTTATTCATGTGTTTTCTAGCCATTTGTATTTCCTCTTCAGAAAACTGTCTTTTCATATCTTCTGCCCATTTTGTAATTGGGCTGTTTTTCCCAATGTCATTGAGTTGTAGGATTTCTTTATATATGCAAGACATCAGTCTCTTATCAGATTTATGGTTTCCAAGTATTTTCTCCCATTGCATTGGATGCCTCTTCACCTTTTTGACAAATTCCTTTGAGGCACAGAAGGTTTTGATTTTGAGGAGTCCCTAATTATCTATTTTTTCTTTCTTTGCTTGTGCTTTACGTGTAAGGTCTAAGATGAACCTCCTAATACTAGGTCTTAAAGATGTTTCCCTATATTATCTTCTAGGAGTTTTATGGTACTGACTCTATATTGAGGTCTTTGATCCACTTTGAGTTAATTTTTGTATAGGGTGTGAGGTAGGGGTCCTCTTTCATTCTTTTGGATATGAATATCCAATTCTCCCAGCCCTATTTGTTGAAGAGACTGTTCTGTCCCAGCTCAGTGTATTTGGGGGCCTTATCAAAAATAAGTCAACCAAAAATATGGAGGTCTATTTCCACACCCTTGATTCAATTCCATTGATCACTGTGTGTATCTTTGTGCCAGTACCATGCTGTTTTAACTACTGTGGCTTTATAGTAGGCTTCAAAACAGGAAGTATAAGTCTTCTACTTCTTTCTTCTTTTTTCAAATGTTTTTAACTATTCATGATCACTTTCCCTTCCAAATAAATTTGATAACTAACTTTTCCAAGCTGCAATGTAGGTTGTTAGAATTTTGATTGGAATTGCATTGAATCTGTAGATGAGTTTGGGCAGAATTGACATCATAACAATGTTTAGCCTTCTTATCCATTAATGTGGAATATCTTTCCACCTCTTCAGGTTCAGTTTGATTTCTTTTAGTAATGTTATGTAATTTTCTATGTAGAGGTATTTTACATCCTTGGTCAATTTTGTTCTTAGGTATTGATTTTTTTATTTGCTATTGTGAATGAAATATTTTTCTTGACTATCTCTTCAGTTAGGTCATTTCTAGTGTATAGGAACATTACTGACTTATATGCATTATTCTTGTGGCCTGCCACTTTGCTGAATTTGTTTATTAGCTTAAGCAGCTGTGTCATTGATTTCTCAGGATTTTCCAAATATATGATCATATCATCTCCATATAATGACAGTTTTACTTCTTCCCTTTCAATATGGATGCCTTTTATTTCTTTGTCTTGCCAGATTGCTCTGGCTAGAACTTCTAGCACAATGTTTAATAATAGAGGTGGCAGTGGGCATCCTTGTCTCATTCCCATCTTATGGGGAAGGCTTTCAGTCTCTCACTGCTGAGTACTATGCTGGCTGTGGTTTTTTCATATATGCCTTGTATCATAATGAGGAAGTTTCCTTCAATTCCTACCTTTTAAAGTGATTTTATCAAAAAAGGATGCTGAATTCTGTCAAATGCTTTTTCAGTATCTATTGAGATGATCATTTGATTTTTCCCTTTTGACTTGTTAATGTGTTGTACTATATTGATTCATTTTCTTATGTTGAACCACACTTGCATGCCTGGTATGAACTGCACTTGATCATGGTGTATGATTCTTTTAATGTGTCTTTGGATTTGATTTGCAAGTATTTTGTTGATAATTTTTGTGTCTGTTCTCATTAGGGATATTGGCCTATAGTTTTCCTTTTTTGTAGCATCTTTATCTGATTTTGGTATTAGAGTGATGTCATCTTCAAAAATGCGTTGGGTAGTATTCCATTTTCTTCAATTTTTAAATAAGATTTTGAGTAGGAATGGTGTCAGTTCTTTTTGGAAAATTTGGTAAAATTCTACTTCAAAGCCATTTGGCCCTGGGGTTTTATTTGTAGAAAGCTTTTTGATGACTGAATGGATCTCTTTAGTTATGATTGGTATGTTGATATCTTCTATTTCTTCTTGGTCAGTCTAGGCTGTCCAGGTCTTTCTAGGAAATTATCAATTTCTTCTGAATTGTCTAGTTTGTTGGCATACTATTCATAGTTATTCATAGTATCCTCTTCTGATTTATTTAATTTTTTCAGGATCTACTGTAATGCCCCCTCCGATTTATGATTTTATTTGTTTGGGTCTTCTCTCTTTTTGACTTTGTCAGTCTAGCTAAGGGCTTGCAATCTTGTTAATCTTCTCAAAAACCTACTTTGGTTTTATTTATTCTTTATTGTTTTTTTGTTCTCCATATAATTTATTTCTGCTTTAAACCTTGTTCTTTTCTTCTGTTTCCTTTAGGGTAAGTTTGCTGATCATTCTCTAGCTTCTTCATTTCTTCCATTTGTTCTTTTAGTTTAGCTCTTCCTTCCTTTTAAATATATGCAGTTAGGGCTAAAAATTTCCCCTCAGCACTGCCTTCACTGCATCCTTTAGCTTTTATTTATTTATTTTTTTGGTATAAAATAACTTTTATTTACATAATTTATAGAATGTAACTGCTTTCTTTGGAAAGAAAATTTACAAATTACAGATATTGCTTTTTTAATACAATTTCATTGAGATGTATTCACATAACATACAATCATTCAAAGCGTACAATCAGTTGTTCATAGTGTTGTCATATAGTTGTGCATTCATTGCCACAATCTTTGAACATTTACATTACTCCAAAAAATAACATAAAAAGAAAAATAAAAAGAATATCCAAAACATCTGCTTCCCCTCCTCCCCCCATTGTCATTTACTTTTTTCAAATACAGTTTTATTGAGATATATTCACACATCCTACAGTCATCCACAGTGTGCAATTGATTATTCACAGCACCATTATACATTTGTGCATTCATCACCAGAGTCCATTTTTGAACCTTTTCCTTACTCCAAAATAAAAATAAAAGCAAAAAAGAACACCCAGATCTTTCTATCCCCTCCATCCCACCCTATTCTTCATCTAATTTTTGTCCCCATTTTCCATTCATCTGTCCATATACTGGATAAAGGGAGTGCGAGCCACAAGGTTTTCACAACCACACAGTCACATTGTGCAAGCTACAAAGTTATATAATTGTCTTCGAGAATCAAAGTCACTGGGTTGCAGTTTGACAGCTTCAGTATTTCTCTCTAGCTATTCTAACACACTAAAAACTAAAAGGTGATATCTATATAACACATAAGAATACCCCCCAGAGTGATCTCTTGACTCTATTTGAGATCTCTCAGTCACTGGAACCTTATTTTGTTTCATCTCTCTTCCCCCTTTTGGTCAAGAAGATCCTCTCAATCCCACAGTGCTGGGTCCAGGCTCATCCCCAGTAGTCATTTCCCACGTCGCCAGGGGGATTTACACCCCTGGGTGTCATGTCCTACAAGGTGGGGGGAGGGTAGTGAGTTCACCCTACAAGTGGGCTTACAAAGAGAGGGAGCCAATCTGAACAACACAGAAGCTCTCTGGGGGGAGGGGGGAGACTCCTAGGCACAATTATAAGTAGGCTTAGTGTCTCCTTTGCAGTAATTAGCCTCACAAGGGAGAGCCCCCAGATCAAAGGCTCGGCCCACTAAATTAGCAGTGCTCCACGTTTGCCATAAAATCAGCAATTACCCAGGTGGAGAAGTCCAACGTTTCCTCATTTCTTCCCAGTTCCTCAGGGGGCCCCACAAATACACTTTTACTCTTTGCCCATATCACTCTGGGATGTATTGGGATTTCACCCCAGCCTGTACAAACTCATCAAGTCCCACTTCCCTTTCACAGCTCCATGCATCTATGGTGTTCAAACAAACTGATCATACAGGTTAAATTATCTACTGTGCTACAGAAAATATAGATTCTACAACAAATAAACATCTCCTCCCTTGGTCTTGCAAAGTTGTAGTTTTAAAACCCAGTCAGTATCATCCTTTACCCTTGGGTCTGATTTGCTTTAGTCCTAACCATATCTGCTTCATTCGTATCTCTAATTGAAGACTGGACTCTTTTTTAGCTCTTTCAACAGTTGCCTTATGGGGTAATACTGACATTCATAGCTGCCAGGCTCTAGCTCCAAGTCTCAGATGTCACACAGATACCCAAAGTTCTAGAGATTGACCAGGTTATACACAAGGAGCTCAAGATCTCAGGATTTAGAGATATCAATTACAACTCAGGACTGCTGTAAGAGCTTACAATCTAGGGCCATTACAATAAGCATTCCCCTGGTAAGCTGTGCCCTAAGATTCAGTTCTCAGTGTTTATACACTATTGTTAGTCCACATTAGTAAGCATTATAATGTTTGTTCTCTAGTTTCTGGGATATTTCACTCAAAATGCTGTACTCAATATCCATTCACCTAGTTGTGGGTCTTGCAGCTTCTTGTAGCTGCTCAATATTCTAATGTATGCATACACCACAGTTCACCATTCTGTTCATCAGTCAGTGTACACTTAGGTGACCTCTGTCTATTGCAAATTGTAAATACTGTTGCCGTAAACACCATTGTGCAAATGTCCATTCATGTCCCTGCTCTCAGATTTTCCAAGTATATACCTCATAATGAGGTTGCAGGACCTTGCGACACCCACATACCTAGCTTCTTGTGGAACCACCATCCTGCCCTACAGATAGGCTACACTATTCTACTTTCCCACAACAGTGAATACATACATCTCTCCAAGCACTTGTGTCCCTCTGTTTATTTTTTTCCCTGCAATTTTATAGGGATATATTCATATACCATACAATTATCCACAGTGTACAATTGTTTACAGTATCATCATATAGTTGTACATTCATCACAATTAGCACTTACATATATTCATTACTCAGAGAAAGAATTGAAACAAAAGAATAATAAAAAGGATAAAAGGAAAAGTAAAAATGAGATAAAATACAACCACAAAGAAACAGAGGTGATAAAAGTAAAATGACAGGAAAAAAGAAAAAAAAGAAAATGGCAACTAAAAACAAAAGTAAAGGTAAAAATAAAATAAAATACCATAAAAAGTGAGACAAACAACACTAATGCCAAGAATCCCATACCCCTCCCTTATGTTCCCCTCTTATAGGCATTTAGCTTTGGTGTACTGCCTTTGTTAACAATTAAAGAAAGCAAAGTGCATTGTTACTGTTAACTATAGACTCTAGTTTGAATTGATTGTATTTTCCCCCCAATACCACCCCCTTTTTAACACCTTGCAAGGTTGACATTCATTTGTTCTCCCTCATGCAAAAACATATTTGTACATTTTATCACAATCATTGACCACTCTAGGTTTCACTAAGCCACACGGTCCCAGTCTTCATCTTCTGTATTTCCTTCTGGTGTTCTACATGCCCCTAACCTTTCTCTTTAACCATACTCACAGTCATCTTTGTTCAGTGTACTTACATTATTGTGCCACTGTCTCCCAGCATTGTGCTGCAAACCCCTTTCTCCTGTCTTTTCCTATCTGTCTGTAGTGCTCCCTTTAGTATTTCCTGAAGAGCAGGTATCCTGTTCACAAACTCATTGTCCATCTGAGAATATTTTAAACTCTCCCTCATATTTAAAGGACAGTATTGCCATATATGAAATTCTTGACTGGTGGTTTTTCTCTTTCAGTATCTTAAATATATCACACCACTTCCTTCTTGCCTCCATGGTTTCTACTGAGAAATCTGCACAAAGTCTTACTGATCTTCACTTGTATGTGAAGGATTGCTTTTCTCTTTCTGCTTCCAGAATTCTCTCTTTGTCTTTGACATTTAATAATCTTATTATTAAGTGTCTTGGCATAAGTCTGTTCAGATCTATTCTGTTCTGGGTATGCTGCACTTCTTGGATCTGTAATTTTATGTCTTTCATAAAATTTCCCAATTTCACTTGGGAAATTTTCAGTGACTATTTCCCCCATTATTGCCTCTGCTCCTTTTCCCTTCTCTTCCCCTTCTGGGACACCCATGACATGTACACTCATGCACTTACTGTTGTCACTCAGTTCCCTGAGAAGTTTCTCATATTTCTCCATTCTTTTCCCCATCTGTTCTTTTGTGTGTAGGGTTTCAGATTTCCTGTTCTCCAGTTCATGCATCTTTTCTTCTGCCTCTTGAAGTCTGCTGCTGTATGTCACCATTGTGTCCTTCATCTCTTGCATTGTGCTTTTCATTCCCATAAGTTTTGCCAACTGTTTTTTCAAACTTTCAATTTCTTCCTTGTGTTCATACAGTGTCCTCTTTATATTCTTCATCTCTTTTGACATATCTTCCCTCAACTCATTAAATTGATTTTTGGATTGAGTTTTTAATTGATTTAGGAGATTTGTTTGGTTAATAATTAGTTGTTTCAATTTATGTATCTCAGCTGAAGTGTAGGTTTGTTCCTTTGACTGGGCCATATCTCTTTTTACCTAGCACGATTTTTTGTTTTCTGTTGTCTAGGCATCTGGTTTCTTTGGTTGCCCCAATCAGCTGAAGTGGTACATGGGGCATGGAAAGCTGCTCCCTCCTGTGCCTGTCAGCTGGCTCCAGTCACCCTTCCCTGGTGGTGGTCTGGACTAAACACACTCACTGGTCCTTACAAACACATTCTCTCTGCCTCTCCAGCTAGATCCAGACTATGATGGTAGCACTCTAGAACTGCTGTTAGCCCTTTATCTAGTCTTTTTCACAGAGTAGAATTTTGCTTTGCCTTTCCTATTTTGCCACATTCCAGGAAGTTCATCCTATTGTCTTCTGGCTTGCACAAGCCTTGAGCAGAAGATTGATGTATTTCTTATTTTCATTGTTCTATATGTGATGTTCTTGTTTTCTTTTTCTGCCTTAGATTTTGGTGTGCTTTTAAACCATTTGACTATATGTGTGAATAGTTTTCTGTTTGTTTGTTTTTCTTTTCTCTGTTTAGGTATTTGCTTTCTTTTGTGTTTTGGGGGCTTTTTAAATACATGGCATGTTAAATTTCATTGATACTGTAAAAATTGTGGCTGTTCTCTCTTCAAATTTTTTCCTTCTCTTTATGAGACTCTAGATATGTATATCTTAATCTCTTCTTGGTGCCCTAAAGCTTTCAAATCCATTGTTCTTTTTTTTCTGTCATTCTATTTTTGTTTGTATTTTTATATGGGTAATTTCTATTCACTTACATTCAAGTATATCAATTCTTTTTTTCAATTATGTCTAGTCAGATATGTTCATCAAAAGAATTCTTCATTTTTATTATTGTGTATTCCTTGCATGTATTTTGACCCCTTTTTATAGTTTCTAACACTGTTGAAATTATCCAAGTAACATGAATATTGTCCACCTTTTCTACTAGCTCCCTTAAGATGTTAATCATAGGTATTTTTAAAAATACAGTTTTATTGAGATATATTCACATATTATACAATCATCCACAGTGTACAATCAGTTGTTCTCAGTACCGTCATATAGTTGTCCATTCATCACCACAATCCATTTCTAAACATTTCATTACTCCAAAAAAAAGATAAAAATATGAAAAAAATTAAAAAAGAATACCCCAAAGCATTCCATTCCCCCATCCCACTCTGTTTTCCATTTAAATTTTGTCCCCCTTTTTCTACTCATCTGTCCATACACTGGATAAAAAGGAGTGTGAGCAACAAGGTTTTCACAATCACAAAGTCACACCAGATAAGCTACATAGTTATACAATCATCTTTAAGAATCAAGACTACTGGGTTGCAGTTTGACAGTTTCAGGTATTTCATTCTAGCTGTTCAAATACACTGAAAACTAAAAAGGGATCTATATATGTATCTCACATAAGAGTACCCTCCATAGTGACCTCTCAACTCCATTTGAAATCTGTCAGCCACTGAAACCTTATTTTGTTTCATTTCACTTCCACATTTTGGTTAAGAAGATTTCCTCAATCCCACGATGCTGGGTCCAGGTTCACCCTGGAAGTCGTATCCCATTTTTCCAGGGAGATTTACACTCATGGGAGTCAAATTATGGGTATTTTAAAGTCCAGATGTGATATTTTGAATCTCTGCTTTATCTGTGAATCGGGTTTGGTGTAATACTTTACCTCTTACAATCTTGTTCCTTGCTTCTTTGTTTGTATCCCACATTTTTTTGAATGTGGATGTCATGTGTCAAAGAATAGAATGGGTTGAGTTTATAGTATGTGTGCCCAGAAATGGTCATGGCTCTTCTTCTCTTAGGAGATTCATGTTGCCATTAAGACAATATAGGCAGAATTTTGGGTGAGTTTGGGTTGTTGTTTCTTTATTTACAGGGAAGCACAATCTTCAAGTTCTTCCGTTGACTGACTGCTACCACCCTGTGCTTAAAGGGTGGCATTAGCATCCAGAGTTTTTCTCAATATTCTGGCTTCAGTCTCAACTATGTGGTGTAAAGTCTCTCACCATGTTTCTGCCCTTCCCCAGTGGTAGAACAAGGTTGTTTTTTAGTCTATTCAAGTCTCATGTTAGGAGCAGAAAATGGTCTTGATTATTATAGGCCACCCTCAGTCTTAGACAAGTTATTTATGCCTGGGACCCATAGGTGGGGCTTTCTTCACTTTCCTGACCAATTTATCCAATGGGAGCCAAACTCTGCCCTGTATCTGTGGTTGTTATTGGAAAAAATTGGTTCTCCCCCAATGGGTAGCTGTCCTCTTTTTGGTGTGGTGAAAAATCCTCATTCCTCAGATATTTTGTGGCCCTCAACCAAGAGCAGACATTCTTTGCTTCTACTCCTTCCCCAGCAGTGGGAGGACACACTGCCTGTGTCCTGGAGTGGAAGAGTTTGTTGTTCTCCCTCAGTGGCACAAGGCATTTACTTTGTTAAAGAGAAGGGTCTATACTATCTCTTAGCAGTAACTGATTGCCTTATGAATACCTGTGTTAGAGAGGGGCTCATTCTGTTCACTTGACCTATTCCAGTCTTTTTTTTTTTTTTTTTTTTTTTTGCAAATGTTAGAGGACCTTGGGAAAGTACATATGAGTGACTACAAAATTTATCACTGGGGTAAGCAAGGCAAATGGCCTCATTAACATCATTTCACATGAGAAACATGATGCCAAGGGAGTAAAATCTTCTTGTGTGCCAAATGAAGGCTCTGGTAGCAAATGAACTCTCTACCTTTAAAGTCTCAGTATATTCTCTCATACATGGTGTATTAGTTAAGGTTCTCTAGGGAAACAGAATCAACAAGAGATATCTATAAATATAAGATTTATAAAAGTGTCTCACACAACTGTGGGTATGCATGAGTCCAAATTCCATAGAGCAGGTAGCAAACTGGCAGAATCCAATGAAGATGTTCAATGAACTCTTCAGGTGGTGAACTGGCAACTTCGACAAATGTGTTTGATGAACTCCTCAGGAAACAAACTGGCAACTTCAATGAACTCCTTAGGAAACACTTCACTGGTCAGCCAAAGAAGAAGTGAAGGTCCTCTATCTGTCTCACTTAAGAGTCTTCAACCAGTTGGATTAAATCCAGCTGACTGCATTCTCTCATTGTGGAAGACATGCCCTTCATTGACATCATCAGTCACAGCTGCAGTCAATTGACTGATGAGTTAACAAACCAGCCTTCTAGTTTGTCAAGCAGCCACAAATGTCCTCACAGCAATGGTTAGGCCAGTGCTTGCTTGACCAGACACCTGGGTACGATCACCTGGCCAAGTTGACACGTGAACCTAACCATCACACATGGTATTGATCACTTGAATGCTAGGCAAACATGTTAATATCCAGAAGACAATATACAATTGGTTATGATTGAAATATTCTGACATCAGTAAACTGAATCAGTTATAAAATATTTCCATGTTATTTCAACTTGTGTTGTGTTTTAAATATGGGATCTAGATTTGCCTGTGTTTGAATATCAGCTCTAGCACATGCTAACTCTGTGACTGAGGCCAAGTTTGGTAAGATTCATTAAGCCTCAGTTTCCACAAGAGTAAAATGAGAATAATAAAGGCAACCTGATATAATCATTTTCAGGAATAAATAAGATACTAGTCATTCTAAAATCATTAACTATGCTGATTATTTCCTTATATTTAACTGAAGGGCTTTTCAAAAGTTTGAATAGTGAAACAAATCTCAAAGTAAAAAATGAACAATATCGACAAAGGGATATTGAAAGGAGTAAAGATAATCCATTTCACAGTTATATTCAGATCAGATGTGCTTGTAATGCACCAATTACATTTAAAGCCTTATGTATAGGGAAACAAATAAACAAAATTGTGTAAGTACATGTACCCAGAGTTAATAAGGATTTTCCTTGTTGTATGAAATTGTTTTGTTATTTTTCATGTTTACTGAGTTGGAATATTGTTCTGGTTTGCTAATGCTGCCATTATGCAAAATACAACAAATGGATTAACTTTGATAAATGGGGTTTATTTGGTTATAAATTTACAGTCTGAGGGCCATGAACATGTCCAAATTAAGACATCAGCACAAGCATACCTTCACTGAAGGAAAGCCAATGGGATCTGGAGAACCTCTGTTAGCTGTGAAGGTATGTGGCTGGCATCTGCTGATCCTGAGTTGTGTCCCAGTTCCTCTCTCAGCTCCTGTGTATTCTTCAAAATATTGTCTTGAGGTGTTTGTCCTCTTAGCATCTCTGGAGCAAAGCTGGGCTAGTCTATCTCCAAAGTTTCAGCAAAAGTCTTCTTTCAGCGGCTGTCTCCAAAGTGTCTCTCTCAGCTGCTCCCCAAAATGTCACTCTCAGCTGCTCTGAGGTCCTTTTGTTTGTAAGCTCCTTTTTTTTAAACTTTTTAAAAACTTTATTTGTAAAAAATTAACAGACAGTAAAAAAAAAACCATTTCAAACAAAACAAAACAGAGGAATAAGAAAAACAAATAAGCTAAAATAACTACATTGCCTCTAACATGTTCCTACCATACCCTGCCTCCCCCAAAATTAACAAACCATAGTCATTCCTGAGCATTCCCATAACATTATCACTATCCTCTTACCAGTTTGTATATATTGGGTCCTCCAGAAAAAGCCATATTCTTTAATGCAATCTAATAAAGGCAGAGATATTAGTGTTGACTAGGTTGGACCCCTCTGAATGAATGTTTCCATGGAGATGTGATCCACCCAACTGTGAGTGACACCTTTGGTTAGAGTGTGACTTCTGATTGAATGTCTCCATGAAGGTGTGGCCCCTCCCAAGCTTGGGCCTTGATTAGTTCACTGGAGTCTTATAAAGGGACTCATAAACAGAAGGACCTCAGACCTGCAGCCTAGAAAGGAACATCCTGGAAGAAACCCCTTTGAAACCAGAACTCTGGAGCAGACACCAGCCATGTGCCTTCCCAGCTAACAGAGGTTTTCCAGATGCCATTGGTCATCCTCCAGTGAAAGTACCCAATTGTTGACGCCTTACCTTGGACACTTTATGGCCTTAAGACTGTAATTTTGTAATCAAATAAACCCTCTTTATAAAAGCCAATTCATTTCTGGTATTTTGCATAATGGGCAACATTAGCAAACCAGAACACCCTCCATAACTTATCTGTTCTTCTTAGATTATCATTCCCCCTTTACTAGTTGCTGTCTATCACTAGGTACCCTACATTCTGCATTATAAAACATCTAATTTACATTTTTCACAGAGTTCACATCAGTGGCAACATACAATTTCTCTTTTTGTGCCTGGCTTATTTTGCTCAGCATTATGTCTTCAAGATTCATCCATGTTGTAATATGTTTCACGACATCATTCCTTCTTACTGCCGTGTAGTATTCCATTGTGTGTATATACTACATTTTGTTTATCCACTCATCTGTTGAAGGACATTTGGATTGTTTCCATCTCTTGGCAATTGTGAATAATGCTGCTATGAACATTGCTCTGCAAATATCTGTTCATGTCACTGCTTTCAGATCTGAGTATATACTGAGACCTGAAATTGCTGGGTTGAGGGGTAGCTCGATATCTAGTTTTCTGAGGAACCACGAAACTGTATTCCAGAGTGGTTGTACCATTATACATTACCACCAACAATGAATAAGTGGTCCATTTTCTCCACATCCTCTCCAGTATTTGTAGTTTCCTGGTTGTTTAATGGCAGCCATTATAATTGGTGTGAGATGATATCTCATTGTGGTCTTAATTTGCATCTCCCTAATAGCTAGTGAAGATGAATACTTTTCAAGTGCTTTTTAGCCATTTGTGTTTCCTCTTCAGAGAAATGTCTTTTCATATCTTTTGCCCATTTTAAAATTGGGTTGTTTGCACTATTGTCATTGAATTGTAGGATTTCTTTATATATGCAAGATATAAGTCTCTTATCAGATACATGATTTCCAAATATTTTTTTCCCATTGAATTGGCTGCCTCTTCACCTTTTTGTCAAATGCCTTTGAGGTACAGAGGCTTTTAATTTTGAGGAGTTTCTATTTATCTATTTTTTGTTTGGTTGCTTGTGCTTTGGGTATAAGGCCTAAAAAGTGACCTCCTAATACAAGGTCTTGAAGATGTTTCCCTGCATTATCTTCTAGGAGTTTTATGGTACTGTCTCTTATATTGAGGTCTTTGATCCACTTTGAGTTAACTTTTGTGTAGGGTGTGCAGTAGGAATCCTCTTTAATTTGTTTTCTTTTTAATTTTTAAGGTTTTCTTTTTTTTAAAATTATTTATTTAATTAATTTATTCACATACCATACAATCACCCAAAGTATATAATCCATTGATCACATTACCATCATATAGTTGTTCATTCATCACCCCGATCTATTTTTTTTTTTTTTTAAAGTGAAAGCAAGAATAAAAAGTTAGGAGTGAAAACAGAACGGTCAAATTGTCCCCCCTTCCCTATTTTTCCTTTAGTTTTTTTTGACCCCATTTTTTCTACTCATCCATCCATACACTGGATAAAGGGGAGTGTGATCCACAAGGTTTTCACAATCATGCTGTCACCCCTTATAAACTACATTGTTATACAATTGTCTTCAAAATTCAAGGCTACTGGGTTGTAGTTTGATAGTTTCAGGTATTTACTACTAGCTATTCCAATTCATTAAAACCTAAAAAGAGTTTTTTAATTGTGCATAAGAGTGCCCACCAGAGTGACCTCTTGGCTCCTTTTGGAATCTCTCAGCCGCTTAAACTTTATTTCATTTCATTTCACATTCCCCTTTTGGTCAAGAAGATGTTCTCCATCCCATGATGCTGGGTCTAGATTCCTCCCCAGGGGTCATATTCCATGTTGCCAGGGAGATTTACACCCCTGGGTGTTAGATACTACATGGGGGGGAGGGCTGTGATTTCACCTGCCAAGTTGGCTTAGCTAGAGAGAGAGGGCCACATCTGAGCAACAAAGAGGCACTCAGGGGGAGACTCTTAGGCACAATTATAAGCAGGCCTAGCCTCTCCTTCACAGCACCAGGCTTCCCAAGAGCAAGTCCCATGATACAGTGTTCGGCACATCAATGTTTGTGAGCACATCAGCAACCATCCAGGTGGGGAAGCCCAACACCTCTGCATTGTCCTCCAGCTGTGAGCTCTTTTATAAGACTCCAGTGATTAAATCAAGATCTACCCTGAATGGGTGGGGTCCATAGCTCCCTAGAAACAATCTAATCAAAGGTATTACCCACAGATGGGTGGGTCACATCTCCATGGAAACATCCAATCAAGAGGTCACACCCTACTTAAAAAGATAATCAATCTGCCTCCACAAGATTGCCTCAAAAAATATGGCTTTTTCTGGGGGACATAATTTATATACAAACCAGAACAAATATAGTCATAATTTCAAATTCTATTTAAATTTTTCAAAAGAAATTTCTATTGATTAGCATTGCAATTGCCAGTATGTATAATTAAGTACATTGAAAATAAGATGAACTATATAAATGTTTTGGTATATACATTGTTCCTTTTATCTACAGGAAAGATGGAAAATCTCACTATCAAGTAATGCAGATTGTCTTCATGGCAATTTGATTAATATACCAGCATGTTAAAATATAAGCATATTTTAGGATAACAGAGAAAAAAGAAAAGCTATACTACAAGTGAATTTTAAGAAACTTTTCTCTTGCTCAATTGTTCTTTAGTCATATAATAAGCTACTGAAAATTCTTGGAGGTGGTGAAAAGGGAATCTTCCAGAGGGCAATTGGAGGATATTGAGTACCTCAGTGGGAAAAGGGCATCAAGAAGTGGGAAGTACAAAGAAGTGGGGAAGGCCAACAATGTGGTCTCTTCTTCACTTAGTTGGGAACCATCTTGTATACTCATAATTTGGAAAAGAACAAAAATCCTTACAACCTTGAGTAGCAATATTATACTTTATTACAAATTTCTGGAGATAACTTCCATTCTCCAATTAAGACCCAAGCAATCATCAGTTTACAGACCAATTCAGGCACAGATTATTAAGGCAAACAGATGTTCTGCGTTGCTCGGCTGGTCTGGACTTCTATTTCCTGTCCTTTCCCTCTATGATCCAGTTGTCCTTCACTGAAATCTACACTTTTCCACTTCAAACTAAATCTTCTCTTATTTTATCTTTCTATCATATTCAGAGAGCAAAAAACCTTTCTGTTAAATTGTCTATTTTATGAAATCACAGTGTTGACATCTCCTTATATTTTACATTCCAAGAGATTTTAGAAACTGGCTTTCTGTCTATCCCCCAATGGATTCTTCTTTTCTTGGCTGTCCTATCTCTTCTGCATATTTCCACCTATGCTAGGCCTAGATTTCTGAAAATCCAAAATTCTCATTTACTACTATTGCACCCCGCTCCATTCCAAACTTCTCACTGTCTCCAGACATAAGACCAACAGGCTTGTTCTATGTTCCTTTCTCTGATTGTTTGTGTTACTTGGTGATTTCATTCCATGTGGCACACTGTTCTCCACAGCAAACTCAAACAAGATGGTAGGAAGATCCATTAATGCAGTTAAAAGTCTATCCAAGGAAAATGGTTGAATTCACATGGTTATTTGATGTTATACTCTGACTGTAAGGCAGAAGAAAACTGAGCCATCCTTATCTAATTCACCCTAATAGATCTCTCTGAATTGTTAAAACACCTCTCTGCATCCAGTATCTGGAGCAATCAGGAAAATCTCCTATTGTCAACTCAACAGATATCTTGCTGTAGCAAACTAATTACCCATCAAGCTCTGTGTGTGGTTACCTAATAATGGAGATATTTTCTCAAGGTTCTTTTCACAGCTGCTTTCACTTCATTGTTTTTCAGGCTATAGATGAGGGGATTCACTAAGGGAGTAATGACACTGTACTGTACAGAGAAGATCAACTCCACGGGTGACCCCGAGGTTGGCATGAGATAGCGCAGGAAAGCTGAGCCATACAACAGAAGGACTGTAGTAAGGTGGGAGGAGCAGGTGGAGAAGGTTTTACTTCTACCTGAGGAGGAGCATATTCTCAGGATGGTGGAGACAATGTGGGCATAAGAGTAGAAGATCAGGAAACAGGTTCCAAGTCCATAGAGGAGACTGGATCCAAACAAGACAGTATAACTGGTGGAGACATCAGAGCAGGACAGAGGGAAGAGAGAGGGCAGCTCACAGCTGAAGTGGGGGATGGAATCATCTCCGCAGAAGTCGAAGTTAATAGCTGGAAGGATGTTAAGGAGTGCATTTAGAAAGCCCAGGCCCCAGGAACCCCACATCAGCCCCTTGCACAGCTCGTTGCTCATCATCTGTTTGTAGAGGAGAGGGTTGCAGATGGCAACATAGCGGTCATAGGCCATCACTGTGAGCAGACAGACTTCAGTGGCTCCACTCTCAAACAAAAAGAAGACTTGAGCCAGACAGCCCTTTACAGAGATGGTTTTCTTCTGAGACAACAGATTCTCCAGCAGCTTTGGGACAGTGATAGAAGAAAAGCAAAGATCCAGGAAAGAGAGGTGACTCAGGAAGAAGTACATGGGGGTGTGGAGGTGAGAATCTGCCCTGATCACCACCAGCATCATCAGGTTCCCTGTCATGGTCAGGAGGTAAACTTCCAAAAATAGCCCAAAGAAGATAGCTTGGATATGTGGGGCAGCAGACAGACCCAGCAGGATGAACTCGTTGATGGTGCTATGGTTTTCCAAGGCCATTTAGAAAAAATTTTGTCTAGAAATAAAAATAGGAGTGAGCCTGAAATCTCTTGACCATACTTTATTATCAGGATGATGGGAGTCTTCATCCCAACTAGTTTATATTTCATATTTGGCTTGATTGATTCTTTCACATTTTTCTTCCTGGGGTGATGAACTTCTTCAATTCCTAACCCTGTGTCAACCCTGCAAGTATTTAAACTAATGGCTGATTTTCTTTCTCAGAGGCTGCTTAAAAATTCACAAATTTCCCAAGAATTGGATCATTGTAAATTTAGTTTTTCTTTAACAGAAACTGTGCTTTGAAATATTCCCTAACCTTTTTATATACTAGTGGAATTTCCAGAGTGTATGTTCCAAAACATTTTTTCTCTTACTCTGTCATTTACTCCCATTGAAATCCTTTCTATGATGTACACTTCTAAGATACTTTTACCTTCATTTAGCTGATGACATGGTGCTTTCACATGCATTACCAATTTCCACTCTGGGACAAAATTGAGTGGTGTAGTCAGGAATGTGTGCACACATATGTCTATGTTTCCTTGTGTTTCTGTGTTGGATGATGGGATACAAGAAATAATGGAGGAGCTTGCTAAATCCATTTATCAGAATTAAAAATTGAGCATCAGAGGTAATGCAACTGTCTAAATTGTCAATTTGAAGAGTTAGCTATGTCTCCACTATGTAGGAGACTTAGACAAGAGAACTTCATACCAAACAGTGTCTTCCAATTATGGCTTGACAGTGAAAGATTGTCCATATATTATGTTCTAGAGAGCCTCAGTGCTGAGGCCATAATATTCTATTTGCCCCTGAGCATCCATGGATATTCCTTTTTCTCTACCTTTATTCAAGTTTCTCCTCTGTCTGGAATGCTGTCTTTCTATCTAAATCCTCACTTTAATTTTAATTTTTCTTACATCTTCTTAGAAAATTACATTCTCTGAACTCACCATATATGTTATAATAGAACAACTATTGTTTACTGAGTGTCTGATAAGTGCTAGGCATTCCTAATCCCTTTTGTTTTTCATCTTCAGAAAAAATTTGGTGGATATCATTCTATTGAAATTGTTCAAATGGGGAAACAAATGTATTTCTATATCTTCCCAAATGTTTAAACACCATGACTCCAAAACTAATCTCTGATTACAAAATTTGTGTTCTTTGAATCCTGACACTCTATCTCTCTTCTTAACAATTTCTTATTAATTGTTTATTTTCTCCACAAAATAATCTAGTCCATCAACTCATAAAAAATAAGTCTTTCCCCTGTATGCCATCAAAGGAAACCACTTGTTTGGTAGTTAGTGTTAAGGTGTGTACAGTATATTCTTTTTTCCCCTTCCAATAATATTATAATCACTTGATGACAGTGATTACGTGTTATAATATTTTACATTTAGAACTTTTGGAACAGTGGAGGGAAGTGCCCATAGTGAAACCCCAATGAAAAAGAAAGTAATGAAGTGAGTAGTACAGTCTGTGTAGCTAATATTTGAAGGGAAAGACTCTAGATACACAAGGTTATTAAAGACCCAAATGGTAAAGGGGAAGTGTAAGGAAAAAGAAAAACTGCTCTGTGTGTGTGTGTGTGTGTGTGTGTGTGTGTGTTTTAGCAACTGTGGAGGTCCTGGTAATGGACTTTACTTGTGCTCATTCAGCTCATCTAGCTGAGACATCATCCCATATCCACTAGGCAATTTCGACTATATTGGAAAAATTATTTAGTCCCATCATGTTCACTATACAAATGTTCATTCATTCATTTGTCTGTCATCTATTCATTTATTCAATAATTTATCCAGGTCCATTTTTCTATTCATTCATTCATTTGTAAGTCACCCATAGCATTTATAATCCTTCTTTCCACTTGCTTTTTCTTCTACCATCTAACATCCATAAGCTCATTTATTCAGAAAACAATGTTCACAAATCATCTGCTAAATGCGAGGATATGCTAAGCATTGAGAGGAAGATCACCTTGTATTTAATGCTGTTCAACTGTTAAATCAATACTAGCTTTTTATAATTTTTAGATTTTATTTCATATCTGCCCGTCATTCAGATCATTCAGTACTTAATTCTTTTCTTTGCTGTTTCCTCAAATCTAGCTTGAACCCTGTTCTGTGGCTATACACTGAGATTGTAGCTTTTTTGTGAAGTCCCCTGCCTGTAGTTCTAAGTCCCTACAGTGTTCTGAAAAGGTCCTTTGACCTCATAATCTACCCTATATTCTCTATCTTTGCCCTGATATCACAGAGTCTGATGTGAGTATTGCTCACCATGACAAGTTTATTCTTCAGTGCCATCTGCCTTCCCAGGCCTTGTCATTTCTGATTGTTCCTCAGTATTAATACTGACTATTTATATGACTTCCCAGACTATGTGACCTACTTAGATTCAGTTTATGTCCTCTTATATTCAGTTCACATCTTAGTTTTGCCTTGTAGACATGTGCCATAAGGATGGCACAAATCAATTCAAATTCAGAAACGGGGAGAGTTATCTGAAGCAAAAAAAAAAAAAAAAAAAAAAATTCTAAGGAGTCTCTCTTAACTTTGCCTTAGTTAAATCATTCAGGAAGTAAGCACTTTGTCTACTATCTAGAGTAGCAAAATTAAATAATTGGTTAATTAATTAAGACTACTTTCTTCAAAAAATATGAACAATTCTGCAAATGGAAATTTCTGTGTGAATTAGGCAGATACTTGCTTTAATTCTTCCATATTTATTCTTTGTCCACCTTGTGTTAACTTACACATTTAGAGGACTCACTGTAACTTAATATTCACATTGAACTTTGAGTGAAAGAGCTGACATCCAAAATGTTTGGAGAAGAGAGATCAAGGTAGAGGTTGGCTTAGGGTGTTTTCATAATGGGAAGCTGGGCTTACCAATTTTCAATGGATGGCAATGCAGGAGACTTCTCAAATATGCTTCCAACATACAGCACAGTGCACCGGTCTACATGTCAGTAGAATGTGGAATTTTGGGGTTAAGAGTCATCTAATTCAATCCTTTAGGGTTTATTCCATTGGAATGAGAATGTGTTTAAACAAAGGGAAACACTTCAAAGCAGTAATAGTGGCACTGTTAGATCAAAAGGATGATGAGGATGAGGAGAGTGATGGTAATGGTGATGGGGATGGTGCTAATAATGAAGATCATGCTAAACACCATGCAATCACTTTACATATATTAATAAAGGTATTTCTCACAAACACCCAATGGGAAGGTGGCTATTTTATCCTTTTCCTTTTTAAAAAATCTGATGAGGAATGAGGCTGAGATTGGTTAGGAAACTTGCCAAGTTCAAATATGAACCCACAGTTTAACATGTACTTTATCATGTCCTTTCCAAGGGGACAAGTATCTTGGAAGCATTCCTTGAGAAAGAGAAGTAGAAAGTAGAGTTCTTAATATTTTATTCAGTCTCAGATATATTTAGTTTTAAAATGTTAATTTCAGAAATGCTAGGATTGACTGGTCAATGAAAAGCGGAAGAGACAGACTCTGTGTTGCCTTGTTCATTGAGTGTGTGAGAGTGCTCTAAATGACCAGAAATGGGGGAATTTGATACTCAGGCAGTATAAATTCCATGAGTATCTGGGAGTCACCTGGAATACGGAGAATGGTGAAAATAGGTGGGTGTGTTATAATAACATAAATGCATTTGATTTTTTTCTTAAATATTTCTTGGTGATACCCTGTCTTATTTGATTTAGCAACTACATTAGTTTTGATCAGTTTTGAAGACATAGGAATTTAGTACCAGCAGAAAATTAAATTTTCTACCACATGTGATTGGGCCCTAGGAAGGAACCAAAATCCACATCTACTTTGATGTACTCTCTGTAATTTTCCCTGGAATATTTTGCTCCCAGCTGCTCTGTTCTTCTCTCATTGCACTCATCGGGCTTTGACTAAAACCTTTTGGACTCAAAATGCACGGAATCCCTATTTCCAATGGTCAACATCAGTCATTGTGGTCAAAGAGTGCCAGGTGCTGCTCAGAGTAGCTGAGCACATGGAACCCACTGCATGGAAAATATGAAAGTCAGCCTAAGTCTGGGGACTCAATCTCAGCACACAGAAAATCTGTGAGAAGACCCAGGGTGAAAGAGACAAATTAGAGAAGCAGAAAGAGAAGGTCATTGGAGGAGAGAGAAAGAAGCATTCATGAGAGAGAGAGACAGAACCATTAGAGTATTTGTAGACACAATTAGCGATCCCTTTGCTTTGATGGCTTAGAAGACATCCTGCCAATCTTGTCTTTTGCTGGGGCCAAGAGGCTTCTATGTTCATGAGGAACAAAGTTTCATAATCCAATGACAGGAAGTGCAGGTGACTTTTCTATTGTGGAGTCACAGTAAGGACATGAATATTGATTACCATAGATCTATAAACTCATAAAGGCAGAAGCTGAAGAATATACACCATCTCAGCTCTGGCATGGTCCTGATTTTCTCTCCTTCAAGCTACATGGAAAGACTGACATCTTCAATAATATGTGTAAGAATCTTTTGTTTTACTGTTCTTTGTCTCAACCAGAGGGTATCGGTTTATTTAACTTTCTCCCCAATTCTAAATACTGTGCTAGAAAAATCCATGAAAAGAATGATTGTCAGATATAACCCTTCAGAAAGGCAGGTGTTGGTTAGCTAATCAGTAATTGTCCAGCTGAGCCACATAGACCAGGAGACAGAAGGGCCAATGTCTTTTATCACGGGCAATCACAGTCAGAAACCCAGTTTGAGACTCACTAAAAAAACAACCCAAATTACAAGCACCTCAGGGAACTGTATTTAGTATGGAAGTTTGAAACTTCTTTCTGTGTTGAAACTTTGAGACTGGATGGAAACTCTTGGGTGTCTGGTGGGTATTGAAAGATGGCAAATTGGTGGCAACATCTTTTTGCTTGCATAGTTGCTATACACCTCATTTAGGAATCACAGAGAAGCTGTGCATTGACCTTTAACTGACCTTCAATGTCTTCTCCTTTGTCCACAGATTTTGAATTTATAAACTTCACTTACATGATTATTTTTGTGATCAGTTGTGTCAATGATCAGAGAGGTTTTCAAGGAAACAGCTAAATGCAGGTAATGAAAGCCAAGGAAAAAAATGTAGCAAAATACTGAGTGATCAACAGTAACAAAGCCACAATTAGATCCTGAAGGACCAAAACTAAAAATATCCAGTGGATTTTAGAATTGTGTCTTATTGTCTCAATAACGTGTGAAAAGAAATATATTAAAATAGTTTCTATGGCTAAAAGATTTAAATTGCAGTCAGGAGACCACTCATGAGGTTAGTCTTACAGGGTCAGATATATCAGCCAGATATCACAAACTGCCACCGTATACATAGCCACAAGCAAAAAATGTTTTGCAAAACTCTGAGGACATCTGGACACCACAAACAAACCACAAGATAAAGAAATCAATAAACTACCTAGCCTGAAGGACCAATCTTAAAACAACTTATATAATCTTCCTCTTCTTTAAAAATCCTTGCTTGGAATCCCCAAGATGGGATAAAATTTGGGTTGCTACCTAAATCTGTGCTCCCTGAATTGCAATTCCAAGACCCCAAATAAAGTCTTTTGTTGTATTAAAGCTCAATTTGTTATTTCTGGTTAACAAATTGAATGGTGGGGACATTAAGCAGATTGAGGAAGATGTGGATTATTGCTTAGGAACTGGAGCATTTTCAAAATTTTGGAAGAGAAGGGGCTAGAGCAGCAGTAAGTGGTAATCAATATCTTAATTACTTGCCCAATGCCGGATATTATTTTCTGCTAGCTTTATACAGGTACTCTAAGAGTCCATAACAATTCTATGAGTTAAAGCCTCTTATTATTCCCTTTTAAAGATGAGGAATATGAAGCACAAAAATGTGAGACATCTGCCTCAAATTCACACAATTATTAAGTGGTGGAGTAAGGATTTCAATTCAGTTAAAGAGACTTCAAAATCTGCCTTTCGTTCCTATACTAAATGTTCTGAAAAGTTAGTTAAGAATTTGACATAGGGGTCTTTAGGCTGGAAAGGAGCTGGATATACAGAAGAAAGAGGCATAAATGATAGAAACCAAGTCTGATGCTGTGACAAACCCTGCTCTGGAAGACAACACTGGGCAACCAAACAGGGCACATTCACTTAAATACCCTTCCTGGAATTAAAAACATGACAAAGAGTTAAATTGTTGTTGGTTTGTGTGTGCTTGTTTCTGATGTGTGTATCCTAGACCTGGAGATACCTGGGGTATTTTGGCAACAACTAAAAAGCATTGAAAGATTTTCAAAGTTATCTGAAAGTAATATTAATATAGAGTTGCAATTGTGGTTTAACTTTTTAATTTGGCATGTTGTAAGTTTGATGAATTGTCATATATAACTGGAGTGTTTGATTGATTCTTCCTCAATTGATGTGCTTTCCAAGGATCAATGAAGAATCCTTATCACCTTAAAAGTCAATCATTGAAATGTTTCTTACTGGTAATTTGAGCATTTCAATTATTACATTATAATTTTGTCTGTGGAAAAAAAAAACAATTAAATAAAGTACTGGTCCTTTGTGAAAGATAACCATAACTACACCTCTAAACTCTTCACATACAAAATATTCATGGGTATAAAAATCAATGGGAGTGGAAAATGGGGAAATTTTATGAGAGTTATATTTCTTAAATCATCTATAAATATTTACATTTTTGAATCACTCCATATTCATGCCCCACAAACTATAACTTTATGTAAGAGTGCTCTACTGCTGAAAATTGTATCATAATTATGTTTAAGTTTTGTATTAGAAGAAGTGAAAGAAAATGTATGATCTTCACTGAACTGAGTATATCTGCATCGCACAGAATTGTATGCAATTTAGCAAAAAATTAAACACTTGATCTACTCTACAAAAGTGATTTGAATTATTGGTAAACAGATGGTTATGAGTGATATCAACACACATTAAAAAGCAAAGACCATTATGTACAGAAAAGACTTTGCACTATCAGCTAGCACAGAGCACACCATTAGTTCAGGACTGGGCAATTGTGAATGGAGACACAGATTTTTAAAATGATTCATCGTTTCACGTTATAATATTATTGATTGCATTTGCCACATGATTAATGCTGTTGATTGAGCTTTTTAATTGTGTCCATTTGTCATAGTGGAAAGTTTGATAAAGAAAAACTAAAGGTGCAAAGAAATAAGGTTTTGAATAAACTATGAATGTAAAAGGGCAATAACTAAAGATACGGAAGATCTAAAAAGTTAATAAGGAAATACAGTTATGAATTTGATGTCCTAAAATTGTAAACTTAGATGAGATGCACAACTTCCTAGAAAAAAATATAATTCATCTGAATTGATTAAAAAAGACAGAGAATGCCTGTATAGAACTATATTTATTATAGAAATTATTCCATTAATTAAAAATCTTTCAATTATGAAAATTTCACATCTATATTATTTTTATAGGTGAGCCCTTTCAGATTTTCAACAGAATATTTCAGTCTTAAATAACTCTATTAGAGAATATAAAATAAGTTCTACTACTGGACTCATTCTATGAGGCAGTAAAACTTTTCGATAACCAAATCAGACAATTATAGAATATGAAATATAGTTGACATAAACTATATTTTCACATATACTTTTCACATAAACATAAAATTTAAGATCATGCATAACTTCTGAGAAGATGGTCATGAGAGGGAGGAGGCCAAAGTTAGAGGTAGTTATGAGTAAGTATTAGTTCTTAGTTTGGGTGGGAGGTTCTTGTGATCTTGTCATGCCTTTAAAAACAAGTGAAGAACACATTATAATGAATACATAAAAGTAACATATATGTGCACCACTGATGATTATGCATATTGAAGAGGGAATTAAAAATAATCAAATTCTCTGTCGCTGAAATTTTAAAGGGGGAAAAGGTAAAAAGGCAGGAAGGAAGAAGGGAGAAATGGATGGAAGTAGGAAAAGAAAGAGGGAGTGTAAAACTCTTTGGAACAATTGTGAGATAAGTGATTAAATAAAATAGGGAAACATTGGAAATGTTTAATATTAGAGAATTAAATAAACAATGGAATATGTGCTTGATAAAATATAAATCCCAAATGTTTTGGAATATAGAAAATATTTACTTTGTGATAGTTATAATGATAGAAACAAAATTATGTTGAAATTATAATCTGAAGAATATACAAGAATGCATGTTAAAGACTTTCCAATAGAAAAATTGGAAAAACTAAAAGTTACTAGTGGTGTTCACTGGATACGAGACCTATTTTTGAGTTTTTCATAACTTCTAATTTTAATATATTTAAAGAAATAATTTTACATGAATCAATAATACCTTATGACTTATGTCATACCTTATGACAATATAAAGGGAAAAGTAATTTAAAGTACTCAGCAGTGTCCAAAAAATATTTTCAGTCCTTTAAACTGCAACATGAATAAAATAAATAGACGCTGTCTTGGCATATAGTTCTATATATTGCAAAATATGAGGAAACTAAGATAAATATTAAAAGAAGTTGTAACTCTTCATAAACTATAACTTTGATGAATCAAATACTAAAAACTGAATATCTGATAAATGGTCTTTAAAATGATCTTTGATGGGAAAGCCATGTAGCCTGAAAACTTTGATATATCCAAAGAAGGAAATAGATATAAAATAGAAGGAAAATGCTGAAACTGGCTCAAATTCTTCCATCTTATATGAAATTCTGAAATCAGATCACTTCAGATCTTCAATGAACATTTTGCAAGTAAATAGCTTTTGGCCAAAATATCTTTAATAAAAACTTAGATGAATTAGCTGGATGAATAAAAGGGGAGATCTGCAGAGGGCAGAGCCTTGTAAAGCACAAAGACACCATAAAGAGAAAAGCGTACAAAAAGGATAGAAGTTGAATTCTTTCAAAATGGCTGTAATAAAGTCATTGTGAAAACCCTAAAGAAAGCTGTGCTCATTTCCCACGTCCACAGTTGAAATGAATTTTGCATTTGGAATCACATCACATCCTCTCCTTTAAAAGGATTAAGGGTCTTGAAGTTACTGATGGTGAAATACCACTCAAGGAGAAAGGGCAGCCAGACTCCAGAGAGGGCAAATAAAAGAGAATGTGGACCAGTGTCCACAGTCTTGAAATCATAGACAGGTGATAAAAGGAGTGGACAAAAAAGGAAGGGGTGATTTGAAGGAGTTCCATGCTAGGGTCCATAGAATGGACCACTCTACCAGAATCTGTTGGATGGAGGAAATAGAAGGGTAGAATTTCAAAAGCTCATGTTCCAAGAATTTTCAGACCTTGACAGAACACTTAAATGTTTCAAGACTCATGAGGAGCTGCTATTCCCTGCCCCGTAGGAAGAGGTCTTTAATAAAGAACTGTTCTCTACCCATTCTAAGAAAGATTTTTAAAGTAGGGAAATGCAACATTTGGTCCTGTTTATCTTAACTAGTACAGATATTTGGATTTCACCTTTGAACTTCCTACCCATGCACTTTTCTTAATATTGAAGTATCAATGCCATTATATGTCATTTGACTTTGGTTTTGTCAAAAACCTTAGGTCTCCGTATAGAAATGTTCTAGCTATTTGAACACAGAAAATTATCCATCAGATCCAGCTTTGGTCTGGATGTGCTAGAATAGGACTTTCGGTTCCTGCGTAGGACTCATCATATTGGCCAAGTCCACTTCCTGTTCATGGCCACTCTTTCTGCCTGACAAAGGGGAATTTCTGAGTCCTTACTTTTTAAGTGTTCAGCCATCAACACATCCCTATTCCCTTCCCCAAACCCAAATACACGTTACCTTTACCTTCCATTCAAAAGACAATCTGCTTCCCAATGTGGCTGCAGGACCTTGTGTTGGATTCAACAACTAAAAATAAAAATCACCTGGAGAAGGTGTTTCCTACAGTTGGTTTTATGATTGAGGTTATAATACTCTATTGATAAAGAGGTGTTCTCTTAGATTCTTCACTCTGAAAGTGAAATGGCACCAGGGCAGTTGTTTCTTTGAAATGGTCACAAACAACATTACTCTGGCATCTCGTTATTTTTTCCTGTATTTTTCTACATAAACTGTCTCAGCCATTTATAGGATACTCTGGTCTGATCTTCAGAGCAGCTGTGTTTAGGCAGCTCAGTTGGCTCCCTGGTCTCAATAGCCCAGGGTTGTCTGGTGTGAATTCCAGTTACAACACTTAATATGGGCCCTTGGGTATTTTTATCAACCTCTTTTGGCCTGTTTCCTCATTGATATAATTGGATTGATCAAACTTACCTTATACATAATGATACTTAACATTTAATGAGATAGTGAATATTAAGTATTTAACTAAGTCCTGAGACAAATTAAGAACTCCAAACATGTTTGACATTATATTTGCCTCATGTTAGTGAAAGAATTTTCTAAGATTGGAGGAAAAACAATCAGTGTAAAAGAGTTGAGCTAATTTTATTATGTAAATATCAACATTTCTGTTTCTCCACAAAAAAGAAAACTCATAAAATTAAAGGGAAGTCTGTAAGTTGGAATCAGCTTTGACAGACCAGGTTTAATATATTAGTAATGTTCATTGTATCAGTTAAATTGAGAATGAAACCACTGAATGTAATATATAACAGGAAAAATAGATGAATAAACTGGTTAAACAAGAGAAAAGATCATCGGTGAACTAATATGGAACCACTCAACGTCATATTTCCAAAAGAAATACAAATCCATACAAAAATGTCCTCTGTTTATATATTAGTAAAGTATTTTGAAAGCAGTTTGTCTAATACAGGTTACAGTATAGAGACAGAGGGATGTGCATACATTGCTGGCATCACAGTAAAGTGATTTAAAAAAAAAAAAAAAACTCTTTGCAAAAGATTCTGCCAAAATAAGTCACATGGCATAACTAACATCTATGCATTGATCCAGTAATTCCAATGCTCAGAATCATTATAAATACCAAAAACATCTTTTTTTTACTGAGTTACATAATACATTATTTTTAAACTAAAATGCTACCTTGTTCTCTATTAAAAAATATCTGAGGAAATGAATGATAATAGGGAACTGTTTTCACTAAGGATGGGAAATTAGTAACCACACCTTGGGATATATGCTGAATAGATTATTGAATAAAGTTTATTTAGAAGGGGCTTGCATTAACAAAAAGTACTTAAGATATAATTTAAGTAAAAATGTCTGAATAAAAAATTTTCCATGTTGTGTGATTGCATAAAGATGTAAGAAAATACAGAACACGTCAGTGGGAAACTTCCTGCTGGGCTGTAATTGGTGCTAGGTCTCAGAGTGGAACTGATTTTGTTTCCCTGTTTTAATGGAACTGCCCACAACTGTATTCAGACAGTTAGCTCTTGGTTTACTAACAAGGGGTGGAATAAATCTGCTATTGGAAACAAATGCTTAAAAATATTGAAGAGAAATTCTGGGAGTGTAAAAATGGGAGAGGGGGGTCTCAATGCCTACCACATTATTGGGAATTGCTAAGCACTTGCATGGCGGGGGGGAGGGGAGATGGGTGACTCCCTTCCCTGAATCCAAGTAAGGGGACTCCAAGAACATTACTCATAAATTTAGGATTCATGAAATCACGGAAAACTGGCCAAAAATGTCCTAGTTTACAATTATCCCTGAAACCAAACCTGTATCTGCTTATTTTGGAGAGATCACCACATATTCCTTCCATTCCAAGCCCCATTTTTGTCCCTCATGGAGGAGTCCTGAAAAGAACTTTTGTCCTTCAGCTGCAAACCCAGATCATCACTTAAACCCAGGAAAGGGGAAGAAGTGGGTCTGTAGAGCTTCCTAAGATTCAATTCTCCCTGGGTCACTTCCCAGATTAAACTCCCTGTAAGAGGAAGACTTTGGTCCATTGTGGTGACAGGCTCATTTCTCTTCCGACAGCTCTAACCGGAACTCTTTATCCAATGTCCCCATGAGCTCTAGTTGTGACTTTCTGCTCCAAAGACTCAGGCATTTTCTTCATAGGACAAAATATGGCTTTTAGAGTCTTTCCCAAACTCAACTGCAAATAGTGACATATAAATAACACAAACTAGTCTTAATGTTTATAAATGAGAAGAAATGGGAACAATTAACATATTCATAACCAAATTTTATGGCTTGAGATGAATGCTTAATGCATTCTATTGCTTCTGGGTGCAATTGAACTGCACAATCCACTCAGTAATAACTCTGTGCTTCTCTCTAATGCATTTGTTATTTATTTTGCAAATTTCATACCATGATCAATTAGGAAGTCTCAATGACAACTCACCCAGTGCCCTTCTACATGCCTTTCTATATCAATTTATTGTTATTCCTTATCTTTATGCTATTACCTAAAACACTGTAAATACATTCCCACTGTTCTTTTCAGAGCTGCCTTCACCTCCTTGTTCTTCAGGCTGTAGATGAGGGGATTCAGCATGGGCGTGATCACATTGTACTGCAGGGAGAAAATCAACTCCAAGGGTGATCCCGAGGTTGGCATGAGATAGCGAAGAAAACCTGATCCATAAAATAAGCTCACTGTAAAGAGGTGGGAGGAGCAGGTAGAAAAGGCCTTGCTTCTGCCTGACCTGGATCTGATGCTCAGGATTGTGGAGACAATGCAGCCATAAGAGTAGAAGATTGAAAGGGAAGTGGCAAGTCCATGTGAGATGATGGAGCAGAACATGACAATGAGGTTGGTGGAGACATCAGAGCAGGACAGAGGGAAGAGAGAGGGCAGCTCACAGCTGTAATGTGGGATGGTTTGGGTCTCACAGAAGTCCATTTGTGTTGCCAGGGGGATATTGATGAGTGTGTCCAGAATACCCAAGCTCCATGAGACCCACACAAGCTGCACACACCACTCTTTCCTCATCACCTGTGCATAGAGCAGAGGGTGGCAGATGGCAGCATAGCGGTCATAGGCCATCACTGAGAGCAGACAGGCTTCAGTCCCTGCAGTGACAAACAAAAAGAAAATCTGAGATAGGCAACCCCCTACTGAAATGGTTTTCTTCTTGGACAGAAGGTTCTCCAACATCTTGGGCACAATAACAGAAGAGAAACAGAGATCAATGAAAGAAAGATGACTCAGAAAGAAGTACATGGGGTTGTGGAGGTGAGAATCAGTCCTGATCACTAACAACATCATAAGGTTCCCTGTCACAGTCAGGAGGTAAATCCCCAGGAACAGCACAAAGAGCAGAGCCTGGATGTGGGGCTCAGCAGAGAGTCCAAGAAGGATGAATTCTGTCATGGTGCTGTGGTTCCTGAAGTCCATTTAGATGGTTGATCCCTAAAAATGATACAGAAAGCATGATTAGTGAGGTTATATAGACCTCCAAAGCAGTTTCACATTGCATTGGTTCCCTTTTCTTAATGCAATTTTATTGAAATATATTCACTCACCATACAACCTATTCAATATACGTAATAAATGGCTCACAGTATCATCACTTAGTTATGCTGCATTTGTCACCACAATTAATTTAAAACATTTTCATTACTCCAATAATAAAATAAAAAATAAGAAAAAAGAAAAAGAATAAAGAAAACCCAAAACATCCCATACTCCTTATCTCCCTTATTATTGATCCTTTAGTGTTGGTGTGGAAGGTTTGTTACTGTTGACTTAAGTTTTTGCTGTTAACTATAGTCCGTAGTTTGCAATAGACACATTTTTCCCCATATACAACTCTATTATTAACTCCTTGCTATAGTGTCATACGTTTTTTTCTACTTCATGAAAGAGATCTTTTATGTTTGTACTGTTATCACAGTCATCATGCCAATACAAGATTCACTATGTCAAACTGTTGCACTGGTTTCCTTTCAATACCAAAATCACCCAGAAACTATGGGCCAGATTTTGTTTCTGTCACTTGCATCAAAAAGATGAATAAGACACAATTCCTATATTTAAAATGTAACAGGTCACAAAAGAAAACAGAAAGAAAGCAATTAAATCACAGTGTGACTAACTGCAATAGAAGCTTTAAGTATGATTTAGAAAAAAGACAGTAATGTCATCATATTGAAGATCTATGGGCAAATTTTTTTGCATAAGTATTATTTCTCAGTGGAGTCATAGAAAGGAAGAATGTTTAGATTGAAATTGTCAGTTCAAAGGATCAGGATTGAGAAGTAGCAAGGCATGATTGAGAAAACTTGAATATTTCTTAATAGCTGGAGCCTAGAATGTGGGTAGACAACTTAGTGCAATGACTAACAAGAGAGGCTCTTAAATCAGACTAGGCTCAAAGCCCAGCTTTACCATGTGTACATTATCTAACTTCTCTAGGTCCTAAAACTGAAATGATAGTATTTTATCTTGTTAAAATTGTTAGGAGAATTAAATATGATGCAAAGTGCATTTAAAATATCAATACCTTATTGCTCTGTGTTAATTCTCATCCCCATTATTATTAATTGAAGTTGTAATTGTAGATGAAGACAAGTAAATCTTAATGCAAGATAATTCTCTTTCCTGAAATGGCTATAATAAAGTCATTTTGAAAACACTAAAGATAGTTACCCTCCTTTTCCCACATTCCAAGTTGAAAAGAAGTTTGGCATTTGGAATCACATTGCATCCTTTCCATTATTAGTATTAAGGATCTTGAAGTTACGAGGGTCATGTCACTCAGAAAGGTCAGCCAGATTCCAGAAAGGGCATGGAAAGAGAAGCTGGACCAGTGCCCACAGTCTTGAAATCACTTTCAGGGATGGGGGTGCATACTGTGAAGTGCCAGGCCTCTGGGTAAAGGGTAAAGGGGGACAAAGGAAGAAGTGATTTGAAGGAATTTCATGCCAGGGTCCATAGCATGGATGACTCTGCCAGGGTTGGTAGGATGTAGGAAATGGAGGGATAGTATTTCAAAAGACCACATTCCTAGAATTTTGATGGCTTGCCAGAACATTCAAATGATTCAGGGATCAACAATAGCTATTTCCTACCCCATTGGAAGTGGTATTTAATAAAGACCTATTCTCCACCCATTGTAAGAAAGCCTATTAAAACAGGAAAATGGAGCATTTGATCCTGTTTATCCTAGTAGTACAGATATTTGGGTTTCCCCTTTCAACTTCGTACCAAACACTTTTCTCAATATTCAAGTATCAAGGCCAATCTTTGTCATTGGACCTTGGTTTTGTCAATAACTTTAGGGGTCCTTTATAAGAATGCTCTGGCTGTTTGAACAAAGAATACCCATCAGATCCAGGTTTGGTCTGTAAATGCAAGAATCAGACCTTCATGTCATGCATAGGACTAGTCAAGTTCACCAAGTCCATTTCCAGGTCATGGCCATTCTTTGCTGCCTCACAAAGGGGAACTTCTGTGTTCTTACTTTTAAAGTGTTAAGCCATCAACAGAGCCCTATTCCCTTCCTGAAACCCAAATACACTTTACCTGTATTTCCTATTCAGAAGGCAATCTGCTCCCCGATGTGGCTGCAGGACCTTGTGTTTGATTCAACTACTAAAAATAAAAATGACCTGGAGAAGGTATTTCCTACACTTGGTTTTATGGTTTTATGGTTGAGGTCATAATACTCTATTGAAAAAGAGATGTTTTCTTGGATTCTTTACTGTGAAAGTGAAATGGCACCAGGGCAGTCCCTTCTTTCAAATTGTCTCAAACAGCATTACTCTGGCATCTCTTTATGCTTTCCTCTGTTTTTCTATATAAACCGTCTCAGTCATTTATAGGTCACTCTGATGTAATCTTCAGAGCAGCTGTGTTTATGCTGCTTAGTTTACTCCCTGGTCTCAGTGGCCCAGGGGATGGTTCAGGCAATGCCAATTATTCCCCTAAGTGAGAACTTGAAGTTCGACATTTTAGTCAAGAATTAAGCCATTTCATAAATACCATGCTAGACGAGGGTTTTCTTAAATGGCCCTTTGGAACTTCTGGGTTGAAACAATGACCAGGATCATCAAATGTGAACTCTTGTTTCAGAAGTTCCTAAGAGACAATGAAGTCATAGGGTGTTTCACAGTTATCCTTGTAAGAAAGACTATTTTTCAGTTGACACTCCAAGGATTGTGTTTTCTTTCTGTAATTCTCAGCCAATTTCACCTAGATAAATCTGCTGTGTACATGTGAATTGATGATCAGTTGAATAAAAAACAATAACCAGTCATTTTCTGAAACTGCCCAGTCAACTCTTTGTAGTGTGATGAATCCACTGATAAGCATGTTACACAATGACACTATAAAGTTTTCTTGCTAAGTGATTGAGATTCCATTTAGAGAAACATTTGCTTATTAAATTTATTGTCTTGCATCATAATAATCTATTAGGTTAAAACAATATGTTTACTTATTTAATTACAATGTTCTATAATGCTTTCATTTAAACTAAAATGTTTAACAGCCATTCTGTCCCTTCTGTGTCATTTCTTAAATAATCAAAAGAAAAATAATAGTAAGGAAATTAGAATTCTTAAGTCTATTTGCAGAATACTGGATTTTTTTGGAAATTTATGTGGATGTTAAAATTTTTTTTTTAAATATTTAGTTGGTATCATAATACTATTATTTTGAGAAATATTTACATAAATTGTACATATATATTTACATATAATATACACATAGATTATATGTATATTTGTGGAGACATGGAAGTTCCCCTGGTTAAACAAGCTATAGAGCAGGGCCTCCCCAAGCTCCAGATGTCTGAAGGTGGGCACTGGGCTAGGAAAAGGCCAAAAGCTTTGCATGTCTGAAAGCGAACTGCAGTTTAGATGAGGGAATAGTCTCTGAGCTCCTGCTGGGCTCCTTCCATGCTCCTGTCTCCCACCCCCACTGTTTCCCATCTAGCCCCCAAAGAAATTGTCCCTTAAGACTAAAGATATGTAAATACACCTCATGGCTTTAGAAAAAATGTACCCTCCCTGAGACACCTGAAAACAGTCAAGTAGGAAACTACCTTGTATGCTATAAAGACCTGTAGAAATGAGTAGAATAAAACTTTCTTTTGCATGAACACTGAGGACGGAGTGTGCTCCCCTTCTTTCACATATATTCATTATATTATTCACATAATTCATATACGTTATACACATACCTTTATACACCTATTTTTACATATTTTACACTAATAATAAAATTTAATTTAATAATTAAAGCCATATTTTCTCCTGTGTAGAAAAGTACAGTAGCTCCTTGTACTATGTGCTTACCCCACATCCAGGCTCTGCTCTTTGTGCTTCTCCTGGTAATTACCTCCTGACCATGACAGGGAACATTATGATGTTTTTGGTGATCAGGACTGATTCTCACTTCTTCACACCCTTGTACTCCTTTCTGAGTCACCTCTCTCTCATTGATGTCTGTTTGTCTTCTGTTACTGTGCCCAAGATGTTGGAGAACCTTCTAAATATGAAGATAACCATTTCAGTAGCAGATTGTCTGGCTCAGATTTTCCAGTCACTAGAGGGACAGAAGTCTGACTGCTCTCAGTGATGGCCTATGACCACTATGCTACCATCTGCCACCCACTGCTCTATGCACAGGTGATGAGGAAAGAGTGGTGTGTGCAGCTTGTGTGCATCTCATAGAGCTTGAGTGTTCTCAATACACTCATCAATATCCTCCTGGCAAAAAAAAAAATGAATTTCTATGAGACGAGTACCAAGCTACATTACATCTGCCCTCTCTCTTCCTTCTCTCCTGCTCTGATGTCTCCACCAACCTCATTGTCATGTCACAATCATATAGAAATTGTGTGCCAGATTTTGTTTCTGTCACTTGCATCATAAAGATGAGTAAGACACAATTCCTATATTTAAAATGTAACAGGTCACAAAAGAACACAGAAAGAAAGCAATTAAATCACAGTGTGATTAACTGCAATAGAAGCTTTAAGTATGATTTAGAAAAAAGTAATGTCATCATACTGAAGATCTATGGGCAAAATTTTTGTGTAAGTATTATTTCTCAGTGGAGTCATAGAATGGAAGAATGTTTAGATTGAAGTTGTCAGTTCACAGGATCAGGATTGAGAAGTAGCAAGGCATGACTGAGAAAACTTGAATATTTCTTAATAGCTGGAGCCTAGAATGTGGGTAGACAACTTAGTGCAATGACTAACAAGAGAGGCTCTTACATCAGACTAGGGCCAAAGCCCAGCTTTACCATGTGCACATTACCTACCTTCTCTGGGTCTTTGTTTCTATTCTGAAAATTGAAATGAAAATATACTATCTTGTTAAAATTGTTAGGAGAATTATATATGATGCAAAATGCATTTAAAATATCAATACCATAATTCTGTGTTAATTCTTGTCATCATTTTTATTATTCAAAGTTATAATTGTAGATGAAGACAAGTAAATCTTAATGCAAGATAATTTCCTTTCCTGAAATGGCTATAATAAAGTCATTTTGAAAACCTAAGGGTAGCTACCCTCCTTTTCCCACATTCACAGTTGAAAGGAAGTTTGGCATTTGGAATCACATCACATCCTCTCCTTTAGAAGGATTAAGGATCTTGAAGATATGACGGTAATGCCACTCAGGAGGATAGGGCAGCCAGACTCCAGAAAGGACAAGGGAAAGAGAAGCTGGACTAGGGCCCTCAGTCTTGAAATCACTTTCTGGGATGGGGGTGCATCCTGTGACATCCCAGGCCTCTGGGCAAAGGGGAAAGGGGGACAGAAGAAGAGGTGTTTTGAAAGAATTCCATGCCAGGGTCTGTAGCATGGACGACTCTGCCAGGGCTGGTAGGATGTAGGAAATGGAGGGATAGTATTTTGAAAGACCACATTCCTAGAATTTTGATGTCTTGCCAGAACACTCAAATGATTCAGGGATCACCAGTAGCTGATAATCCCTGCCTTATTGGAAGTGGTGTTTAATAAAGAACTATTTTCCACTCATTCTAAAAAAGCTTCTGAAAATAGGGAAATGGAACACTTTGTCCTGTTTATTTTAGTTGTATAGATATTTGGATTTCCCCTTTCAACTTCATACCAAAACACTTTTGTCATTATTCAAGTGTCAAGACCACTCTTTATCATTTGACTTTGGTTTTGTCAATAACTTTAGGTCTCCTTTATAGGAATGCTCTTGGCTATATAAATATTTGAACATTTGAATATTCTTCAATAACAGTCAGAGCATTCCTATAAAGGAGACCTAAAGTTATTGACAAGACCAAAATCCAATGAGAAAATTGTCCTTGATACTTGAGTATTATCCATCAGATCTAGCTTTGGTCTGTATGTGCTAGAATAGGAGCATCAGATCATGCATAGGACTTGTCATGTTGGCCAAGACCATTCCCTGTTCATTTCCATTCTTTGCTGCCTGACAAAGGGGAATTTCTGAGTCCTTGTTATTACTATTTTTTTTGTTCATGTTGAAAAGGGGTGTTGACTTGATGTGGAAAGAGGACACATCTAGTTGATATTCTTGAAGAGGCTGTTGCCTTTGGGTTTTGGGACTTAGCTGGCATAGGAGTTCTCTGAAGGATTTAAGTTTCTGAAGAATAAACTTAGTGAGTGAAACTTTTATAGAATCTCAAATAGGAATCCAGGTATTTTTTAAGGTTTTTGGGACTACTGTTGTCTTGGGCTTATCATACTGTGGTCATTTCGCATATCTAGGTGAAGCTTGCATAGGAGTAACCTCCAGGACATTCTCTTGACTCTATTTGAATTCTCTTAGCCACTGAAACCTTATTTTGTTGCTTTTCTTTTCCCCCTTTTATTCAAAAAGGCATTCTCCATCCCTCCAGGGTCAGGCTCATTCCTGTAATCCATGTCCTGTATCACCAGGAAGGCTCATTCATCTGGGGGGTCCTGTCCCACATCATGGGGGTTGAGGGAGGGTGATGATTTATTGCAGAGTTAGGCTTAGAGAGAGAAAGTCCACATTTTAATATGAAAAGATGTTCTCTGGAAGTGACTCCTATGCATAATTATAGGTGGGTCTAGCGTCCCCATAACAACCATAAGTTTCACCCGAGCAAGCCTCAAGATCAAGGGCTTGACTTATAAAGTACAGGGCTCCTAAGTTCACATAGCACATATTATGTCCACAATAATTCATTCATATCTCACATTATTGTCACTTGTATAATACATTGTAGAATCCTCATCACTCTCCATTTTAAACAATTCTCATGATAAAATCACCTCATAGCTCTTGTCAGCCCTTAGTTATCTATCCCTAATATTTGTGTGGTACTAGTGTGGTATTCCTATTAATTATAGTCCCTAGCATGCAATAGGTCAATTTTTCCCAAATATCCTTCTGTTTACAACTCTCTGTATTAGTGTCATACCTTAGAAGTATATCATGCAAGCACCTATGTATCTTTGTGGTGCTGATCTGTGGGAAACATGCCTTTAAATAACCTCTTTCAATCCTATTCACCTTCAATTCAGCTCTGATACTTATAATCCCATTAACAAACTATTGTCACCCCTATCCTTTCCCATACCTTTTTATTCCACCGTCATTAACATATCTGAACACACTAGATTATCATTCCCCCTCACTTACTTCTATCACTAGCTCCCCAATATTTCTCATTATTAGTCATTGATTTTACATTGTTCAGGGAGTTCATAGAAATGGTAACATAACAATATCTCCCCTTTTGTGTCTGACTTATTTTACTCAGCTTTATATCATCAATGTTCATCCATGTTGCCATATGTTTCAGGACCTTGCTGCTTCTTACTGCTGCGTAGTATTCCATCGTATGTATATACTGCATTCTGTTTATACACTCGCCTGTTGAAGGACACTTGGATTGTTTCCATCTCTTGGAAATTGTGAACAATGCTGTTATGAACATTGGTGTACAAATGTCACTGCTATGAACACTGGTGTACAAATGTTTGGTGTACAAATTGTGAACAATACTGCTATGAACACTGGTGTACAAATGTCACTGCTTTCAAATCATCTGGGTATAAACCGAGAAGTGGAATTGCTGAATCACAGGTTAATTCAATATCTAGTTTTCTGAGAAACCACCAAACTATCTTCCACAGTGGCTGTAACATTATACATTCCCACCAGCAGTGAATAAAGTTCCAATTTCTCCACATCCTCTCCAGCATTTATTATTTCCTGTTTGTTTAATGGCAGCCATTCTTATCGGTTTGACATGGTATCTCATTGAGGTTTTGGTTTGCATTTCCCTAATTGCTTGTGAAGGTGAAACATTTTTTCATGTGTTTTTTAGTAATTTGTATTTCATCTTTGGAAAAATACCTTTTTATATCTTTTGCCTATTTCATAATTGGGCTGTTTTTCCTATTATAGTTGAGTTGTAAGATTTCTTTATATATGCAGGATATCAGTCTCTTCTCAGATATATGATGTTCCAGTTTGCCAGTGCTGCTCTTATGCAAAATACCAGAAATGGATAAACTTTTATAAAGGGGATTTATTAGGTCACAAATTTACAGTTCCAAGGCCACAAAGGTGTCCAAACTAAGACCTCAACATGAGGATACCTTCACTGAAGAGTGGTCAATGGTGTTCGGAACACCTCTGCCAGCTGGGAAGTCACATGGCTGGCACCTGCTGTTCTTTTGCTCCTGGGTTACATTTCAAAATGGCATTCTCCAAAATGTCTCTGGGCTTGTCTCTCTTAGATTCTCTGGAGCAAACTCTGGACTAGCATCTCTTAGTTAAGCATCTCTAAATGTCCTTCTGTCCACATCTCCAAGCATCTCTAAGCATCAGCTTTCAATAGCCATCTTCAAAATGTCTCTCAGCTGCTCTTGGGGCATTTTGTCTTCTCTTAGCTTCCGTGGAACAAACTCTGGGCTGGCATCTCAAACTGTCAGCTCTCCCAAAGTCTCTCTCAGCTGCTCTGAGCACCTTCTGTTTGTGAGCTCTTTTTTTTAGGACTCCAGTGATTAAATTAAGGTTCACCCTGAATGTATGGTTCCATATATCCATGGAAATAATTTAATCAAACATTACACCCACAGTTGATTGAGTCACATCTCTATTGAAATACATAATTGAAAGATTAATACTTGCCCTCACAAGATTGCATTAAAGAACATGGCTTTTGGGGGACATACTATATCCAAAAAAGCACATATGGTTTCCAAATATTTTCTCCCATTGAGTTGGCTGCCTTTCACCTTTTTGATGAAGGTTTTTTGAGGCACAGAAGCTTTTGATTTTGAGGAGTTCCTGTTTATCCAGTTTTTCTTTCATTGCTTGTGCTTTAGGTATAAGGTCTAAAAAGCTGTCTCCTGTTATTAGGTCCTGAAGAAGTTTCTCTATATTATCTTCTAGAAGTTTTATTGTGCTGTCTCTTATATTGAGGTCTTTGATCCACTTTCAGTTAATTTTTGTATGGGGTGTGAGGTAGGGATCCTCTTTCATTCTTTTGGTTATGGCTATCCAGTTCTCACAGCCTCATTTGTTGAAGAGACGGTTCTGTCACAGTTCTGTGGATTTGGGGGTTTTACGAAAAATCACTTGACCATAAACCTGGGGGTCTGTTTCCAAATTCTCAGTTTGATTCCATTGATCAATATGTCTATCTTTGTGCCAATGCCATGCTGTTTTGACCACTGTGGCTTTATAGTAGTCTTCAAAGTCTGGAAGTGTAAGTACTCCCCCTTTGTTCTTTTTTTAGGATGATTTTAGCAATTCAAGGCCACTTTCCCTTCCAAATAAATTTGATAACCAAGTTTTCCAAGTCTGAAAAATAGGTTGTTGGAATTTTGATTGAAATTTCATTGAATCTATAGATCAGTTTGGGTAGAATTGTCATCTTAATGATGCTTTGTCTTCCTATCCATGGGCATGGAATATTTTTTCCACTTATTAAGAGCCTATAATATTTCTTTTGGTAATGTTTTGTAATTTTCTGTGTAGAGGTCTTTTATGTCCTTGGTTAAGTTTATTCCTAGGTACTTGATTCTTTTGCTTGCTATTGTGAGTGGAATTTTTTTGATTGCCTCTTCAGTTAGGTCATTACTAGTGTACAGGAACCTTACTGACTTACGTGCATTAATCTTATATCCCACCATTCTGCTGAGTTTTTTTTATTAGCTCAAGTAACTTTGTCATCAAATTCTCAGGATTTTTCAAATATAAGATTGTATCATCTGCAAATACTGACAGTTTTACTTCTTCCTAGCCAATTTGGATGCCTTTTATTTCTTTCTTTTGCTGAATTGTTCTGGCTAGAACTTGTAGCAAAACGTTGAATAACAGAGGTGACAGTGAGTATGCTTGTTTTGTCTTAAGGGGAATGCTTTCAGCCTCTCACCATTGGGTACTATGCTGGCTGTGGGCTTTTCATATATGCCCTTTACCATACTGAGGAAGTTTCCCTCAACTCCTCCCTTGTGTTTTAGTAAAAAATGGATGTTGAATTTTGTCAAATGCTTTTTTAGCATCTACTGAAATGATCATTTTATTTTTTCTTTTAAATTTGTTAATGTGTTCAATTACATTAATCAATTTTATTATGTTGAACCACCCTTGCATGCCAGGAATGAATCCCACTTGGTTGTGGTATATAGATCTTTTAACATGCTTTTGGATTCAATTTGCAAGTATTTTGTTTAGGATTTTTGCATCTATATTCATTAGGGAGATTGGCCTATAGTTTTTCTTTTTTGTAGTGTCTTTATCTGGTTTTGGTATCGGAGTGATATTAGCTTCATAGAATGAGTTAGGTAGTGTTCCATTTTCTTCAATTTTTTTTGAAAGAGTTTGAGCAATAATGGTGTCAATTCTTCTTGGAATGTTTGGTAAAATTCCTCTGTGAAGCCATCTGGCCCTGGGTTTTATTGGTAGATAGATATTTGATGACTGATTGGATCTCTTCACCTGTGATTGGTTTGTTGAGGTCTTCTATTTCTTCTTGGATCAGTCTAGGTTGTTCATGTGTGTCCAGAAAATTGTCCATTTCTTCTAAATTGTCTAACTTGTTGGCATACAGTTGTTCATAGTATCCTCTTATGATTTTTTCATTTCTTCATGATCCATAGTAAATATCCCCTTCTCATTTCTGATTCTGTTTATTTGTGTCTTCTCTCTTTTTGACTTTGTCAGTCTAGGTAAGGGTCTATCAATCTTGTTGATCTTCTCGAAGAATGAACTTTTGGTTTTATTTATTCTCTCTATTGTTTTCTTGTTCTCCAGCTCATTTATTTCTGCTTTAATTTTTGTCTTTTCCTTTTCTTCCACTTGCTTTAGGGTTACTTTGCTGATCATTCTCCACCTCTTCAGTTGTTCAGTTAGGTCTTTGGTTTTAGCTCTTTCTTGCTTTTTGAGCTATAAATTTCTCTCTCAGCACTGCCTTCACTGCATCCCACAGGTTTTGATATGTTGTGCTCTCATTTTCATTCATTTCTCTTGTAGTTTCTCTTGCACTTTCTTCTTTGACCCACTGGTTGCTTAGGAGTGTGTTGTTTAACCTCCATATATTTTTGAAAGAGCTCTATTGAGATCTTATTGATTTTATTGAAATCTTATTGATTTCTAGTTCCATTCCATTATGGTTAGAGGATGTGCTTTGAATAATTTCAAACTTTTAAAATTTATTAAGACTTGTTCTGTGCCCCTGCCTATAATCTATCCTGGAGAATGTTCCATGGCTCTATAGAAAAATTTATTTCCTGGTATTTTGGGATGTAATGATTTATATATTTCTGTTAAGTCTAATTCATTTATCATATTGTTTAGTTTCTCAAACTTGTTCTGTGCCCCTGCCTATAATCTATCCTGGAGAATGTTCCATGGCTCTATAGAAAAATTTATTTCCTGGTATTTTGGGATGTAATGATTTATATATTTCTGTTAAGTCTAATTCATTTATCATATTGTTTAGTTTCTCAATTTCCTTATTGTTCCTCTGTCTAGTTGTTCTATCTATAGAAGTGAGTGTTATAATGATGTCTCCTTCTATTATTGTAGACATGTCTATTGCTCCCCTCAGTTTATTCAATGTTTTTCTAATGTATTTTGGAGCTCCTTGATTGGGAGCATAAACACTTATGATTGTTATTTCTTCTTGGTGAATTGTCCCTTTTATTAATATATAGTATCCTTGTTTGTCTCTTATGATATCCTTGCATTTAAATTGTATTTATCTAATATTAGCATAGCTACCCCAGCTTTCTTTTGTTGCAGTTTGCATAGAATATTTTTTTCCATCCTTACACTTTCAGTTTTTTTGTGTCACTTGGTCTAAGATGAGTCTCTTGAAAACAGCATATTGATGGGTAATACTTTTTAATCCATTCTACCAGTCTGTATCTTTTAATTGGAGAATTTAATCCATTCACATTCAAAGTTATTACTGTAAAGGGAGTTCTTGAACAAACCATCTTATCCTTTGGTTTTTAGTTATTAGATCTATCCCCCGCCCCCACTATTTTTTCCTTTATGTAACCCTTACTAATATTCTTTGGTTCTATGCCCCTCGACAGACCTTTCCCTGCTTTCTTTTTTTCTCAGCTAGTAGAGCTCTCTTTAGTATTTTCTTCAGGGCAGGTCTCTTATTAACAAATTTTCTCAGCATTTGTTTGTGAAAATATTAATCGCTCCCTCCATTTTGAAGGAGAGCTTTGCTAGATAAAGAATTCTTGGCTGGCAATTTTTCTGTTTCAGAGTCTTAACTATGTCATTACACTGTCTTCTGGCCTCTATGGTGCCTGCTGAGTTGTCAGTACTTAGTCTTATGTTGTTTCCCTTCTATGTGGTAAATCACTTTTCTCTTGCTGCTTTCAGAAATTTCTCCTTCTCTTCAGCATTTGACATTCTAATCACTATGTGTCTTGGACTAGATTTATTTGGTTTTATTCTATTTGGAATTCACTGGGTATCTTTGATTTGCATATTTATGTTGTTTAGAAGGATTGGGAAGTTTTCCCCAACTATGTCGTGAAACACTCTTCCTAGCCCCTTACCCTTCTCTTCTCCTTCTGGGACACCAGTGATTCTTATGTTTGTTTCCTTCATGTTGTCCATCATTTCTCTGAGATCCGTCTCACATTTTTTTGATTTTTTCATCCTTAATTCTTTTGTGCATTCACATTCAACTATCCTATCTTCTAGTTCACCTATTCTCTCTTCTGCCTCTTCAAATGTGCTGTTGATTGTCTCTAGTATATTTTTAATTTGATCCACAGTGTGGTAACAGAAGCACAACACTGCAAATGTAATTAACAGCACTGAATTATATATGTGAATGTGGTTAAAAGGGGAAATTTTTGGTTGTCTATACACACTAGAATTAAATTTGAAGCAAAAAAAGACAGTAGATTAGAGGCTGCCATGGGATGTGGAGAAGGGGAAGGGAGAGTTTTTGCTCAATAAGGACAAAGTTTCTGTTGAAAAAGTTTTGGTAATGAAAGGTGGTGATGGCTGCACAACATGGTGAATGTAATTAATTCCACTGAATTGTACACTTAAAATGATTAAAATGAGATATTTTGTGTTATATGTATGTTACAATAATAAAAAATTAAAAATTAAGATGAAGCAAGCAAAGAAGCATAACCCTTGATGTCAGACTCCTAGACTCCAGAATAGTGAGAAAATAAATATTTGTTGTTTCATTCTGAAAACAAACAAGCCAACAAAAAAGATGTGGGAGAGACAAAGAATGGGAAGACCCACAATCTAGTCTGTTAGACACTTAGTTGGGAACCCAGCTTGTATCCCCATAATTTTGAATCCTCCACCCCCACCCCACATATCCATTTCCTCTGAATTGCCAGAGCTGTATCTATGGTGGAATTCTGAGGAGAATTTCCCTCCTTCATTGTGCTGCCAAGTAGCCATTGGTTTGATGTCAGGATCAGGCACACCCTTAACTGCATTGCTCAGCTGGCCTGAAATCCAAATTCCTGTTTACCCCTCTCTGACCCTTTTGTTTTTGTTTACTTTTTACTGAAAATTGCATTTTTTATCTTGTCCTCTTATATCCCAATGCCTTTATGCTAAATTGTCTACTTTATGAAATCATAGCTTATCTTTCTTTAAATTTACTTTCTAAGAGATTTTAGAAATACCCTTTTTGTGGATCTCCATATGTACCCTCCCTTCTCAGGGTTGTCTTACCTCCCTTGGGTGCTATCACCTGTGCTAGGCCCAGAACTCACAAAATTGAAATATCTAATTTGCCAGTTACTGCACTCACACTTCCCCAACTATCTCACCTACCTCAGAATCAAGATCCTCAGGCTTGCACTATGTTCTCTTCTCTGGTGGGCTGGTCACGATATTGTTGTTCACTGAAATGCATAGTAAAGAAAACAAGATAGGTTGAATACCCATCAATGCAACCAAAAGTCTTTCCATGGAAAATGACTGGACTGACATGCTTATTTGACCATATGTATGCCTCTAAGCCAGAACCAATATAAACCATACTACTTCACCTCACCCCTCAAAGACCCTTTCAATTCTTAAGACACCATTTGGCATCCAATGACAAAGGAAATCAAGAAATAGTCTTATTGATATTCATGAGATATATTGTTATAATAAACTAATTCTGCTTCATATGCCTCAAGTCAGCTACCTGATACATGGGAGATATTTTTTCAAGTTCCTTGTCACAGCTACTTTCACCTCGTTATTTTTTTGGCTATAGATGAGGAGATTAATTAAGGGAGTAATCACACTGTACTGTACAGAGAAGATCAACTCCAATGGTAAGCCTGAGACTGGCATTAGATAATGAAGAAAAGCTGAAACATAAAGGAGGAGCACTACTATGAGGAGGGAGGAACAGATGGAGAAGGCCTTGCTTCTACATGAGGAGGAGCTGATGCTCAGGACCATGGAGACAATGGAGATGTAGGAATAAACAATTAGGGAGCACATTTGAATTCCATGCAGGTTACCAGAGCAGAGCAGGACTTTAAAATTGGTGGATATATCAGAACAGGGCAGAGGGAAGAGAGAGGGCAGCTCACAGCTGTAGTAGGGGATGGACTTATCACCAGAGAAGTCAAAGTTCATAGTAGAAGGAAGTTAAGGAGTGAATACAGAAAGCCCAGGCCCCAGGATCCCCACAGCAGACCCATACAGATCTGGTTGTTCATCATCTGTCCATAGAGCCGGGGATTGCAGATGGCAACATAGCAGTCATAGGCCATCACTGAGAGCAGGCAGGGTTCCATGCCCCCAGACTCAAAAACAAAGAAGACCTGAGCAAGGTAGCCTCCAACACATATAGTTTTACCCAAGACAGGAGATTCTCCAGCGGCTTTGGCTCTGTGGGTGAAGAGAGGGAAAAATCGAGGAAGGAAGGTGACTCAGGAAGAAGTACCTGGGGGTGTGGAGCCGAGAATCTGTCCTGACAACCAGTAGCATCAGCAGTTTCCCCATCAGGGTCATGATGTAAATTCCCAGGAACAGCACAAAGAGCAGAGTCTGGACATGGGGGTCAGCAGACAGTCCAAGGAGGATGAACTCGAGGATGACGCTGTGATTCCCCAAGTCCATTGAAAGAGGCTGCTCCCTAGAATAAAAATATGGACAAATCTGAAACCTCTTTTGACCACACCCGGTTACCAGAGGGTTGAGGTTTCCTCCTAACCAACTTAGAGTACATGTATGTTCTCACTGATTCCTTTGAATCCTTTCTTCCTTGGGCTGATATTTTCCTTCAATTCTTAACTCATGATATCACCCTCATGGCTGATAGTCTATCTCAGAGATTGGTGAAGGAATTATGAATATTCTCAATCTCGACTATGACTAATATTCTCTTTTTTTGCCTATAACTGTGCTCAACAATATTCCCTACCCCTTGTAGATTCTAGTGGGTTTCCTAGAGGGGATGTCTGAAAACTTGTCTTCTCTCCTCTGTTAATTAGACTATTACTTCAATTCAAAACCTAGACATGATGATATTATTTGATGATATTTTTTATTCGGTTAGTTTTTAACAGGCCACTGAAAAATAAATTGTCCATTTCATCTTTGAAAGAAGACTGAAATATGTAGACGCTAGAGTTTATACATGTGTGTGTGTGTTCGTGTGCGTGTTTGAGTATTATTTTGTGTTTTACTGGAGGTTGTGATAGAATAAGGGAGTAATTTTCTGTATACATTTTGCTGTAGAAACAACTGGCACAAGATGTTGTATAACTTGTCTAAACTGACAATTTGAAGAGTCAAAATTTGACTCCATTATAAAGGACTGAAGACTAGAGGTCATATTACCATTAAGTGCCTTCCAATCAAGTCTTGGTGCTTCATGTCCTCTATCATCTGGCATATATTGACTTTTGTGATTGTCCATTTACTACCCTAGGGAGGGCCTCAATGCTGAGGTTAGACTAGTGTACTTCTCTCGGATCACTACATGGGCTTCTCTTTCTCTTTCACTTCTTTCAATCTTATGCTCCACATGGAATGCCCTATATATCCTTATAAATCTTATTTATATTTTGCCTCTCACCAAAATTTCAACTTCTTTCTGAGAATTTTCTTTACAATATCCTTTTATGAACTCACCAGTATGTTAAATAATTGTTAAACTCTTATTCATTGATTGCCCGCTAAGTGTTTGACCATCCTAAACACTTGTATTTTTAACCCCGGAATCAATAACTGCACTGAAAATTTTCAAATAAGGAAATAAAAGTATTTGGGCATCTTACCAACTTTTCAACACCATTATTGCCACTGTATCCTCTCTGATTTTGAGAATGTGTTCTTTCTATCCTGGCCCAATTGACTCCTGCTTCTCTCCGCAGTCTGATCTAATCTAACTGCTCATAATAACTAACTCTTTTCCCTGTATGATATCAGATGAATCACTGTCTTTCTCTGGTATCTTGGGTAGCATTTATGTAGTGTGTTTATTTTTCCCCTCTTCCATGACGTTATAATTTCTTGATGGCAGTGATTGTGCTTTATAATATTTGGCATCCAGGACACTTGCCCCAATTAAGGAAATTGCATAGTAGAATTCCAATGAATATTTGCTATAGAAAAGAAAATGATTAAGGTAATTGTGCAAACTTTGCAGCTAATATTTTTGGGGAAAGTCTCCAAATCCATAAACCTGAGAAAGACTGAGCACTAAGGATAACTGGAAAGTGAAGGCAAAGTAATGTTTTGCGTGTATGTATGTGCTTGGGGGAGTGTCTGATTGTTGCAACTATGGAGGGTCAGGGAGTGGTCTTTTCTTGTGTACCTACCATCAGCTACCAGATCCCTGTACACAAGGAGTCATCCCATACCCACTAACCAACTTTTACATATACTAGAAAAGTGTTGAAACCAATGATTGTGATCTCCCACAACTCAGCATCAATCCGTCACCATCCATTTATCCTTTAGCTCATTTGTCTGTTCATCTATTCATTTTGTAATTCATCTATTCCATTAATAAACCACCTTTCTACATTTATTCTTCTACCATCTCTCCATGAACCAATGCTTTCAGATAACAAATATTCACAGATTTTCTGCTTCATATCAGAGTTTTTAGACATTTGGAGGAAGACAACCTAGTATAGACCAATGTTCAATTGTTACACACATACTCTATTTTTCTTCTTATATTTAATGTCGCTGATCCTTAGAGTCCATGGCTAGATTTTCTCCTTAGACTTTTACTCTTGCCAAATTTGAAACCTAATTTGGACTGTACACTCAGACTGTTCCTTTTCATGAAACCTCATGCCTGGGTTGGTAACTTCACAAAGTGTCTGCCCAGTCCCACTGACATTTCAGTCTGCTATGTAATCTGTATCTTTGTCATGATACAATGGAGTCTGTCACTGTGTGTGCCCAAAGGAATAAGATAGTGACTGTTTATATCTTTATCCTATCTTGTTTTAAACAGACAAGGAAGTGAGGGAAAGAACTGGTAGGAAACATGCTGAAACTCAAAGAGGAAGCAAGCAGTGGAGTTAGTATTTGAACACAGCAGTTTGGCATATAACTGACCCTTTCCATGGATATAGGTAACACAGAAATTTTCCTTGAACAAGAGTCATGTAACATAGGATTCTTAACATTTTGTCAGTCTCTAATGAATTTAATTTTAAAATGTTAATTAATTTCACAGATGTTGGAATTGGCGAGTTATTTAGAAGGTGAAGAGAATAAGGTCCAGTGAGTCATTTATTTACTGAGCATGGAATATTTCTCTACCTGACCAAAATTTGGGGAATTTGGTACTCAGAGACAGCATAAACACCATGTGTTTGGGAAGCCCTTAGACTAGGGAGTAGTGAAAATAAGTGGGCATAGAGTAATAACCTAAATGAATGCAATTTTTTTCTTTAATATTTCTTAGGTTTGTCCTTATACCTGTTTCAGCACCTACATTAGTTTGATCAATTTTAAAGATGAAATGTATTAGTAATGGCTGAAAATTAACTTTCTAGGACACATGTAATTGGGGCCTAATTAAGGACCAAAAATTGACAATCTACCTCCTCCTGACTGTTATGCCTCAGCTGCTGTACCTGCCTTTATTATACTCCTAGAGCATGGAAAACAAATCTGCCTTTGAAGTCACAAAGCATGAAATCCCCACTCCCATTGCCCAACATTAGTCACCGATGTCAAAGTGTTTTCCCAGGTAGCTGCTCAGAGTAGGTGAATACATAGACCATACTGCACGGAAAATGTGGAAGTCTGCATTGATTCGGGGGCTTATTCTCTAGCACACAGAAAGTCTATCAGAATTCTCAGGATGGAAACATGCATCCCAGTGAGCCAGAAAGAGGGATCATCTGAGGAAAGGGAAGGAAGTGGTCAGGAGGAAAGAAGTGAGGAAAATTCATTGAATCATAGAGGACATTGCTGATTTTGGGGTTCTTAGGTCTCAGAAGACTTCCTACTGCTTGGTTTTTTTCCCAGGGTCAGGTTCCTCTATGGTCATGAGGACCAATTTGTTTTATAGTCCAATTACAAGGACCTCAGATGGTATTTTCTCTCTCTTGAGAAATCACAGTAAAGGCATCACCACAGATTACGCTGAAGGTTTAGGGCTCACATCCTTGAAGCTCTGACTGGGTACTGTCTTCCTCTTCCACTCACCATGAGGCCTCTAGTCTCCTCAAAACAGCAACAACAACAACAAAAAGGAATCAAAAGAGAAACAAAAGAAATGTGGGCAGACTATCTATGTGATAGTTACAGCTATAAGCTCAAACACAGAGGGATCACTTTAATTAATTCACTTTCTTTTTCTAAATACTGTCCTAGGAGAATCAGTGAAGTGATTGATGCACACTTATATCCCTTCTGAAGGGCAGATATATTAGGAAGTCAATAATTGGTTGGCTTAGCCTGTCAACCCAGGAGACAGAGGAATCGATTTATTTTCTGGAGTCATGGTTTGAAGTCCAAGTTTGTCATTAAGATAACAAGCAGGAATTTGCAATGGTCTCAGGGGATTCCATTGAGAATGGTCTTTTCAAATTTCTATGTTGAAGCTATGAAATTGGATGGAAACTATTGGATGTTGGTGGGCTTGAAGAAGGCATGTGAGTGGCAACATCCTTCTGTCTGTAAATAAACCTCATTGGGAAAACACAGGAAAGCTGTGCATTGATCTTTAATGGTTCTGCAGGTTATTTCCATTGACAAAGGGTTGGATTTAATAAATATCTCTCTGAAGAATAATTTAGTGGTCAATGTGTCAATGATTATAAGATTTTAGAGAAAATTTGAACATAGGTAATGAAAGCCATGAGAAAAGAAAGCCATGAGACTGAGTGTTAAATAATGACAAAAGCCATAGTTTAATCTTGAAGATGTAGAATTGAAAAAATACCCACAGGATTTTGGAAGTGGAGTCTAATTTTTGTCAACAAGGAATGGTGGAGTCATTAGCCAGATTGAAGAAGATCTAGATGTGGACTAAAGCTGAGGATTAGGTATGATTTCGACTTTTGGAAGAGTAGAGCAACAGAAATATAATAGCCAATATTTATTAATTATTTACCAAATTCCAGATATTGATCTACTTGCTTTCATTTTGTTAACTTATTCCACATAACAATTCTTAGAGTTAGAAGCTCTTATGATCCTCATTTTACAGATGAGACACTGAGGAATTGGCAAAAGTTCACACAATTATGAAGTGATGGAGTCATAATTGAAATTCAGATTATGAGATATAGAAATCTCCTAATCTAGCTCCTAACTGAATGTGCTAGAGGGTCTGTATTTTTTTGGTATTACTAACCACCCTATCAAATCTGGTCACCAAAAATATTAGTGGTAATAGGAGAATAGAGAAGAGCAGGACCTAGAGAAATTTCTAGGGTTATCTATTGAGGTAGCTGATATGTGACTTTCATGCACATAGAGCTTAAGCACTGTGGCCCTTCTCCCCATCTTAGGTGCCCTTGGGGTCACCCAAGGTCTTAATACTTTTCTGAGTTTGAATTTGCCTTATGAGATATGGAGACCTAATATGTCTTCCAGCACTAGACCTGTCTCTCATTCTGTCTTCATTAGTGTTCCTATCCAGTCATTTATGCCATTAACTAGCATTATCTTTATGACTACACTGAACAGATAAATTGTGAGACATTTCTCCTGGAGCACCCTCCAGTAATGATCTCTTTGGAATTGATATGTGATCATTAGATGTGAAGGATTTAATACTTCTTTAATGTAATCAAAGTGCTTTGTGTCTTATAATTGATTGAATTTTAAATTTAGGCCCATTATTTAACAAGTAATGAGTTTTCAGTAGTTTATATTTCAGCCGTAAGCCATAGAATGGAAGATTATTATTTCTGTGACTATTCTTGGTGTACCAGTTTGGATGTATTATGTCCCCCCAAACACCATTATCTTTGATGCAATCTTGTGGGGGCCGATGTATTAGTGTTGATTAGATTGGAATCCTTTGATTGGGTGTTTCCATGGAGATGTAACTCAATCAATTGTGAGTGAAATGTTTGATTGAATAATCTCCATGGAGGTGTTACCCCACCCATTCAGGGTGGGTGTTAATTGGATCACTGGAGTCCTATAAAGGAATTCACAGACAAGGACCTCAGAGCAGCTAAGAGTGACATTGTGGAGAGCAACTAAGAGTGACATTCTGAAGAGGAGCTGCAGCTAAGAGAGGACAAAATGCCCCAAGAGCAGCATTTTGGAGGAAGCCATTTTGAAATGCAAACTGTGAGCAAGCAGTTGCCAGCCATGTGCCTTCCAAGCTAACAGAGGTTTTCTGGATGCCAATGGCCATCCTTCAGTGAAGGTCCTCTATTGATACCTTACCTTGGACACTTTATGGCCTTAAGACTGTAACTGTGTAACCAAATAAACCCCCTTTTATAAAAGCCAATCTGTTTCTGGCATTTTGCTTAACAGCAGCATTAGCAAACTGGAACACTTGGTAACCCCCAAAAATGCAATTTCTTGCTCTACTTCTCTTTACAATGATGTCTGACATCATCATATACAGGATAACTAAAGGTAATCTGTTTGAGAAAGGCTCAAACATAGCTACCCAGTCAAATTGGTTAAGTGCACACCATTTCAAGAAGATCAACTTGGGCTCGTCTTTCATTTCCTTTACTCTTCTTAATGAAAGCAAGCTTCCCTTCTCTTCCCTTTTTTCTGAACTTCAAAATTGGCATTCAACTTCAGTGGGAAAGTGAAGCTACTATGTTCCCACTTGTAAGGTCACATAAACTCTGAGTTGCAGTTTCCCCATCTGTAATATGGGAATTCCCGTATTACAGTCAAAGGGTTGCTGTGAAAACTAAATGAGATAACGTGTGAAATCACCTCCCATAGGCACGTGGTTAGCTGAGTCTTGAACTGCTTGTGTGGTGTTGTTTATTTCCAAAGCTTTGTGTTTTTCCCGGAGGGAGCTGAATTACTCAACCGTGGCTTCTTTTCATCTAAGGATCAAGCTTTCTAGTCACTGCCATGCCTTGATTCACCCACTTGTAAAGTAACTAAATAGAATTTGCAATTTGGGTTTACTGTTTGCTACAAGGTTGAAATGAATCCCTGTTTTCACTTGGTCACAATCAGAGGGCCCGTGTTGAGGATCTGGACCAAAAGATAATGGAATCCCACAAACTGATTTTTCAACTTGCCTTGCTGATGGCTTGTTTGCCTTTTAGCATGGGATAATAACCAAAATATTGGATCTCTAACTTGTAGCTTTTTCAAACAGCTTTTGGAGATACTGGAGTTTTCTCAGGCTGCTTACCATGATCAAAAATAGGTCATTGTAAGGTCTGTATTTAGAGTATATATTGAAAAACTGGGGCAAATATTTGGACAAAATCTGACAGTAAATTCCAAAGGCTGAGAAATTGTCAGTTGAAGTGAATGGATTAAATTCAATATGTTATTTTACTACTGAAAAAAACAAAACAGAGAAATTATTTATTTAAACAGATTTCAAAACCTCAAGACAAGACAATTAGACTTTTTCATCTGGCATTCATCTAAAAGCAGAATCTATATTGATTTTTGGCCACTATGCTGTGGTGAAAATAACTTACAAGAACAAACTGAAAGGTAACTTGAATTTGGATCTGCTAGGATTTGGATTACGGAAACATGACTAAATACTAAGGAGAAACATGGAGAAAGCCAGGAAGAGCAGGAACTAAATTTTAGGCTGGATCAGTAGGAATCAAAATTGTTATGGTGAGTCCTATGCACGAAAACAGTGTCAGAGCCTCTGTTATCAGGGGTAAATTGGAGGATTCAGGCATGATTCAGAATTCAGTGGGCAGGTCACGATTACTGGAAGAAGTTACTTTGACATGGAAGAGGACTAAAGAAGGAATAGAGTCTGAGTGTGTAAAGATGGGTCAGGTTTCAAGTTGGGTATGAAAAGTAGTAATTAGTAAGGGGATTTGGCCCTGGATATAGTAAAATACAATTTGGAAAACAGAACAAATAAATGTACCTTATTTCTTTTAATGGTGGCTGAAAGTCCTATTCTCTATGGACCATGTTCTCTAACCTGTCCCCTGTTTATGGACATTCAGATTGATACCTGACTTCTGTAATCTACACAATGCTGCATCGAATAGTGGTGGACTACCATCTTATTCTGGGTTAAAAGCTGAAAGGCCTCATTCATTCATTCAACAAATATGAACTCAGTGCCAGGAGTTAGGAGTTAGTCATTTTTTGCCAAAATCAAGACAAAGTCCTTGCCTGTGTGCCTTACATTCTAGTGGGGGAACCAAAAGTCAACAGGCTAAATTGAATACATGCAAAAATGCCATAAGAGACAGACAAGGACATTATATTAATAAAAGGCCAATCCACCGAGAAGAAGAAAAAAAAGATAGCCTGGAATGCAAGCACCAATCAAAATGGCCTTCAGTTGAACCAATCACAGGTCACTCTTAACCTCTCCCCCATTCAACCAACCACAGTGCAGGCCCTCATTTGCATAAAAATCAGCCAATCCTAAAACACAAAGTGTCAAATCACCACCCCCCTCCAATAAAAGACTAGGACCGAACTCTGTGGGAGCTACTCTCTATTGAGTTTGCTCCTGCTGACACTGTTTAGTATCCTGAGCTGTAACACCACCTGAGCTGGAGTACTGCCTAAGCTGTAACTCTGCCTGAGCTATAGCCCTGCCTGAGGTGTAGCCCACTGACAGTTGTCTCTTTGTTTTGGAGGTTCCAGCATGATGGTGCCCTCTGTAACATCTTAAATAAAGCCTTGCTGTCACCTTACCGCTGGCCTGTTACTATGAATTCTTTCTCAGTGGACCCTGAACCAGAAGTAAGACTCCATTCTGGTAGAAGCCCAGCCTTGTCCAGTGAGCCAGTAACCCCTGGTTTTAAGCAACCCTCCAGGTATTGTCAGAAATGAGTTCTTATGTGTAAGCTTCTTCTTATTGGAAATAAATCTTTGGGTGCTAGTAGTCAGCAGGAAAGTCTTTTTCCAGCCCTAAACAGCTGGCAGGGAATGAGTTTCACAGCTACTACAAAATCAGCCATCATCCCCACATTTCATTTCCATTTTCTTCTCCTTCTCAGTTTCCATTGTTCTTTGTTTATTTCTGAAAGTGGATTTTCCAGCTGGGGACAATACACAAGAAGAGGTATGTCAGTCCCATTGTGTCATCTTTTTGTTCTTTCTTCATCAGTCAATGTTGATTAGAACTCATCATGTTCCTCTCATTCTGCTGTGTCTCCAGGAATGTAACATGATACATGGAACTTGTTCCCCATCCCTATCCTCTAGGAAGAGGCAATTTGATTGCAGAAAAAAGATTTGCCATGTACACATCCTGTTAAATGCTAGAGCAATTTAAATTTCCAAGTGGAGGCACAAAACAGTTAGCGGGTGAGGACTCTCATGGAACACAGAGTGGAGAGAAGCAGAGGTGCTTCGAAAATGCATGTCATCAATCAGGGGCCAATGAAAAAGAGAGATTATAGTTATATCAACCTGGGATGGTTGTAAAGCTTACCCATCCATTTATTCTCTCAACGGAGGCAAGTTACTGCAACAGTGTCACCTTCAGTTCCTCATTCTAAAATTGGGAAAATGCAGTCTTCATAGTTTTGCTGTGATCATTAAATAGAGGAAAAGCAAAATGTTTAATAATACCTAGAACATAATTGACAGCTAATGAGGGGTGTCAGTCTTTTCCACAATCTGTGAGGGTAGAGAAAGCAGCTATCATGATAGACACAATGGAGGAGGCAGAAAATGGGGTGAGTGTTGAAAAGTAAATGACATTGCTTTCATCGGTATTGGATGGCAGAAAATTTCAGCAGAGCATTAGCTGAAGTAAAAGCAGAGTGACAGGAATATCATGAGGGCATGAGGTCAAGACTGGCCTGACCAATTAATTGGTGCATTTAAATCACTTCATTATAGCCTGAAGCCACATTGCAACCACCTGGGCAACTGTTTAAACTATATTTCACCAGGACCCACACAAGACCCTGAAAATCAGAATCACTGCTGGAGGAGGTGTTACTATAAAGGATGGTTAGTCCAAATCAACAAGAGAAGTTCATCTTTATTCAGTAGGAGCTGTGGAAACAGCACACGGATTAGAATAAGCTGTAGGCTCATAAATAGTGGTTAAAAATCTTGGATATTCAAACTGGAGAACTGAACAAGTTTTATCAATTCTCAGGCTCAGATTTTTTAAATGGTGAACATACAGATTTATCAATCTCCTTTCTTATCCCCATTCCCCATTCGCTGGTGCATATATTAAAACTGCCAATTATATTGAATAACGGAATATATCATGTAAACAGTAAAAAATATAACAAATACAGCATGTTGTAGTTAAGTAGTATTGTACCAGGGCACGTTTCTCCAAGGGGAGTATAAGACTGTGACTGAGGAAAGCAGACGATTAAAACTGCTTCTTAAGGAAGTGTGCCAAATGCAATGTTGACCACAGGTTTTGAAGGATAAAAGCCAGTTCAAGGAAATGGAACCAATTAGTCATGAACTAGACAGAAAAAGTATGTCATTTGTAGTGGAGGAGCCCCAAGGGAAAGATCCTAAATGGGCTGATTCAGGGTTGGGAGTTGTGCAGTCAGCCCTCAGGTCAGGGAAGGATCCGGGGAGGGAAGGAATACAAAAGAAACCCAGGAGAAAAAGTGAGCAGCTGAGGACAGAGCTCTGTTTACATATAATGATAAGAGAACCCTGAGGTGGCAGGAGTGAAGGTGAACACTTCAGCTCTGACTCTGTTTACTCCAGAGGAACATCTTCCATAATGGCCTTAGGGAATCACAGCACTGTCACAGAGTTCATCTTCCTCCGGCTGTCTGCCGACCCCCATACTGAGGCTGTGCTCTTCGTGCTCTTCCTGGGGATTTACCTCCTAACCCTGATGGGGAACCTGATGCTGCTGCTGGTGATCAGGACAGATTCCCACCTCCACACCCCCATGTACTTCTTCCTGAGTCACCTCTCCTTCCTGGATCTCTGCTACTCCTCAGTCACTGAGCCCAAAATGCTGGAGAACCTTCTTTCTCAGGGGAAATCCATCTCAGTAGAGGGCTGCCTGGCTCAGGTCTTCTTTGTGTTCGCCACGGCTGGGACGGAAGTGTGCCTGCTCGCAGTGATGGCCTATGACCGCTATGCCGCCATCTGCCACCCTCTGCTCTATGGCCAGGTGATGGGAGAGCAGCTGTGTGAGGGTCTGGTGTGGGCCTCGTGGGGACTGGCCTTTCTGGACGCTCTCATCAACATCCTCCTGGCATGGAACCTGGACTTCTGTGAGGCTCATATTATGTCTCACTTCAGCTGTGAGCTGCCCTCTCTGTTCCCTCTGTCCTGCTCTGATGTCTCCACCAACTTTGCAGTTCTGATCGGCTCTGCCCTTCTGCATGCCTCTGCAACATTGCTCCTGATCTTATTCTCTTACTCCCGCATTGTCTCCACCATTCTGAATATCACCTCCGCAACCGGCAGAAGCAAGGCCTTCTCCACCTGCTCCTCCCACCTCACTGCAGTGAGCTTGTTCTATGGTTCTGGTTTTCTTCGCTATTACATGCCAACCTCAGGTTCTCCATTGGAATTTGTTTTCTCCCTGCAGTACAGTGTGGTCACTCCTCTAGTGAATCCCCTTGTCTACAGCTTGAAGAACAATGAAGTAAAATCAGCTCTGAATAGAATGTTGCAAAAAGGTTTCCAACATTTCAGATAACAGAGAACAGACAGAGGATGTTTGGGATACATGGCTGAATTTTATCAAGATAGTTGAAAGTAGAGATTGGGAAAAGTCGTCTTTGCTCATGGCAGGTATGACAAAAAACCTTTTAAGAGCCTCTTTCCATTGAAATTCTCATGTAAAAGCCAGAAGGTACTTGCTCATATTAAATTTGTTCAGGAGCATAGTAATGGGTCAGGTACTTATAATGCAGAATATGTGATTACAGACTTATTCTCCCTTTTATTGGTGAAATGCTCATTCTGTTTAGCACTGAGAATATCGACTATGATCTGAGTTTTTATTTGGATCCAAAGACAGTCTTAGATTAAGTGCAAAAGGTTTGCCAGAAATGAAAAAATCACAACCTTTGAAAATAAAGAGACATAACTAGAGACTCAGGTGTTTGGAGCTTGGACTGGAGGGTGTGTGGAAAAGGTAGAAGGAGCTGAGAGTGGCTGAGAGAGGGAGTCATCCTGTAGGGTTAAGACCAGACTCTCAGAATCATTCCATAGACTCTGTCTCTGCTGGCGCCTTCATCTGGAAGCTGGAAAAGGGGAGGTTTGCAGCCCACCACAGGGGACACCATTGTGGGACTGATGAGGAGGTGCTGAGCCCAGGGAAGGAAAATTTCAGCCGATGCTTGGCTGCTGAAGACATACTGCCTAAACTCTGCTAGAACCAGCTTAGCTGCTTCTTTTCCTTCGCCATCATATTTTCCAGGGGCTGAGTATAAACAGAAGCCAGTTGGCAAAAGTGTGTTCTCTGCAGGCACCCAATCCAAGCAATAGAAGCTAAGCACTTAGAAAGGGCTTGTGGTTGATGGCCAATGGAAAGCTAACTGGCCTTAAAGTGTATCATGGACATAATACCCTCCTCAGGCAAGAAAAAGATTAAGAAAGATAGGTCAGGTAGAGAAAAGGATGGAAGTGAGAATGGGAGGAAAAGAGGAAAAGAAAATAGAAGAATTCAGTAAGGGGCAGAAGAGTGAGAAAGAGTAACATCCTTGGGATAATAGGACTTGGATTCCTCAGTGAATGCAGAGGGGAGATTAAGGGCGGACAGAATTCCTCAATTGTGTCCTTGTGCTAAGGCAGAATATTGGGCTGTAGGGGTCAGTGGCCTTTCTTCAAACTGTAAAATTCCCAGAAATCGCCAAGCAGCCTTGAGACACAGGCTTACTTTTGTGGCCTCCTCTTTCCCTGTTTGTGCCTCTCACTCTCATGCATATTTGTCCTCACCAGGCACTGCCCTCTGCAGATCTCCAAATTGAACTACATTCTTTTCCTGGAGGAGATTTGGATTAAAACAACTTTATCATTTAATCTGGGTAAACGTTCCTTGAAAATATTCATTACCTAATTTCAGAATTTCATGCCCAAAATGCTGATTCAGGGCTTGCCCCCATTTTTCCTTTTTATCTGTCTATTTTCCTATTTCACCTACTTTGAGAATATCAAGTGTTTTCAGCCAATCCCCTTTCTCTTTAATGGTATTATTTACATACATGTTTATGAAATATTCAATTTTTAATATGTTATTCACCAAAGTTTCCCATTTTGAGGATACTTACCTTATTTTTGCTAATATCTCATCTGCATGCATTTTTACACTGAGGATAATGGAGCATTATAGAGTGTGGTCAAATTTTGTTTCTATTTCCCACCATAATAATGAAAATATGTAATGAATGTTGCCAGCGTTTTAAGCTTCATTTTGTTTTATTTTTCACTATTTTAATTTTTAAAAACAATATTGATTTCTGTACAATACCAAGCAATACTCATTTTTGCCTATTCTCTAAAAGTTTTTCAACTTAAAATTTTGAAGAAAAAAGTAATTCACCTCTCAATGAAAATTATTGCTGACATTGAGTTCTATTTTCTTCCATTTTTTTTCCATTGGAAGAATCTGTAATATGTATCCTTATACATAATCACAATCATGTTTATCTTCAATATTATCCAGCATTTTAAAGTATCTTAAATAAGTATATCCATGTTTTGAAACATAATTTTTAAGTTTCCTCAATACATTCTTTAAATTCTTTTAGATCATGTAACTAGATTGTAAAAATTTTCCATTTTTGCTTATTTGTGAATATCTTTATTTGTCTCATTCATGAAAAATATTCTTGATGTATGCATAATTTTACATGGATGGTTTTTTCTTTAACCACACAGGCCATTCCATTTTTAGTAACTCACCTAGTATTAAATGTTTTTCTGCAGATCTATGGCATTCATCATGCAAGTGCTCAAAATATTTAAAGTCAGAAGTTCTGTCTTCCTTTTTTCCCTCCTGCCTTCCTTTGTCCCTTTCTTCCTTCCGTCTTTTTAAATTTTATCTCCCCCTTTAGGACCTCATGTCACAGAATTAAATTAACCATAATTTCATATATCATTGGTTGAACATGTGTATCTTTTATTTTCTTTCACCATTTTTTTGTAATGTTTCTTGTTTTTAATAATATTATAAACTCTCCATGACCCCACCACTAGGCCTAAAAACTAAAATACTGCTCATAAGATATATCCATCTTGGGCTTCTCCCCCATCCCATACATTATTGTTGGCAAATATTCCACTTGTTTTATTAACAATACATATAAACACTAATTATATGTTAGCAATAGTTACGTTTTATCGAAATTTAACCATTTTATACATCAACCATTTCTTCTTGCAATTCAAACATTCTTTTGGGGCTCTTTTCCTTCTTCCTCAATACATTCTTTAAAAATTCTTTTAGATTGTGTAACTAGATTGTAAAAATTTTCCATTCTTGCTTATTTGTGAATATCTTTATTTGTTTCATTCATGAAAAATATTCTTGTTGTATGCATAATTTTACATGGATGGTTTTTTCTTTAAAATTTGAGGTATGATTTGTTGGTGTCCTGCCTTCCATTGTGCTGAGACTTTGCTGACTATTCTGCTGTCATTCCAACAATCATTTAGGGGCCATCTCTCCTCTCTCTTGTTGCTTTAAAAATCTTAAGTTAGATCATGATGGTAAGCACCTTCTGAAACTCTTCAGTTATTCCTTCGCTTCTCACCTTTTTAATAAAAGATAAATATTAGACTTTTGCTATTATAAATAATATATTTCAATGTGTTAGCCTTTTTGTAATTTGTAAATCTTCTAGACAGAAATTATATGTCAAAGTGTTTGGAAACTAGTAAGACATCTTAGCCAAAGTTTTCCAACAAGTGTGATAGCAAATTATACTGCAATATAAATCTATGAAATTGCTTTGTGCCCCCCACTCATTAAGTTTGATTTTACTTGTGTTTAAAAATCACAATGTTAAACAGTGAAAATATGTATCTTTGTGGATTTAATTCTCATTCCTTTACTAGTGAGACTGAATGTTTTCTGTATTTTTTTGCTAATCATAATTTGTACTTATTATGACTCGCTAATTGCAAAATTTATGTAAATAGTTTGACACATTCTTCAACCCTTTTGCAAATAAGGATTTAATGAATTTTTGTAAACTTGATAGCATTCTTTATGTAATAAAAACATTACGCCTTGTATCTATATTGGTTGTGAACATTTTAATGCATAATATGTAAATTTTCTCTCACTTTTTGTGTATTTATCTTTTGAAATTATTCCTTTAATGTGTAAACAGTGATCTACAATATATTTTAAAAACTAACTTCATACTCCTTTTTTTTGATACCATTAATTCTGCATTGGCAGCCAGATCTCCTGAATGCTCAGATTTGAACTGGCTCTGTAGTTGTAGCAGTTTTAATTTCTCATGTCCTCTTTATTCCTTGATCAGCAATATCCATCTCTCAAGTGCTTCTCCATAATGCCTCCTCATGTAATCATGGCAATGCCTTGTCACCATTGTCTTATTGAATGGAAGGTGACTTACTACATGCTCTAAAGTAGTAATCTGACTTGGAGCTCAGATCTGTTGTGCCCTGACTATCATCTTTGTTTCTTAACTTTCAAATACTAAGCAAGCAGTGAATTCTGGATGTTGCTGTGCTGAGACTTTGTTCCAGTAACTGTCTTTCGCCCCTGTAGATAGAAATTCATTATCAAATTACTTCTTACTGTATTCATGTAGCAGTAAGATTCTTTGTTCATTCTTCTAGGAATGTCATATTCTGTGTTTCCCTTCTCAAAGCCTCTAGTCCTCTGAATGAAGAAAATTTATCTTCAATTCAACTACGGTCCCTACACCCATCCGTGGGATCATGCATGAATTCTGCGCTTTTGTGGTTCTAAGAATCCAGGAAAGGCTGGGATGCTTAGTTCCTGTTTTCCCTCATCATTGCTTTTGTTCCTTCTGCTGCCTGGGTTTTCATCACAGAAAAGGCACTCTGCTCAAAGAAAATACATGGATGGCTTTCAAAATGGACCACCCCATTGACCACAGACTTATTCTCAGAAACCCCTGAGCCCTCCTCCAGAAGAAAGTACATTATGCATACACTCTGCTGGCATCACAAGGAAATTTTCCTTAGAAGTCTGGATGCATATGATGTGCACTAGGGTCAGGCCTCCACCTCTTGTGTTGTCTTCAAAAATTATGCTCTTATTATCAGCCTCAAGAAATCTTCCCATATGCCCAGGTGCTTCCACTGCCTGTACTCACTGAGTAGACTCCATTTTCTCCCACCCTTGAGAGATTTACCTTGATTACCTTTGACATTAAAAAAAAAAAAATGACACTCTTTCCCACTCAGACCTGAAGCCTCAAGGTTTGTTGGGGTGAGTATGAGGGCTATGACTATAAGGAGACCTAAGATCATTAGAAACAGGTGGTTACTCTTTTTCCTTGGAGGCAGTTGTACAATGAGATGATAGGTTTTTAATCCACAAATCTTGTTATTTATATATTTTATCATTATGTTGTTTTTAGTCATTACAAGGAAGAAATAAGGAAACTATTATTAGCTTAACTGTTAATATGTGTCAGTAATGATTCTAGGCAATTTATACAATTTGGACCTCTATGATAGTTATGCCTCCAGAATTTTTATGAATAATTCAATGGTCTTATAACTTGTCAATTATTTAATAGTATTTAGTATTATTATTTCTGCAATTATAAACACAATGCACTTTTATATATGAAAATATGAAGAATTCTGAAAAGGATAAAAAGTGAAGAACACCTATTGATTTCAATATGTTGTCTGTCACTTTTTCTTTGGTAATCCAAGAAAAAATAAAATACTCTGTTCCATGGATAAAAAAAGAAGTTGTTAAACATGTCAGGGTTCATGGTCATAGAGGGCACAGAGATCAACCTACTTCAGGCAGGAAAGTTTATTTACACACCAGCATGGTGGGGGTCTGAAGTAAAGATTCAGTCTGCTCGAAACAAAGGGAGATCTGTCTTTATGCTTTGCTTTCTGGGGTGGTCAGTTGGTAAAGGTGGACAAGGGTTTGGCTGATGGGTCAAGTGGTGATTGGGCTTGGGCATCTTTTGGGATGAGACTTGAGAAGGGATTGTGTTGAGCCAATGGAGAAGTGAGTAGTGGGTTTTAGTGTCCTTTTAATGATTGGAATGTATATAGCTGGGGAAGGGGGATTTTGGGCAGGATGCAGTGGCTGCATATGTTATTCTGGCCACCAGGAAGTCTTGCACAAAAGGCTTGCCTAGTGTGCTGTTTGGAAAGGAGTGGAATTTTCCAACAGAAATATTTATGGATATCTGTGTGTACATTGTTTGGTATATTTCCTTGCTCTGTCAGCTGAGGAAGCCTAGAAGTAATAACACCCCAGGAGCAATGGGCACACCCAGCACCATGATCTGGTTTCTAATACCATTTTCCAGTTAAAGGAACCCAAGATCTTGAACAAATGTTTGAGTCTAAGGTTGGAGCAGAGAGCAAAAAATGGTAAGCCGGAAGCATCTTGTACTGCCAGAAAGTGAAGAAGTGCTTGAGAAACCCACAAAGGGACAGATGAACCAAATTAAAGAGCTCTCATTGCCTAAGGTTGGGACAAATTGAGCATAAAATAAAGTAGTATTATATTATAACCAAAAGTATAAAATAATTACCAATGTATTCACAGTGACAAAATGAATGATTGAGTATTAAATGAATGGAGGAGAATAGACAAATCTCTGCGCAGAATTCCAAATAATTGATGTAGATACTCCACCTTTATGGAGGCGAAGTAAGTCTCCCCACACTTTAAATGTGGGCTGCACATAGTAATTTCCTTCCAAAAGTATAATATGAAAAGGGAGAAAAGGAGTTACTTTACAGTGAAGAAACCTGACAAACACCATCTCAACCAGATGATCAAGGTTAACATCAACAGTGATAAGTCATGTTACTAGTATGTACCCTTGATGGGATGTGATGGAAATGGCATTTCACCTCTCTCATCTTCTCCAATCCCACATCCAAATGCTAGTTAAACTGAGAACAATATCAGACAAAGTCCAATTTAGGGACATTCTACAAAATAACTGACAAGTCATCCTCAAAACTATCACGGTCATCAAAAACAAAGAAGAAGAAACTGTCACAGCCAGGAGGAATCTAAAGAGAATGGCAATTAAATGCATTGTGGAATTGAAAAGGGACACTTAGTTTCCAGGTAAAAGGAAAGGAAATTTGAATATGGTATAGACTTTAGTTAATAACAACATATCAATGTCAGTTTGGTATTAGTTACAAATCTACCATGCTTACATAAATTATTGATAACAGGAGAAACTGGGTGTAGGGTATATGGAAACACTATATTTTATGCACAATTTTTCGGGTCAAACTAAAATTATTCTAAAATAAATGGTTTATTAAAAAAATATTCTCTTACAAATGGCCAACAAGCACATGAAAGAATACTAAACATCATTACTTATTAGGGGAATGAAAATAAAGCCACAAAGACATACCACTTCTGCCTACTAATTTTTATTTTGAAATTTAATATACATAGAGAACATTGATAACTTTCTAAACACAATTTAACAAATAATTAGCAAATTTCAAAGAATATTATGAGTTATAGTTCCATAATTTCAGTTATTTCCTTATTGTGATATATAATATACATACAGAAAGCAGATAACTTTCAAAGTATGACATAGCAAGTAGTTACATAGGTAATTTCAGAGAGTGTTATGGACTAAAGTTTCACCATTTCAGCTATTTTCTTATTGTGAAATATAAGATATATACAGAAAGATGATAACTTTCAAAGTATAATTTAATGAGTACCTATAGAGCAAATTTCAAAGAATATTATAGTTTACATTTACACCATTTCAGTTATTTCATTATAGCTATTCTAATACCCTAGAATCTAAAAAAAATATGTAAAGATTCACTATTTAATAATCCTTTGTTAAATCCTATCTTGTTTGTTGCTACCCCTTCTTGTCATTTAATCACTTTCTTGATCTTCAGGAGTGTCTAGGCAGTGACCACCCTATCTTGTTCTTATTAAAAAGGGGTGTCAACATTATGGGGAAGGGGGCTGCATCTGGTTGATGTTCTTAAAGAGGCTATTGCCTCTGGGTTTTAGGACTTGTCTGGCATAGGAACACTCAGTTGGATTCAAGTTTCTGAAAAATAAACTGAGTGAAACTTCTATAGAATCTCAGATTGGGAACTAGGTATTTCAGTTACTGCTATATAGGGCTTGGCATACTGTGGCCATTTGGGATATCTAGCTGGAACTTTCACAAAGAAACCTCCAGGATAGCCTCTCAACTCTATTTGAAACATCTTAGCCACTGTAACCTAATTTTCTTACCTTTCTTTTCCTCCTATTGCTCAAGAAGGCATTTTCAATCCCTCAATGCCAGGGCCAGGCTCATTTCTGGGAGTTGTATTCCATGTCACCAAGGAGATTCACTCCCTTGGGAGTCATGTCCCATGTAGAGGTAGGTTCATGAATTTATTTGCTGAGTTGGGCTTGGAGAGAGAAGGCCACATCTGTGCAACAAAAGAGGTTCTCTGGAGGTGCCTCTTAGACATAATTATGGGAAGGCTTAGCCTCCCTTTTACAGCCTTAAATTTCACAACAGCAAGCCCCAAGATTGAGGGCTTGACTTATTAAGTAGGGAGTTTCTAATTTCATGCAGCATGTGTTCTGCCTGAGGTAAACAATCAGCATCTCACATTATCTTCACTTAATTGTACAGTCATCATCACTCTCAATTCAAACATTATCATAACACAAAACATCCTAAAGCTCTTAGCTGCTAATTATTCATCCCTAGTATTAGTGTAGTGCTGATAAGGCATTCCTATTAAATATATAATATAATAAGTAATGGGTAGTTTTTCCATATAGCACTCTTCTGTTAACTCTTTATACCAGCATCATACCTTATAAATATATCATGCATTGTTTTAAGGCTTTTGCACATGGAAATCTACTTTCTATGGGTTTTTTCTCTCCAATATGAATTTTATAATGATTCATAATAGCATACAAAAGGATTGTTTAAAGAAACTAAACATTTTTAGAGAAAAGGACCAAATAAAAGATAAAAAATGAACTATTAAAAATATCATGCAAGTACTTATTTTTAATTGTAGTGCTACTCTGCTGGTTACATGCCTTTAAAGTATCACTTTTGATCATGTTCTCCTTCAATGTGGCACTGATACTTATAATCCCATTAATGACCCACAATCACCCCTGCCCATTCCCATGCTTGAAGTTCACCCTCATTGTCATGTCTGTACATATTAGGTTATCATTCTCCCTTCACTAGCTTCTGTGTATCTCTAGGTCCATATCTTCTACATTGTGAGAGATTGGTTGATTTTACATTTTTCAGGGAGCTCACATTAGTGGTATCATACAATATCTCTTTTTTCATGTCTGGTTTATTTCACTCAACATTGTCTTCAAGGCTTATCCATGTTGTCATGTGTTTCAGGACCTCATTCCTTTTTACTGTTGCAAAGTATATCATCATATGTATATACCACATTTTGTTTATCCACTCATCTGTTGAAGAACTCTTGGGTTGTTTCCTTCTCTTGGCAATTGTGAAAAATGCCACTATGAACATCAGTGTACAAATGTCTGCTGCCATCTCTTCTGGGTATATACTGAGAAGTGAAATTGCCAGATAGCAGGGTAAATTGATATCTAGTTTTCTGAGAAATTGCCAAACTGTATTCCACAGTGGCTGTAGCATTGTACATTCCTAATGTATAATGCAATGAATAAGAATTCCAGTTTCTCCACATCCTCTCCAGCATTTGTAGATTCCTGTTTGTTTAATGGCAGCCATTCATATTTGTGTGAGATGATATCTCATTGTGGTCTTGTTTTGCATTTCCTTACTAGCTAGTGAAGATGGACATCATAACATGGGTTTTAGCCATTTGTATTTCCTCTGTAGAAAAATGTCTTTTCATAATTTTGTGAATTTTCTGGTTCATTGATGATTATTGATTTCTAATCGCATTCCATTATGGTCAGAGAATGTGCTTTGAATAATTTCAATCTTTTTTAATTTATTGAGGCTTGTTTTGTGTCCCAGCATATGCTCTAACCTGGAGAATGTACCACGAGTCCTGTAATTTGGGATGTAACACTCTATATCTGTCTATTAAATCTAATTCATTTATTACATTGCTTAAGTTATGAATTTCCTTATTGATCCTCCATCTGATTTTTCTATCTATAGAAGAGAGTAGTGTATTTAAGTCTCCCATTACTATTGTAGAAACATCTATTGATTTCTTCAGTTTTGTCATTTTGTCTAATGTACTTTGGAGCACCTTGATTGGGTGCATAAACATTTATGATTGTTATTTCTTTTTGGTGAATTGACCCTTTTATTAGTATATAGTGTCATTTGCATTTAAAGTCCATTTTATGTTATTATTATTGCTACCCCTGTTTCCTTTTGGCTATGGCTTGCCTGGAATACTTTTCCCATCTTTTCACTTTCAACCATTTTGTGTTACTGATCTAAGTTGAGTCTCTTTTAAACAGCATATTGATGGTTCATAGTTTTTTAATCCATTCTGCCAATCCATGTCTTTTTAGATTGGGAGTTTAATCCATTCACATTCAATGTTATTACTGTGAATGCAGGTCTTGAATCAACCATCTTTTCCTTTGGCTTTTATATGTTGGATCTGTTTTTTTCCCTGTCTCTCATTTTTTTTTCACTTTTATTTTCCCTTACTAATACTCTTCAGTTCTGTGCCCTTTTCCAGACTTCTCTCTCCTTTCTTTTTCTCTCAGCTGGTAGAAATCCCTTTAATGTTTCTTGCAAGTCAGTTCTTTTGTTAACAAATTCTTTCAATATTTGTTTGTCTGTTAAAATTTTAAACTCTCCTTCAATTTTGAAGGAGAGCGTTGCTGGATAAAGACTTTTTGCCTGGCAATTTTTCTCTTTCAGAATCTTAAATATGTGATACCGCTGCCTTCTCACCTCCATGGTGCCTGCTGAGTAGTCAGTACTTGGACTTACATAGGTTCCCTTGTATGTGGTGACTCACTTCTCTCTTGCTGCTTTCAGAACTTTCTCCAGCATTTGACAATCTGATTAGTATATGTCTCATTATGGATTTCTTTGGATCTATTCTATTTGGAGTTCATTGACATCTTTTGTTTGTGTATTATGTCATTTGGAAAGGATGGGAAGTTTTCCCCAACTATGTCTTGAAACAGTCTTCCTAGCCCTTTTCACTTCTCCTTCTGGGACACCAGTGATTCTTATGTGTGTGTGTTTCATGTTGTCCATAATTTCTCTGAGATCCATTTCAAATTTTTCAGTTTTTTTCACCATTTGTTCTATAGTGTGTTCACATTCCATTGGCTGACCTCTAGTTCACATATCCTTTCTTCTGCCTCTTCAAATCTGCTGTTGTGTGCATCTACTATATTTTTAATTTGACCAACAGTATCTTTGATTTCCATAAAATCTTATGTTTATTTACTCTTTCAAATTCTTCTTTATGCTGTTCTAGAGCCTTGTTGATGTCCTTTAGGTTTTTAGCCATCCATTGAAGTTGTTTTGGAGATTTGTGCACACTTATTTAAATAATTGCTCCAGATTTTTTGTCTCTTCTAACATTTTAATTTGTTAGTTTTCCTTTTCCACAGCTTCTTGGATCTTGATGTGCTTTGTGATTTTCTGTTGTCTTTGGTGGCATTTGCTTATCTTGGTAAGATTATTTTGGGAAATGCAGGATTATTTGAGCATTTATATATAATTTGGCTGAACTACTCTTTGGTGGATAGCACTTTCCCTGTCCTACCTGCAGATGGCTCTCTTGATCCAACTTGTCCCCTCAAACCAGCTCTCCCCCAACTTTGTATGTGTGCTGGGCAGTGCCCAAACTGGGTGGGAATCCAATCATTGCACCATTTTTCCTTGTGCACTTGGGACTCCCAGCCCTATGGGAGGAGGGTGGGCCCTGTGCAGTTTGGCATGGAATCTGCCCCAGTGCATAAATGTCCCGGCTATTCCCAGGGCTGCAAGGGACCACTCTTGGGCTGTGGAGCTGTGTGTCTCACCTTCCAGCCCAAATGCAGCAAAGTACCTCTCCATCATGCACCCACCAGTCCCTTGGGTTGGGGAGGGGCATCTGGAGCTTCTGTGCAGTACCCTTGCTTCTCAGCTGTGCACACTGCAAGCTTCCATGGAGGAAAAGTGTATGTGGTGACCACAATTCCACTGAATCCTGAGTTCCCTTATGGGAGCTCTCAGCAGTGGGGCTCTGAAGGGTTATCTCACCAGCCAACTGCTGAGATGGATAAAGAGGGTTTGAAAAACTGCTCACTCTGTGCCCAGCTGCTGGCTCTAGCTGCAACTCACCAGCATTAGAACACTCAGCTATGGGACTCTGAAGGGCTATCTCCCCAGCAAACTGCTGAGATGGGTACACAGGGCATGGGAATCTGCTCCCTTCCATGCTAATCAGCTAACTCCAGCCACCAGTCTGTGGCACAAGAGCTCTCAGCTGTGAGGTATCTCCACAAAATTATCTAATCCATCACCTCATAACAAATAAGTCTCTCACTTTTATGACATCACAGTAAACCACTCTTTTGTTTGGTAGTTAGTATCAAGATATATACAGTACATAACTTTTTTCCCTTTCCAATGACATTATAATTACTTGATAGCAGTAATTATGCTCTATAATAGTTCACATGCAGAACATTTGGGAAAATGGAGAAGTGTAGGAAAAGAGAAAAAAATGCTGTGTGTGTGTGTGTTTGTAGCAACTGTGGTGGTTCTGTTAGTGGACTTTACTTGTGCTCATTCAACTCCTCCAGCTGAGCCATCATCTCACATATACTAGGCAATTTTTACTACACTGGGAAAATTATATAATCCCATCATTTTCAATATACAACTACTGTCCACTTAGTTGTGTGTCATCTGTTTATTTATTCAATCATTTATCCATGGTCCATTTTTCTATTCATTCATTCATTTTGTAAGTCATCATTCCATTCATAATCCTTCTTTCCATTTCTTTATTCTTCTGCCTTATACCTAATAAGCTCATTTATTCAGAAAATAAATGTTCACAAATTATATGCTAAATGCGATGCTATGCTAGGCATTGAGAGGAAGATGACCTTTTATTTAATGCTATTCAACTGTTAAATCAATACTAGCTTTTTTTTTACTTAGAGATTTTGTTTCATACCTGCCCGTAATTCAGAACATCCAGTACTTAATTCTTTTCTTTGCTTTTTCCTAATATCTACCTTGAACCCTGATTTGTGACTATACACTGAGATTGCAGCTTTTTATGATGCTATTCAGCATTGAAAATGAACAATTAACAAATACACACAACATGGATTAATTTTCCAAGTAATCTTAATTGAACAATGTCAGGCACAAAGGAATATATACTGTGCAAAGAAGAAAAGTAGGCAGAATTTTCTGTTTGTTAGAAGTTAAGATAGAGATTACCCTTGGGACTAAGATAGTGTTTCAAATTGGGCACTAGTTCAGGTTGTTGTTATCTTGATTGTGTTGACTTTGAGAGAATTCATCATGGCATACATCCCAGAGCTTTGTACTTTTCTCTATATATGTTATATTTCAATAAATAGAGATCAAAATATTAAAACCCCTTCTAAAATAGGTAAGAGTTACTTGAGAAAAAAAGATTCATGCTTATACACCATTGTCTTGAGTCTTATCAATAAACTTGTTCATTTAATATCTCTATGTATATGACACATCAAAAGAATATATACCATAAATGGGTGGGTACATTGTAAGGTACCTTGTAGCATGTCATATTATAAGCAATCAGGAAATACTGCTTAATGTGAACATACCAGATACCAAGTTGCATGTAGGTATAACCTAATTCTTCATTATTTCTATCCATAGTGTGCAAGTCGCCAAGATTAGAAATATTTTCCCAATGTTCTCAGAGCTGCAATCACCAACTTCTTTTTCAGGCTATAGATCTGGAGATTCATTAGAGGAGTGACAATATCCTATTTTATTAAGAAGTTCAATTCCAGAGATGACACGAGATGAGGGAATAAAGTTGAGCCATAGAAGCAGCTCCCTGCAGTGAGATGAGAGGAGCAGATAGAGAAGCCTTGCTTCTGCCTGTGGTGGAGCTGATGTTCAGGATGTGGAGATGATGTGCATGTGTAGAAGACAATCAGGGAGAATGTAAAAAAGTATGCAGGAGTGTTGAGGGGACCAAGACAATGAGGTTGGTGGCAACATCGGTGTCTCAGTTGCTCTATGAGAACCCTCGTACATAGCAACTTTGAAACTTTCTTTATAAAAAAGAGCCTAAAAATAAATTCACAAAAAGAGACAATAAATGTTGAGCAGCCAAAAAGTCATGGTTTATTATATCTGAAAAAATTCCATAATTCAAACACAAACAAACTGCACATTTTACAATCACAATTTATTTGTCAACAGTTAAAAGCCACAGACTTCTTTTGCATCTAGGACACAGAATCAAGGCAATGAAATGATGGCAATTCTGTGCTGTCAAAATTTTTATCCTTGTTTAATCTCTCTTCTTTGACTAAGCAAGCTACCCTAATACTATTTGTGGGCAAAAAAAGGAGGAAAGAAGAAATAAATTTTAAAAATGGTTTAACTCATTAGTTTTGCAACAGCATTTAAAATTTTTTCTTTATGTAACAAACAACTCTGTAAGCCCAGTACCTTGGTTACATTACGCATAGTTACTGATTTCACCTTTAAGGTACAACAGTTAAACATTAACAGAGTCACAAGAAAGCAGAAACATATACAGTCATTTGATGGGATTACAAAATATTATTACCTGTTGATTATTAGCAAATGATCATCAATCCTTGAGAAAAAGACAGCATATGAAAGCACAAGGTCAAACTTCAGCTCTAAGTGAAGTGTTTTTTCATGTGTATTTGTTTTCTAGGCAGAGAAAATTCTTTAACAGAGCAATTCAAAATATCAGTGCTAAAAGTTGGGGTTTTTTCCTCCTATAAGAAATTACAAGGAGCTTTTAAAAAAAAAAAACAAAAAACAAAAAACTGGAAGCAGCTTTTGGCCATGTTCTTTTGTTTTTCTATTTCTGTCCTAAATCAAAGAGCATGGTTCTCAGGAAAATCAGTTTCCCATTGTGCTCTTATACTCTGCTTCCAATATAGAGAAATCTCAGTATGAAGTCATGTACATCCAGTTGACTAGTTATTGTCAATTTGAATAAGAAAATTACATGTGATAACAGCAAATATGAGAATAATTGTAAAGCAGGTAAAGTGTATAAAAATCTAATTTTATTAGAAAACATATAAAGCATAAAATTGATGTTAGAATGTGAAATCCAAGAGGACTTTTTTTTTTAACCATATACTAAAAATATTTATAATTCTCTGAAATGGGAAAATATTCCCTGAAGCAGACAATATGCTGGTGGAAGTAATAATTTCCATTCTAAGAAATTTGGAAAAATTTGTAACAGAAGACTCAAAATGAATATGACTCTAAAGGAATTGATCATTGTGGAAAAATGACATTTTAAAAAATTACCTGTTCATTTATCCTAGGTGTTTGATCAAATGAAAATTTGGGTAGTTGATGGAATGGGAGCTCTGCAGAAAGCCTTTAGTTTACTGTGTGCTGCAGTGCGAAAAGGGGCATCCAGAAGTGGAAGGGGTATGGAGACAGAATCTAGAATCTAGATTATCACATACTGGGTTTAAGGTTAGGGAATGGGAAGTTATGCTTAAATTGTACAGAATTTCTATTGGAGTTGATTGCAAAGTTTGGGTAATGGATGGTGGTGACAGAAGCAAAACATTGTGAATGTAATTAACAACACTGAATTATATATGTGAAAATGGTTAAAAGGGGAGATTTTAGGTTGTGTATATACACTAGAAAACAAATTTAAAGGGAAAAAAGGGGGATCAGAGGCTGCCATGAGATGGGGGAATGGAAAGGGGAGTTTTTGCTCAATGGGGACAAAGTTTCTGTTGAAAAAGTTTTGGTAAAGGTAGGTGGTGATGGTTGTACATATAGTGAATGTAATTAATGGCACTGAATTGTACACTTAAAATGGTTAAAATGAGATATTTTGTGTTATATATATGTAATCACTATAAACAATTTAAAAATTAAGATAAAGCAAACAAACAAGCAAAAACTCTTGATTCAGAATTCTAGCTTCCAGAACTGTGAGAGAATAAATGTTTGTTGTTTCATTCCCAAAACAAACAAGCTATCAGAAAAGAAGTGGGAAAGACAACGCATGGGAAGAAGACCAAAAATGTGGTCTGTTAGATACTTGGCTGGGAACCCAGCTTGTGTCCTCATAATTTTGAACCCCCACCCCCATCCCATATCCCTTTCCTCCTCAAGTCCCAGTCTTGTGTCTACAGTGGAATTCTGGGGAGAATTTCCTTCCTTCACTGTGGCCCCAAGTAGCCATTTGTCAAACGTCTGGATCAGGCACACCCTTGACTTAACACATCTAGATGTTCCGCATTGCTCAGCTGCCTGAACTCCAAATTCCTGTTTTCCTTTCTCTGACACATTTGCTTTTTTTCCACTGAAACTTGCCCTTTCTATCTTGTCCTGTTGTACCCCAAAACCTTTCTGCTAAATTGTCTACTTTACAAAATCATAGCTTTATCTTTCTTTAAATTTATTCTGAGACGTTTTAGAAATTCCCTTTTGGTGGCTCTCCATATGTATCCTCTCTTCTCAGGTTGTCTTACCTCCCCTGGGGACTCTCACCTGTTCTAAGCACAGGACTCTCAAAATTGAAATATATAATTTGCCAATTACTGCACTCCCTCTTTCCCAACTCTCTCACTTACCTCAGACTCCAGATCCTCAGGGTTGCTCTAGGTTCCCTTCTGTGCAGTGCTGGGCACTTGACTAGATTGCTCACTGAAATGCATAGTAAAGAAAACAAGATAGGTTGGAGACCCATCAATGCAACCAAAAGTCTTTCTATGGAAAATGACTGGGTTAACATGGTTATTTGACCATTTGACTGCCTCTAAGCCAGAGAAAACTAGAGCATCCTTCTTCACCTTACCCCCCCTGGCCCCCCCAAAAAAACTCTGTCAATTTCGAAGACATCTTTTTGCATCCACTATCAAAGGAAACCAAGAAACAATCTTATTATCATTCATGAAATACATTGCTATAATAATTCCATTTCAACCTCCTGAGGTCAGCTACCTGATATATTGGAGATATTTTCTCAAGGCCCTTCTCAGAGCTGCTTTCACCTCATTGTTTTTCAGGCTATAGATGATGGGATTCACTAAGGGAGTAACTACACCATACTGTATAGAGAAGATCAACTCCAATGGTGAGCCCGAGACTGGCATTAGATAACGAAGAATAGATGAACCATAAAACAGGAGCACTACAATGAGGTGGGAGGAGCAGGTGGAGAAGGTCTTGCTTCTACCTGAGGAGGGGCTGATACTCAGGATCGTGGAGACAATGGAGATGTAGAAATAAGCAATTAGGAAGCAGGTTCCAATTCCATGCAGGATACTGGAGCAGAGCAGGACTGTAAAATTGGTGGAAACATCAGAGCAGGATAGAGGGAAGAGAGAGGGCAGCTCACAGCTGTAGTGGGGGATGGTCTTATCACCACAGAAATCCAAGTTCATAGCTAGAAGGATGTTGATGAATGCATCCATAAAGCCCAGTCCCCAGGACACCCACACTAGCCCCTTACAGAGCTGGTTGCTCATCATCTGTCCATAGAGCAGGGGGTGGCAGATGGCAACATAGCGGTCATAGGCCATCACTGAGAGCAGGCAGGCTTCTGTGCCCCCAGACTCAAACACAAGGAAGGCCTGAGCCAGGCAGCCTCTTACAGAGATGGTTTTCCTGTGAGACAGAAGATTCTCCAGCAGCCTTGGCACTGTGGCAGAAGAGAAGCAAGAATCCAGGAAGGAGAGGTGACTCAGAAAGAAGTACATGGGCATGTGGAGGTGAGAATCTCCCCTGACAACCAGCAGCATCAACAGGTTCCCCATCAGGGTCAAGATGTAAATTCCCAGGAACAGCACAAAGAGCAGAGCCTGGACATGGGGGTCAGCAGACAGTCCAAGGAGGATGAACTCGAGGATGATGCTGTGATTCCCCAAGTCCATTGAAAGAGGCTGCTCCCTAGAAATAAAAATATGGACAAACCTGAAACCTCTTTTAATAGCACTCAATTACCAAAGGGTTGAAGCTTCCTCCTCTTACTGATTCCTTTGTATCCTTTCTTCCTTGTGCTGATATTTTCCTTCAATTCTTATCCCATGATAACACCTCATGGCTGATGGTCTATCTCAGAGATTGGTGAAGAAATTTATAACTATTCTCAATCTGAACTATGACTAATAGTCTCTTTGGATAACGGTGCTGAAAAATATTCCCTATGTTTTGTAAATTCTTTTGTTCTTTCTAGAGGGGATGTCCCAAAACAGGTCTTCTCTGCCCTGTTACTTAGACTTTTATTCCCATTCATAACTTAGTCATGATGATATTATTTTGGTATTATTTTGTCTTCTGTTAGCTTTGTCACCAGGCACTTACAAACAATTTGTCCATTTTGTAATTGGACCAAGACTAATATGTAGGCACTGGATTGTTATGTGTAGTGTGTGTGTGTGTGTGTGTGCGCGCGTGTGTGTATGTGTGTGTGTTTGAGTATTATTTTGTGTCTTATTTGGAGGATGGGATAGAAGGAATAAGGGAGTAATTTTGTGTATACATCTTGCTGTAGAAAGAAATTGAGTACAAGATATTATATAACTTGTCTAAATTGATAATATCAATAGTCAAGATTTGACTCCATTAAGGAGGACCAAAGACAGGAGGTCATATTACCATGAAGTGCCTTCCAATCAAGCCTTGGTCCTTCATGTCCTCTATCATCCGGCATCTATTCACTTTTGTGATTGTCCAGATTCTGCCCTCGGGAGGACCTTAATGCTGAGGGCAGACTAGTGTCCTTCAGATCACCGCATGGGCTTATCCCTCTCTTTCCCGTTTCTCAAGCTTGTGTTCCACATGGAATGCCCAATCTTTTGATCTAAATCTTATTAATACTTACCTCTCATCAAAATTTCAACTTCTTTCTGAGAATTTCCTTTATCACATCATTTTCTGAACTCACCCGTATGTATAATGATTGAACAACTATTATTCATTGATTGACTGCTAAGTATTGACCACCCTAAACACTTATATTTTTAACCCCAGAATCAGTTAGGCACAAATCATTGCACTAAGATTTTTCAAATATCAAAACAAAACTATTTGGGCATCTTACTAACAGTTTAACAACATTATTGCCACTCTCACCTCTCTGATTTCAGGAATGTGCTTTTGCTGTTCTGGCCAAATATCTCTCTGTTAAGGATGTTTTATGCATTCCTGCTTCTCTCCACAGTCTGATCTAGTCTATCTGCTCATAATCATTAATTCTTTTCCCTGTATGACACATCAGATGAATCACTCTCTTATTCTGGTAGGTAATATAGCATTTGTGTAGAGTGTTTATTTTCCCCCTCTCCATGACATAATAATTTTGGATGGCAATGATTGTGCTTTGTAGTATTTTGCATCCAAGATACTTGTCCCAGTGAATGAAATTGCATGTAGTAGAATTCCAATGAGTATTTGCTAAAGAAAAGAAAATAATTAAGTTAATAGTAAAGACTGTGTAGCTAATATTTTCAGGGAAAGACTCCAAATTCATAAACTTCAGAAAAACTGAGTACTAAAGATAAATAGAAAGTGAAGGCAAAGAAATGGGGTGGGAGGGTGTCTGACTTTTGCAGCTATGGAGGGTCAGGGAGTGGGATTTACTTGTGTCCCTCCATCGACTACCAGATCCCTGTAGCCACGGAGTCATCCCACATCCACTAGCCTACTTTTGCCTATACTAGAAGAGTATTTAAATCCATGATAGTGAAGTAACACCAGCCAGCCACCCTTCTGTCACCATCCATTTATCCTTTAGTTCATTTGTCTATTTATCTATTCATTTTCATATTCATCTATTCCATTAATAATCCACCTTTCTATTGTTATTCTTCTACTATCTCTCTACAAACACATTTATTCAGATAAGAAATATTCACATATTTTCTGCTTCATATCAGATTTTGAGAGGGATTGGGAGGAAGACAAACTAGTATAGACCAATGTTCAACGGTTATATAAATACTCTGTTTTTCTCCTTAGATTTAATGTAGCCAAAACTTAGAATCCAGGACTAAATTCTCTTCTTAAACTTTTTACTCTTGCAGAACTTGAAACCTGATTTGGGCTATACACTTGGATTATTCCTTTTCATGAAACCTCATGCCTGGCTTGGTAAATTCACACAGTTTGCCCAGTCCCACTGACATTTTAGTCAGCCATGTAACCTGTATCTTTGTCATGATACCATGGAGTCTGTCACTGGGGGTACCCAAAGGACTCACAGTAACATTGAATTATCATGCCCATCCACCTACCCAAATCTTGTCCTTTCTATTTGTTTTCCCACTATTAATACTGAATAATCTCATAACTTCCCAACCTATTGGACCTCCAGAGATTCAGTGTATATATCAGTTCTGCCTAGTAGAATAATACACATCATAGATGTCTCAAATCAATCCAAACTCAGCACTGAGTGAACACGACCTGCTCAAAAGTTCTACTTTGAAGAGGTCCACTTATTTCTGTATTTGTCAAATCCTGTTGGAAGCAAACAATTTTGCTGGTGTCTAACCCAGCAATTAACAACAACAATAAAACACGTAAGTAAATGAAAGCCACTGTCTTCAAGAATATGAATTTTCTTGCATTTGATATTTTCCTTGCGAATTAAGCAGAAAATTGCTTTGATTAATTTGCTTTCCATCTTATGCTTACTTACCCCTAAGAGGGATCACAGTGCCTTCAATTCTCACTGAAATGGAATGTTTCAGCCTAGATCTGTATTGGCTGGAGAAGGGATAATATGTATCTTTGCTGAAGTTATTTTTGTGTGATGCCTCAATGGGAACCTGGGTTACAATTTGCATGTGATAGCAATATGAGAGCATTCAGTATAATACCACTTTATACATTACTGGGTATTAAATTTTGGGGGTATACTAAGAGTCATCCAGTTCTACCCTTTATCCACATTTAAACATAGGATAGCCCTTCAAAACCAGTCCCAACATAAACACTTTCAGTCCTAATGAATAATGAGGAGAATAATACTAATGATAGTGAAGAAGATAGTGCTAAACACTGTTCCAGGCTTTACATGTATTAAGCAAGATACTGATTTCTCACACCAATCCTATGAAATAGTGACTGTTTATATCCTTATCCCTTCTAGTTTTGAACAGATGAGGAACTGAGGCAAAAAGCTGGTAGAAAATGTGCCCAAACTCACAGAGTTAGCAAGAAGTGGAGTCAGAATTTGAACTAGCAGTTTGACATGTAACATATCACATCCTTTTCATGGAGATAGGTAGCACAGAAACATTCCTTGAACAAGAGACATGTAACATAGGATTCTTAACATTTTGTCAACCTCAAAAGAATTTAATTTAAAAATGTTAATTAATTTCACAAATGCTGGAATTGATGTGTTAATTAGAAGGTGAAGAGAATAAGATCCAGTGATTCACTTAGTCACTGAGCATGGAAAAGTACTCTACCTGACCAAAATTGGGGGGCTTGGATACTCTGGAATAGCATAAATACCATGGGTTTGAAAGTCCTTAGACTAGGGAGCAGTGAAAATAATTGGGCATGGAAAAATAACATCAATGAATAAAATTTTTTTCTTTAATGTTTTGCAGCTATGAATCCCTACCCCTAATTGTTTCAGCACTTTCATTGTTCTGATCAATTTTAAAGATGAAAGCAATTAGTAAAGCCTGAAAATTAACTTTCTATGGCAGATGTAATTGGTCCAAGCTAAGGACCAAAAATAGACTATCCACACCTCTTTTAACTGTTATACTCCAGCTACTGTGCCTACCTTTATTATAGTCCTAGAGCACGGGTAACTAATGCTGAGTTTGAAGTTGGAATGCATGAAATCTCCATTCCCATTGCCAAACATTATTCTCTGATGCCAAAGTGTTTTCCCCAGGTAGCTGCTCAGTTTAGGTGAACACATAGACCACATTGCACAGAAAATGTGGAAGTCTGCACTGATTTTGGAGGCTTATTCTCTAGCACAGAGAAAGTCTATCAGAAGTCTCAGGGTGAAAACATGCATTGCAGAGAGCCAGAAAGAGAGATCATCTGAGGAAAGGGAAGGAAGTGCTCAGGAGAGAAAGAAAGGAGGAAACTTCAGTGAATCATAGAGGACATTACCAAGTTCAGTGTTCTTAGGGCTCAGAAAGGTTCCTGTTGCTCTAGTCTTTTCCTGGGCCAGGCACCTCTATAGTCATTAGAACCAATCTCTTTATAGCCCAATTACAGGACTACAGATGATTTTTTCTCTCTCTCTTGATAAATCACAGTAAAGGCATCGCCATGGATTACTCCGAAGCTTCAGTGCTCACATCCTTGAAGTGCTGACTTGGTCCTGTCTTTCTCTTCCAGTATCCACTAGGCCTCTAAAACCCTCAAAAATAAATAAATAAAATAAACCAATAAAACAGAAGAAACATTGGAAGATCTTCTATGAGATAGCTATAGGCTCATGAACAGCGGTATCACTTTATTTTGTTCACTCTATTTTTCTTAATACTTTCCTAGGATAATCTGTGAAGTGAGTGATTCACACATATATCCCTTCAGTAAGGCAGATATATGACTAGGCAGTCAATAATTGGATGGCTTAGCCAGTCAGCCCAGGAGACAGAGGAACTGAATTTTTCTCTGAGTCACAGCCTGAAGCTCAAGTTTATAGTCATTAAGACAGCTAGCAGAAATTTATAATAGTCTTAGGGGATTCCATTGAGAATGGTCCTTTGAAAATTCTAGGCTGATTCTATGAAATTGAATGGAAACTATTGGATGTTTGGTGGGCTTTGAGGAAGGCTTGTGAGTGGAAACATCCTTCTGTCTGCAACCTCATTTGGGAAAACACAGGAAGGCTGTGCATTGATCTTTACCTGTCTTGCAGGTTATTTCTTCTGCCAAAGGGATGAATTTTATGAACATCTCTCTGCAAAATAATTTAGTGGTCATTGTGTCAATTCTTAGATAAGATTTTAGAGAAATTTTTGAAGCTAGGTGATGAAATCCATGAGAAAAGAAAGCTACATGACTGAGTGATAGTGACAAATGTCATAGTTTAATCTTGAAGATGTGAAACTGTAAAATACCCACTGGCTTATGGAAATGGGGTCTAATTTAGATTTCTAATTATACTTCTCCATCTGGTCATTCATCCAAAAGCAAAATCTGGATTGATTTTGCTACTACACTGTGCTGAAGATAACTCACAAGACCAAACTGAAAGGTAGCTTGAATTTGGATCTGCTAGGGTTTGGATTATGGAAACTTGACTAAATACTTAAGAGGATAGTGGGGAATGCTAGGAAGAGCAGGGACAGAGATATAGGCTAGATCAGAAGGAATAAAAATTGTTATGGTGAGTCCTATTCAGGAAAACAGTGTCAGAGTCTGTTATCAGGGGAAAATTGGAGGATTCAGGCATGATTCTGAATTCAGTGGGCAGACCAAGATTACTGGATAAAGTTACTATGATAGGCAAGAGGACTAAAGAAGGAATAGAGTCTGAGTGTGTAAAGATGGGTCAGGTTTCAAGTTGGGTATGAAAAGGAGAAATTAGTCATGGGATTTGACCCTGGATATAGGAAAGTACAATTCAGAAAACAGAAAAAATATGTGTATTAACAGAGCAGTTTAACAAAGTTTATACAAGGTGTAAAGTTTACACAAGTTTTTTTGCCCAAACTATTAAAAATAGAGGGCAAAATAGTAAACATTTCAAAAATTAGATAATAGAAAGAATGGATGAATAATGAATAAGTGAATGAATGGAGACATAGAGGGATAGATAACTGAATTTACAGATGGAATGATTAAATAAAAGATTAGCAGGCAAATTAAATTGATAAACAATAGATAAGTTTTCAAATAGAGATGCATTAAGTGTAATGGTTATAAGCAACCCTCTAGATGTGATCAGAAATGAGTTATGAAGTATAAGCTTCTTGTTGGAGAAAAATATTTAGGTGCTAGTTAGTACTTAGAAGATAATTCTTTTTCTTGCTCTACACAGCTGGCGGAAAATGAGTTTCACCTCTACTACAAAATCAGCCCTAATCCTCACATTTCCTTTCCATTCTCTTCCCCTTCCCAGTTTTCATCATGCTTTGTCTATTTCTGAAACTGGAATGTCCAGCTGGGGACAATACTGAAGAAGAGAAATGCATGGTCAGTCCGATTGTGTCATCTTTTTATTCTTTCTTCATCAACTAATTTTGATTAGAACCCATCATATTCTTCATTCTGCCGTGTCTTCAGGAAGGTAATATGATATATGGAACTGGATCCCATTCCCTATCCTACATGAAGTGGCAATTGGATTGGAGAAAAAAGAATCGCCACTCACACATTCTACTAAATGCTAGAACAATTTAAATATACAAGTGGAAGTACAGAACAGTTAAGAGGGTGAGGACACCCATGGAGTACAGAGTGGAGAGAAGCAGACATGCTTAGAAAATGCATGTCAGCCAATCAGGCTGCAGTGAAATGGAGAGAGATTATAGCTATGTGGACCTGGGATGGTTGTAAAGCTTGTCCATTAATTTAATCTCTCAACATAGGTAAATTACTGTAACAATGTCAACTTCAGTTCCACATTCTAAAATTTTGGAAAATACAGCCTTCATGGTTTTGCTGTGATAATTAAATAGGGAAAAAGCAAAATGTTTAACAATACCTTGAACATAATTAACACCAAAGTAATGTCTTTTCCATAATCTGCGAGGGTAGAGAAGGAAGTAATCATGATAGATATAATGGCGGAGGCAGATAATGGGGTGAGTGTTGACAAGTAAATGACATTAGACAGTATTGGATGGCAGAAAATGTCAGCAGAGCATTAGCTGAAGTAAAAGCAGAATGATAGGGAAGTCATGAGGGCATGAGGGCAAGACTGGCCTGACCAATTAATTGGTGCATCGAAACCACTTCATCCTCCAGCCTGAAGGCACATTAGAACCACCTGGGCAACCATTTGAGCTATCTGTCATCAGGACCCACACAAGGCCGTATATATCAGAGTCACTGTGGGTGGAAGTGTTACTGTAAAGGATGGTTAGTCCAAACGCAATGAGAAAAGTTCATCTTTATTCAGTAGGAGCTCTGGAAATGGCTCACGTTATTGCATACAACTCTTGAATGTTCAAACTGGAGAAGTGAACAAGTTTTATCAATTCTCGACTCAGTTGTATTTAATTTTCAAACTACAGATTTATCAATCTCCTTCCATATTCCCCATTCCCAACTCCCCCACACATATATTAAAGCTGCCCATTGTATTGACTAACAGGATATATCTTGTAAACAGTAAAAATACAACAAATACAGCATGTTGTAGTTAAGTAGTATGGTACCATGGTAAGTTTTTTTCTGAGGAGAGTATAAGACTGTGACTGAGGAAAGCAGATGATTAAAATTGCTTCTCAAGGAAGTGTGCCACATGCAAAGTTGAACAGAGGTGTTGCAGGATGAAAGCAGGGGCCAATTCAAGGAAATGGAACCAGTTAGTCATGACTAGCCAGAAAAAGTGTGTCATTTGTACTGGAGGAGCCCCAAGGGGAAGATAAAAAATGGGTTGATTCAGGGTTGGGTGTTGTGCAGTCAGCCATCAGGTCAGGGAAGGATCCAGGGAGGGAAGGAATACAAAAGAAACCCAGGAGAAAAAAATGAGCAGCTGAGGACAGAGCTCTGTTTACATATAATGATAAGGGAACCCTGAGGTGGCAGGAGTGAAGGTGAATTCTTCAGCTCTGACTCTGTGTTTATTCCAGAGGAGCATCTTCCATAATGGCCTTAGGGAATCACAGCACCGTCACCGAGTTCATCTTCCTCCAACTGTCTGACAACCACCACATGGAGGCTGTGCTCTTCGTGCTCTTCCTGGGGATTTACCTCCTAACCCTGATGGGGAACCTGATGCTGCTGCTGGTGATCAGGACGGATTCCCACCTCCACACCCCCATGTACTTCTTCCTGAGTCACCTCTCCTTCCTGGACCTCTGCTACTCCTCAGTCACTGAGCCCAAAATGCTGGAGAAACTTCTTTCTCAGGTGAAATCCTTCTCAGTAGAGGGCTGCCTGGCTCAGGTTTTCTTTGTGTTTGCCACGGCTGGGACAGAAGTGTGCCTGCTCGCAGTGATGGCCTATGACCGCTATGCAGCCATCTGCCACCCTCTGCTCTATGGCCAGTTGTGTGAGGGTCTGGTGTGGGCCTCGTGGGGACTGGCCTTTCTGGACGCTCTCATCGACACCCTCCTGGCTTGGAATTTGGACTTCTGTGAGGCTCACATTATGTCTCACTTCAGCTGTGAGCTGCCCTCTCTGTTCCCTCTGTCCTGCTCTGATGTCTCCAGCAACTTTGTGGTTCTGATCTGTTCTGCCTTCCCGCATGCCTCTGCAAAATTTCTCCTGATCTTCTTCTCTTACACCTGCATTGTCTCCACCATCCTGAGCATCAGCTCCACAACTGGCAGAAGCAAGGCCTTCTCCACCTGCTCCTGTCACCTCACTGCAATGAGCTTGTTCTATGGTTCTGCTAATACTGACATTCGTATCAGCCAAGTTCTAGCTCTGAGTTTCATGTGTCACACAGATACCCAAAGTTTCAGGGATTGATCAGGTTATAGACAAAGGGATCGGCATCTCAGAATCCAGAGACAGCCGTTACAATTCAGGAATAGATGTGACTGCTGTAAGTGCTTACAATCTAGGGACCATTACAATAAGCATTCCCAAGATAAGCTGTGCTCTAAGGTTCAATTCTGTAGTTAGTCCATATTGGTGAGGCATTATAGTGTTTGCCTTTGTTTTCACTTTTATGCATTGATTGAGATGATCATGTGGTTCTTCTGCTTTGACTTATTGATGTGGTGTATTACATTAATTGATTTTCTTGTGTTGAACCAGCCTTGTATACCTGGAATAAACACCACCTGGTCA